>NC_092345.1:94285755-94634594 GCF_963676685.1 Mytilus edulis | reverse complement strand
TGTATTCTCTGTTATATGTTCAACATCACATAGGAGAAGAAGTAGTAGATAATGCACTCATTAGCAAGGTGGTACTCAGTTTTTAATTACAAACTGTTTGAAATTTGAAAAAAAATTAATTCAGAAATATTGGAGTGCTATTATTATGTTGATTTCAGTATTCAGGGAGATAACATTTGATTTTTATGGGTGAGCTAGGATGAAATTTTTTTCTGTATTTTTTTTTAGTTTTGATCTCTGTCCTGTCTTCTTATTTTTCACTCTATTCGGTCCTGTCTTTTCTTTTTATTAGTTAAGCCTGACTTTTTTTTTAAATAAATTGTCATCCTGCCTTTTTTTGGCAAAGTTGCTCATCCTGCCTTTCTTTTTGCTCAAAACTCATGTCCTGTCTTCTTTCAAATTTCATCCCCCTTTTTAGAAAATCAAATGGTTGCTCCCTAATACTGCATGCATTATGCAACTTATATCATGCAGAGATATTTTTTAAATAGTTCAATTGTCTCTGATAAGTGAGGTTTTTTTTTAGAACTATTTTGTGTTAGTTCCGTTACTCAGTTAAGCTGAAAATCAGTATCAATATTATAATTGAATTTTAAGAATTGAAGATAATTTCTGATGTACATTTTATTAATGTATTGTATAACTAGTATAAATGTTTTTTGCAGGTGGCATCTTCTATTATAGATTCTGGAAGGAGACTCTCACAACAGGAACAATGTCACTGTCCCTTGATGTATGAGTGGCATGAAAAGAAATATCTTGGAGCAGCTCATGGCATTGCTGGGATTTTGTTTTTGTTAATGCAGGTTTTTATACATTAATTTGAATAATTAACATAATATCTGAAATTCGACTAAATGGTGTCAACTATTTATCTATAAATGCTTCTGAACAAATATCATTAAGATACCTTCAATGAAATAAACTGGACAAATGTACTAATATTAATACAACGTAACTAGGCGATGTGGTATGATTACCAATGAGACAGCTATCGACCAAAGTTCAAATGAAGTTGGTGTAAGCAATTATAGGCAACTGTACAGCCTTCAACAATGAGAAAAACCTATACTATATAGTTGGCTATAAAAGGTTCTTGCAACTCAATTAAGACAACTAATAACCTAATATATATACCGGTATATATAAAAAAAAGAATGTGAAGAGCTTTAACATGTTTGTGAGGACTCAACCATCCCCCTAACCTTGGACAGTGGTGTAACAGCAAAAATTAAAAACAAACTGTAAAAAATCAGTTAAAAAAAGGCGTAACTGATCTGATCAATACAATAAAAAAGTACAGACAGGAAATGGCAGGGTATTTATCCATTCCTTATCCCTAACAACAAAACCGACACTAAGTACAGATTTGAGAGTACTTACATTTACTGACAACTAGTTTCAAAGCCAATAACAACTACTAACAGAAATCATGAATCTAAGACTAAAATATCAATCAGTACACATAAAGTCAGTTTCTGGCATTAAATTAATTTATGGTAATTGTGTGTAATTGTTGAAGTACTGTCATCAATATTTTCTATGTCAACTATATTTGGTGTGTGTAAGGTGTACATTGTACATTTACTCCCACAGAGTTCAGATCTTGACCTCATATTCATGATTCATTGGTCAATGTTAAGTTGTTGTGATTATGTTTGTTTCTCAGAACTACAAGAAAAGTTTCACTTATATTTGGTATACGTTGTGCATGTTCATCTGACCATGACATAGTTTTCATGGTTTATGATAATGTTAAGTGTATATTTGATACCCTGAAGTAAACTTGACATTAAAACTTTCAACATAAAATTCAATCATGATGGTAAAACAGGTCAGATATTTCAGCATGAACATTCCTGTTTTTATTTTGAATCTACAATGGGTGTATAGATTAGCTAGTATATATCTTTTTCACAGGTAAAAGATCCATCTTTCAATGACTCATTACACACTTTAGTACGACCAACAGTTGATTGGATGCTGTCATTACAGTTTCCGTCAGGGAATTGTCCCTCATCAATAGGGAGTTCGTCAGGTGACAAGCTGATACACTGGTGTCATGGTGCCCCTGGTTGGATTTACATGTTTATTAAAGCTTACCAGGTAAAAATTCCAATATGAGTATTTTAAACACACATGTACATCAGTTAAAAGGACATAACTTAAAACATGTATATTTTTGGGCCTTTTATAGCTGACTATGTGGTATGGCTTTGTTCATTGTTGAAGGCTGTACCGTGAGTGAGTGACCTTTAGTTGTGAAGAATTGTCTCTTTGGCAATCATACCACATCTCCATTTTTATATCATGAAAATTAGCTGGAACATTTTTATTGTAAGTTTTCTATTTATAAATCATGTAATATTACTAGAACAAAGGTTGCTACTCCCTCCGACAAAGTTGACATTAACAATTTTATATCTGTTCTGTTGTGCTAATTTTTGGTTTTGATGATGTTATATACTTTGTATTTTTGGCTTCCCAAGCTTTTTGTTTCTTCATGATTGGGCAAAAATATGGTCACCAAATGCAATACAGGTACATTGTATTTGATTCTAAATGGACAGTTTAACTGGTTATTTTCTCATCTGGGCTAAAAAGAGTGGATTAAATTGTGGCTACCAAAGGGTATACTTGATGGTCAGTTTTCAGTTTCTTCACTGAAATCCATGTACCAAATTTTCCCCATCTAAATGGAATGTTTGTTTTAGAGACCAAATAATCTTAAAAAATTAACATTGATTAAGTTTTGAAAATGTCTTTGACTGACATAAAGTTAACACATACAGCAGAATTATTTCAAAAGGACATTTTTTTCAAGAAGGCATTTGAAGCATTTTTTTTTTTTTACATCATTGGAGTTTCATGCATCTTACAAAGATAAAATGGTAGAGGAAATTGAATATGTCTAGGATGAATATTTATACAAAAATCTACCTTAATTTGTTAGTTATTTTCAGATGAGAAGTACTTAGAAGCAGCCAAAAGATGTTCTGCTGTAATTTGGGAGAGAGGTATATTGAAGAAAGGATATGGAATCTGTCATGGTACTGCTGGAAATGGTTATGCTTTTCTGGCTTTGTACAGATTGACCAATGACCAGAAATACTTATATCAAGCTTATAAGGTGGGTGAAACAAAAATTAATGATACTTTCCTTTCCCAAGTTGAATTCTTTTCATTTATCCTTTAGTTTCATGCTATTTGACAAATTGACACAATCAAATCATTCAAGGACGTTTGCCAAAGAACAGATTCTGTATTTACTGATTTCACCTCAGAGACCACAATTATTATGTAGTGCATTTCTTTTAGACAATAAATGAAAATTAAAAAAATCCCACCTGCGCTTTCTCAATAATATTTTTGGTGAAGGAGACTTCAAGTTTTCTGAAAACCTATGGTGCCAACTTTAAAATCATTAAACCTCCGTATGCCGCATCCGTTTCTGTGCATTACAATTTCATAACAACTTCCGATTCTTGACACCAATTTTTACACATGATTAAGCATCTGAATCATTTAATTTGTAAATTAGGGTAGAAAAACAATCACTATCGTAAATATGTACCCTTTTATTTATGTAAATTATTAGATTTCATCTCATCTACATGAACGTTGTTTGTTTACTTGTAAAACCGGATGTTTTTAATATAGATATTTGTAGTACGCCAGGGCTTCCAAAAAATATTTGAGCCAGCCAGACATTTCATATCTGATCCCGATTTTAATCCCTTAAGACTTAGTCACAAAAGGCAATAATGGTAATCAGATGGCCATTCCAATGATTAACATTACATTAAAAAAAAACGATTTTAACTTTACTTTGATATGATATGAATTTGATGTTCGGATGTTACTGTTAAATTGGCAGTGCATCATTCAAAGTGTGCACATCAGCGTACTCCTATCTGCCTTAGACTTTTTATTTGTGCAAAATGACATTGTCAAAAACTTTACTTTCGTTTTCAACCGGATGTTGACATGACAATGGTAAAACATGGACCATAAACGGATACGTAAAATCTGTGTACGTTTACAAAGCACGACTGAGAGAAGAAGTTCTTTCCACGTTATTTCTTCAACAAAATACTTGAATTGAACGTTAGATACAGGTATCAATGATAATTATAGCATTTTTAAAGAAATGTAGGATTCATTATTAAATTTCCCACCTGTGCACATGCGCACACGTGTTCTAGTTCATACGACGTAGTTCTGACGATTTTTTATTTAAAACCTTTTTAAATTTTTCATTAAAAAGTTAATTAGAATAAATATTAATTTATATTTAAATACTTTTTAATTTAACAAGCTACTTATGAAGAGTGAAAGAAAGTGAATCATATTGTTTGATTAGTATTATGCTTTTAGTGTTTTAAGTTATATTTTTACTTTACAAAAAGACAAATACGATGTATGTTAATGTGTATTTGTATTTTATTGTAGAGAATCGGTTGATATGATATATAGTATAAGAAGCCAAAATTAAATGTATTTTGAAGAATAAAAGATATATAGACCGCATACTCGAATTATCGCCTTATTTGATGCCTGATTGATGTGATCCGTTACAATTCTCAATTATGATCTCTCTATAAAATTATGATGTGTCTCCGAATATCAAATAACTTGCAATGAATAAAAAAACTAGACAACGTAACGTACGTAAAAGGCTAAACGTCATAAAACTTTAAAAACGGGAAATATAACAATTCATAAGAGCGCAACGTTACATGTATGCGCAAATACCCAAAAATCGTATCTACAAGTATTATAAATAAAATAAATAAATTCAGTAATAATAAATGAAGTAACCCAACAATTTGGAATTACATTTCAAATCTAACACATTTATTAAAAATTATTGATACAATGTATTAAGGGTATCGTTAAAAAAACCTCTAAAACACGATTTAGTGAAAATCATCTGTTCCTTATTTTGTTCACAAGGTAAAACAATCGTGTTCAGCCAATCAAATTTTGTGTTTCTCATGATCAAATTAATAAGCCAATCAAAAACGTTTTCTCTGAAGATTATTCTAACTTGCTAGATTTTGAACTTTGTTGTTTACATCTAGAACACATAAAATCGTGAACATGGCACTGCCGCAGGTGAATTTTCATCTGCAAAGATTGTTCTTACACAGCTTAAGGATAAAAGCATGGCTAATTGACAAAATTCAATAATACAGTACCACCATAAAGATAATACTGAATAGTAGTTTTTTCACTAGTTTATTGACATAATACGTTATTTTTGTATTCAATTAAATCATTTAAAGCACAATGTCACTATTCTTTTTTCACAAAGACCAACGGAAAGGTTGCCCTCAACCCCCAATTATGAGTGATGTCCCTTAAATGAAGGACTGTCCCTAAAAAAATAATATGAATATAAAGGTGCTCATTTTCTACAGTGGATGTGGATTGTTGTGTTCTTACAATGAGGGTAAAACTAGTCAAAATAATTATGAAGTCTGGGCGTCCGAGAAAAAAATTAAAATAGCCTTGTCAGACATCATAATTATTTGGACTAGGGTTACCCCTAATTATCAAGTGGGTGAAATAAAAGGAAGTCAATAGGTATAATTTGTATTGCCTGATATAAATATTTTTTCAATATATTACAAAATACAATATATCATAAATAATTAAATACACAAATGAAAATACATAAACATAGATATATAACCAAATTTTTTGGCAAACATCCGCCACTATGAATTTATAAATGGAAAAAAAAATTTAACAAGGGAGGGAGGGTGGGTAATTTCAACGTAATATCAAATTCAAAAATGTAAAGAAAACACTTTGCAATAGTATAAATAAACAATTAACAACAAAGGAAAAGTTTATATCCAATAAAAAGAGCGAAATAATATAGTGAGTAAATTTAATGCAAGAGTTTATACTAATGAAAATCTAGTTTGAACCAGTGTGATTACTGAGGTGTAAAATATAAATTTCACTGTTTTGCTAATTAAATAATTTAAATCTTAAATTAAACCAATTATTAAGTGGGTGAAATAAAAGGAAGTCAATAGGTATAATTTGTATTGCCTGATATAAATATTTTTTCAATATATTACAAAATACAATATATCATAAATAATTAAATACACAAATGAAAATACATAAACATAGATATATAACCAAATTTTTTGGCAAACATCCGCCAAGCCTGCAAGGCCGCCAAAAAAAATTAAAGATAAAATAATAACTATCAAAACAGTTATAATGATGATAAAAACCAGACATACTATCATCACTCTTTTTTCTCACTTCAAATAAGCTCCATCCTTTCAAAATGTGTATAGATAATGAAAGGACAAAACAGCAAACCAACTCAAAATATATGTAGATCTTGAGTAGTTAGAGGAAAACCAGCATCATATTCAGGATGCAAGTTCTCTGAAAAGAGAAAAAAGAATAATTACAGTAAACAATATACATGTATGAAGTAAATAAAAAACACAATTGTAACACATTACAACTTATATACTCTGATGCTTAATAATATTGATTATCTTTTTTCTGAAAAGTTCTGTACCAGCAAAATTTAAATGAAGCCCATCTCTCGGAGCAAATAAGGAAGCATCTGGAATATTGTCGAGTAAGAAACTCCTATACAAATTTCAACGTAATATCAAATTCAAAAATGTAAAGAAAACACTTTGCAATAGTATAAATAAACAATTAACAACAAAGGAAAAGTTTATATCCAATAAAAAGAGCGAAATAATATAGTGAGTAAATTTAATGCAAGAGTTTATACTAATGAAAATCTAGTTTGAACCAGTGTGATTACTGAGGTGTAAAATATAAATTTCACTGTTTTGCTAATTAAATAATTTAAATCTTAAATTAAACCCATTTGAAGTGTTGTTCACAACCTGTAAAATGTCCATCTTCGTGCATAATTCAAAATCGGAAATTTCAACAAGCATCATATATTCTTACACAAGAAAATAGCTACATGTTCATCTTTTCAACTGATTTAATAACTAAAATCATGCAAACAGACTTAAGAAAAAGGCATGTAAGCTCATCATACAAATATGACACCTTTTCTAGACAATCCAGATCGTGCAAAATACTGTGCTAAAAATTGTTGTCGCGCACTAAAAAAACATGGGAACTTTCAAAAGTTGGCAGGTATGTAACAAGTCTTACTATTTTTATGTCCCATTTATGGGCATTATGTTTTCTGATCTGTCAGTCTGTCCTGATTCAGGTTAAAGTTTATGGTCGAGGTAGTTTTTGATGAAGTTGAAATCCAATCAACTTGAAACTTAGTACACATGTGTTCCTTATGATATGATCTTTCTAATTTTACTGCCAAATTAAAGATTTTACCTAATTTTCATGGTCCACTGAACATAGAAAATGATTGTACGGATGGGAAATCCATGTACTAATGACACATTCTTGTTTGAAGAAAAACAATATGTCATAACGATAATGGAACAAAGCAGGCTGGGTTAGTGGGGCTGCTTTTATGGAAATTCAAGTTACATTTTATTCACCTTCTTCCACCTCAGAGCTATCAGCTCTTTGATTCACTGTGTTGTACTACTTTTTTTTTGGACAAAATATATAAAAATTATAGAAAACTTCATCAGCTCAAACTTAAAATATGGACAATTTTATGTTAAAGGGGTCTTGAAATCTTTTGACTACTTCCAAAGTGCTAATTTTTAACCTTTTTCAGCTGGACCAAATCACTACTTCACTTTAAATGCAAGGTCGAAAATATGGTCTCAGACCATGTATCTCATGCTATTAGCTATAAATAATACATTTATCAATATTTAACTCTTAGTAAAAAACCAGCAACGTACGATTTCAGTGGTTTTTTCAATGGTAAAATTTTTATTCTTCCAAAACCCTTTATGCTGAAGGAGTACTAGCATTTTTTATCTTTTTGAAATTTAATCATTATTCACTAAAAATAAAACTTTCATTTCAGTTTGGTGAATGGTGCATTAATTATGGTAAACATGGATGTAGAAGTGCAGACACACCATACTCTTTATTTGAAGGTGACTAAATTAATATAGAAGTTTCAAAACATCATACAATAATATATTATATAAAAAAATAACCTTATATTAAAAAAGTCCAAAGTCAAATGCCATAAACAATTTCATGAAAGTTGTTTTAGTTCGAAGTGAGATTTATTATCTTTATGTTCTTTAAATATTTACCAGGAAATCAAACTGGTTTTCATGTTCATAAGCTGTATATTAGAAATGCTCAAGTCTTTTTTAAAGAAACCAATGATTATGATGAATGGCTGTTTAATGTCTAGCGGCAATTACATCATATTCAGTACGAATGAACGAAAATGAACCCTGCTTTGTACTAGAACAACACATTGATCTTGATTTATGTACTAGTTTACAAGGTGTATGTTCACAGTAGGACATGTCACCCTACTCATGAGACTTTATTCTGTCACTGAGCCGACCACCCTTTGATCTTACTGCTTTTATCAGGTGACACTTTATTCTGTCACTGAGCTGACCACCCTTTGGTCTTACTGCTTTTATCAGGTGACACTTTATTCTGTCACTGATCTTACTGCTTTTATCAGGTGAGACTTCACTTTGAAATAAGATAATCAGGTGACAAAATTTGAAAAAGGGGCCTCGTTGTCCGAGTGGTACAGTATTTACTACTGTAATCACTAGCCAGTCAACACTGAGGTTGTGAGTTTGAATTGAAGCCTGCTCATGTGGGTGCAATTGACTTCAATTTCCTATTGAAGGTCGGTGGTTCTCAAAAATTACATGCCATTATCATGAAAAACACTTTATAAATATCATATGGAAATTAATCTGTGACCCGTTGTTGTATGCTGATTAATTAGAAGGAAATTGTATGGTAATGAATTGGAATTTTTGTTTCAGGTATTGCAGGTACAATATATTTCCTAATCAATGAAATTTTGCAGAAAGCTTGACATAGGGATAGTGATCTGGCGACGGTGGCGGCATTAGCTAACTTCTTAAAAGCTCTATTTTTTAGAAGGTGAAAGACCTGGATGCTTCATACTTTGTATATGGATGCCTCATGTTGTGAACTTTCCGTCAGTCACATGTCCAATATCCTTGACCTCATTTTCATGGTTCAGTGACAACTTCAAAAAAAAGTTCAAATTTTTTGTAATGTTGAATTCTCTCTTATTATAAGTAATAGGATAACTATATTTGATATGTGCGTACCTTGCAAGGTTCTCATGTCTGTCAGACAGTTTTCACTTGACCTCGACCTCATTTCATGGATCAGTGAACAAGGTTAAGTTTTGGTGGTCAAGTCCATATCTCAGATATTATAAGCAATAGGTCTATTATATATTTGGTGTATGGAAGCACTGTAGTGTGTACATGTCCATCTGGCAGGTGTCATTTTCATGCTTCAGTGATTATAGTTAAGCTTTTGTGTTTTGGTCTGTTTTTCTTATACTGGGTGCAATAGTTCTACTATATTTGGTGTATGGAATGATTGTAAGGTGTACATATCTAGCTGGCAGGTGTCATCTGACCTTGACCTTATTTTCATGCTTCAGTGGTTATAGTTAAGTTTTTGTGTTTTTGGTCTTTTTTTCTAATACTATATGCAATAGTTCAACTAAATTTGGTGTATGGAAATATTTTTTGATCTATATGTGAGTTGTGCAGGTTTTAATTGACCTTGACCTCATTATCATGGTTCATTGCTCAGTGTTAAGTTATTGTGTTTTGGTCTGTTTTTCTTAAAATATAAGCAATAGGTCAACTATATTTGTTGTATGGAAGAATTGTTAGGTGTACAGGTCTGCTTGGCAGCGTTCATCTGACCTTGACCTCATTTTCATGGTTCATTGGTCAATGTTTAGTTTTCTTGGTTAATGTTAAGTTTATGTGACAGTTGTAATAAAGCTTTATATTCAGGACTATCAACATAATAGCAATGATTAGTAAAGAAGGCGAGACATTTCAGCGTGTGCACTCTTGTTGTTATGGCAGGTACAATATATTTCCGAATCAATGTAATTTTTGTTTCAGGTATGACAGGTACAATATATTTCCTAATCAATGTAAATTTTTTTTTACAGATATGGCAGGTACAATATATTTTCTTATCAATGTAATTTTTGTTACAGGTATGGCAGGTACAATTTATTTCCTAATCAATGTAATTTTTGTTACAGGTATGGCAGGTACAATATATTTCCTAACAGACTTGCTAGATCCTTCTAATGCCAGGTTTCCTGCTTTTGAACTATGAACTTTAAACGGATGATTCGATATGCCATGAAAAAAAAAACAGGATAGGAAAGTTTCTATAGTTGAACAAACAGAAATGGAACTGTAATTTCCTGTATGGCTATAACGACTTCTGATGCTTTTATAATACATCAGCAGATGTAATATTAAGTTTGAAGGAAAAAAGGGCTAATATAAAGATGAACACAGTGATGAGATTAATTCTATGTCACAAGAGTCCAGTGAAAACCAATTGTAACAGAAATGGATATGAAAACATACTCATTAAATAGATATGTTGATATTTGTATAGCTATTATGGTTATCTTTATGTATTGCAACAGACTTAGTATATATCTCAATTAGTCATTATTGAAATATTATTTGAAGCATTTGATTTATGGATTTGTTATGTATGGGCTATTTTTTAGCTCACCTGGCCCGAAGGGCCAAGTGAGCTTTTCCCATCACTTGGCGTCCGGCGTCCGTCGTCGTCGTCCTGCGTCCGGCGTCCGTCGTCGTCGTCCGTCGTCGTTAGCTTTTACAAAAATCTTCTCCTCTGAAACTATTGGGCCAAATTTAACCAAACTTGGCCACAATCATAATTAGGGTATCTAGTTTAAAAAATGTGTGGCGTGACCCGGTCAACCAACCAAGATGGCCGCCACGGCTAAAAATAGAACATAGGGGTAAAATGCAGTTTTTGGCTTATAACTCAAAAACCAAAGCATATAGAACAAATCTGACATGAGGTATAATTGTTGATCAGGTCAAGATCTATCGGCCCTGAAATTTTCAGACGAATCGGACAACCCTTTGTTGGGTTGCTGCCCCTGAATTGGTAATTTTAAGGAGATTTTGCTGTTTTTTGTTATTATCTTGAATATTATTATAGATAGAGATAAACTGTAAACAGCAATTATGTTCAGCAAAGTAAGATTAACAAATAAGTCAACATTACCGGAATGGTCAGTTGACCCCTTTAGGAGTTATTGCCCTTTATAGTCAATTTTTAACCATTTTCGTAAATCTTAGTTATCTTTTACAAAAATCTTCTCCTCTGAAACTACTGGGCCAAATTAATCCAAACTTGGCAACAATCATAATTAGGGTATCTAGTTTAAAAAATGTGTGGCATGACCCGGTCAACCAACCAAGATGGCCGCCACGTCTTAAAATAGAACATAGGGGTAAAATGCAGTTTTGGCTTATAACTCAAAAACCAAAGCATTTAGAGCAAATCTGACATGAGGTATAATTGTTGATCAGGTCAAGATCTATCGGCCCTGAAATTTTCAGACGAATCGGACAACCCTTTGTTGGGTTGCTGCCCCTGAATTGGTAATTTTAAGGAGATTTTGCTGTTTTTTGTTATTATCTTGAATATTATTATAGATAGAGATAAACTGTAAACAGCAATTATGTTCAGCAAAGTAAGATTAACAAATAAGTCAACATTACCGGAATGTTCAGTTGACCCCTTTAGGAGTTATTGCCCTTTATAGTCAATTTTTAACCATTTTCGTAAATCTGAGTTATCTTTTACAAAAATCTTCTCCTCTGAAACTACTGGGCCAAATTAATCCAAACTTGGCAACAATCATCTTTGGGGTATCTAGTTTTAAAAATGTGTCCAAAGACCCGGCCATCAAATCAAGATGGCCGCCACAGCTAAAAATAGAACATAGGGGTAAAATGCAGTTTTTGGCTTATAATTCAAAAACCAAAACATTTAGAGCAAATCTGACATGGGATAAAATTGTTTATCAGATCAAGATCTATCTGCCCTCTAATTTTCAGATGAATCTGACAACCCATTGTTGGGTTGCTGCCCCTAAATTGGTAATTTTAAAGAAATTTTACTGTTTTTGGTTATTATCTTGAATATTATTATAGATAGAGATAAACTGTAAACAGCAATTATGTTCAGCAAAGTAAGATTTACAAATAAGCCAACATGACCGAAACGGTCAATTGACCCCCTAAGGAGTTATTGTCCTTTACAGTCAATTTTTAACAATTTTCATAAAATTTGTAAATTTTTA
This sequence comes from Mytilus edulis, assembly GCF_963676685.1. Classification (NCBI taxonomy): domain Eukaryota; kingdom Metazoa; phylum Mollusca; class Bivalvia; order Mytilida; family Mytilidae; genus Mytilus; species Mytilus edulis. Next base: position 94,622,293 of record NC_092345.1, on the reverse strand, counting down.
TTAACATTTTCCACTGAAACTACTGGGCCAAGTTCATTATAGATAGAGATAAATTTAAGCAGCAAGACTGTTTAGTAAGATAAGATTTACAAACACATTACCATCACCAAAACACAATTTTGTCATGAATCCATCTGCTTCCTTTGTTTAATATTCACATAGACCAAGGTGAGCGACACAGGCTCTTTAGAGCCTCTAGTTTGCTTTGACCTAGTATAAACTGCAAAGACCATTCCTTTCTCAATTTGGTACACATTACAAATTGCCAATAGGTACTGTGTTTTAGAGTATATAGATAACAAAATGTTACAGCTACACTAATTGAAGACCAGACAAAGGAGTGTAAGATTTGTAGTATTTGTCAGAGACATAATATGGGAAGGTGACATTGTCTACATATATGGTCATGAATTTTGTCGAATAATTTACATTTATCTTGAAATTTATTTCGGTGTGTTTTTAATGTGTAACAGTGGACTTCTCAATGACTACATGTACTTGAGTAAAGGATAGATGGATGACTGACTGTTTAAAGTCCAACTGCTAATTATAGAAATATTCAGGACAGGAACATGTTTATGTGATATTAACCATTGTTTGTAATTGACCAAACACGCTGAGCAATATTTTTAACAAGCGTGTTAGTCAGGTACAGTCTGCACATTATTCTAAGTCTAAGCTTAAGTCTAGAGGTATGTCCAAGACACGATGTTGTGTCGATCTCAACGATATCGATGATATCGATTCGATATCAATACAAGACTTTTCGTATTTATGTTGTTATATCCACATGGCCTGAATCCTGTCTTAAAAGTTGATATCAAATCTATATCGACAAGCATTCCATCTCCCTAAACCTCTGTCGTTGTTGTTGATATTACGATATCGAACCTATATTGACAAACATCCCATAACTTGAACAACAGCCTGAAACCTCTGTCTTTGTTTTTCGATATTGACAATATCGAATCGATACTCGACAAACATCCCATAACTTGAACAATGGCCTGAAACCTGTCTTGGTTGTCGATATCGACAAACTCCATAACTGTAACAACGGCCTTAAATCTCTGTCTTGGTTGTCAATATCATCAATATAGAATCGAATCGATATCTACAAACATCCTGTAACTTGAACAACTGCCTGTAACCTCTGTCTTGGTTGTTGATATCGACTATATCGAATCAATATAGACAAACATTCCATAGCTTGAACAACGACATAAAACCAATGTCTTTGTTGTCATACAGGAATACAGAAGCCTATGAACAAACATTTAATTTTATTTCAAAATTCAAGCATGGAAAAAACATATGACATATGGAAGTTTAAATCTTTTTCATTTAACAATATGTGATAGATACAATGAAGATAAAATGGTGAAAAAACGCTAAACTAGTAAAGTAAATTTGAAATATTTTAAAATGAATTGACAATTTGACACAATTGACAATTTGTCTATGATGTTCTTTCTATATGTAAATTTCTATGTTGATTATTTAGTAATAAAACTACATCGTATAAGATATTTAACTCTATGAAGGTCTTCATTTCACAACGCATGAGGGTAATTTGATTATTGATTGTATCATAAGAAAGGGGGACTATGTGCGTTTATATTTTTTTCCCTCCGATTAAAGTTTATCCATAAATTTTCTTTTTAAATCCAGTTTACATACTATTTTTGTCTATGTTGGCAATGCATTTAAGAGATCATGTAAAATATCTTAACTTGACATTCAACCATACATAGATGATAAGACAATAAGAATTTATGGTATGGTCGCCCAGGTATTTCTGGGTCTGTGTTTTTCATTTGTTTTTAGTTTCAATGTCAAATATTATTGTTTGTCCTTGAATATTTGTAACCGGTTTTGTCTTTTGTTCTCAGTTTGCCCTTCTTCTTAGATAGTTTTGGGTTGTTAACACTTCTTTTTAAGATTATGTTTTCTTCTCCTTTAATGTATATCCATATACCATTTATCATCGGGGAGAGGTTTAACATTTTCAATGTCAATATAGAATAAATATCTTATTGCTGTTGTCGATATCGCCGATATCGCGGTCTTGGTTGTTCATACACTTTTTTAATTCAAAATATTCGATACAGTGTTGTTATTGTTGATATCGACGATATCGACAGTATGTATTTTCATGCTATCTTCATTCATCATGATATCGTACCGAAATTGTCGATATCAACAGTGTGTTTTGTCACGGTGTATTCGTTTGTCGATATTGATTCCATATCAACATCTTGTTTGGTCTTGGACATGTATGAAGCTGACTAGTCTTTGCTCTAACTCCTTCATAATGCATGTTTAGGGGAGTAAAAGAAAATACCAATTTTAAAATCTTTAGTTTGCACAGGCAGGGTTTGAACCAACGACCTCCTGCCCTCTAGACAAACAAGTTAATATGAGACAAATGAGATAGATTTCTTGAATAAAGAGGTGATAGGTGCCAATGAAACAATAACATTCATCTCACTTTCCACAATATTCAACACAGGTAGAAGGCAATAGTGAACACAATAAACCATAGCACTTCATTTATTTCATATTTATGACAATTCAATTGCAACAGTACAATTATACAACAGATTTTATAGAAGCAAATGCTTAAGAAGAATAAGATTCTCACAACATTTCTCAAATACAGTCAAATTGTCCAGGAACAGTAGTGGATACAAAACTGGTACAAAAAGTACTATTCTGAAGTTGCATTTGTATTTACTGGACTACTAGTATATTCATGTCTTTTATTATGCACATCTGCCATACATACATAAGTATGAATTCACAACAGTATTGAACACATTCTGGTATAGATATAGTTCCTCGTCACATTGCACATGCTACTGAAAGATCAGAATACTTGATTAAAAATCAAGCTAGTGAGTTCAACATTTAAACAAATCTGATTTTCAGCTGTTTCTGTCTATATTTATATAGTCATGTTTATATCTTGCATTTTGACACACTGCCTTCGCAGCCCACTTCCTTCCTGTCAAGGTTGAAAGGTCACAGATGTGAAGTATCTGTTGATTGGTGAACACAGCAGGCATGTTTCTCATGATCTGACTTAGCTGTAAAATAAAGAATATCACAAAATGTTAAACTTTTGTCATTTGATTTTACAAAAAGATGTGCTACATTTTCTTCTCTTTTTACACTATCTGCGGGTTAGTTTCCAACATGGAACATTACTGTCCAATCTAATTAAGAACCGATCTCTCATCGCTCCCATTTTCTGATATGTCCCACGCGACATATCAGAAAATGGGAGCGATGAGAGATCGGTTTTTTAATTAGATTGATTACTGTCACACTTGGAATGCCTATCAACATTTGATTTAATTCTCCAGTTGTTGTTTTCTTAAGAATAACCTTTATGAAACACTATTTGCACAAAAGTGCATATGCTGAAATGTCTCACCTTCTTTACTAACCATTTATTTTATGTTGATAGTCCTAAATATAAAGCTGTACTACAACTATCATATCAACTTAATAATATTTATGAAAATGAGGTGACGGTCAGATAAACCAAACTGGAATAACATGTACACTTTGCATTCATTCCATACACCAAATATGCTTTAAATATAGTTGACCTATCGCAAATAGTATCTTAGAAACAAATTTAACCAGGAAAACAATGAACAATGAACCATGAAAATGAGGTCATGGTCACATTCCATACCTCAAATAAAGTGGACCTAATGCATACAGTATTAGAAATACAGACAAAAAAACAACAACATAACTATAACCATGCACTGAAACATGAAAATGAGGTCACGGTCAGATGACACCTGCCAGTTGGACGTGTACACCTTACAATTAGTCCATACATCAAATATAGTAGACTTATTGCTAATAGTATCTGAGAAATGGACTAGAAAACAAAAAACATAAACTTTTTCACTGATCCATGAAATGAGGTCTAGGTCAAGTGAAAACTGTCTGACAAGCATGAGGACCTTGCAACTTGCAACGTATGTACATACCAAATATGTTTATCTTATTACTCATTTTAAGAGTATTCAAGTAGTCACTGAAGCAGATCAGTAGTCAGATCACAGACATATATATGACTATAAATAATGGTGTTAAAGCACTTTTATAACTTCTACAAATAACAGTACTTATTGGGAAATTTAAAAATAATGTTAATCTTTTTTCAATTTTTTTACTTTTGTTATACATTGTAATATTTATTTATTTTAGACACTCACCATTTGAGGAGGCATAAACTGCAAGATACCTCTTGAATACTGTGGTCCACATTTAATGGCTTCTTCTATAAAGGACACAATGAAACTGATTTGTGGTCCTACACTTCTCTCCTGACTTATAGCATTCATCAATCGGAACATATTTACTGAAAAAAAAAACACTTTGAAATATAAAACAGTTCATTCAACATACCAGTACCAATAAAGTTATAACATTAGAAGAAGTTGTACACAGCATCTAACATATTACATTTACTTTGTTGAAGTATAAATTTGCAGATAAATTAAGTTCATACATTTAATGACTGTGAAAATAAAGTAAAGCTAATGATTTATACAAACACTTATCAATTAAATATCTCAACTTTGTTTCATGCATGCTTTTAAAAACAAGAGGCTCTCAAGAGCCTGAATCGCTCACCTTCAATTTTTTTGTTTAAATCATTCATCAATGATTATTTTTGCTTTTCAGTGTGTGCTAAAATATGCCATTCAAACATTCTTTGTATCTGTCATATTTTCTTCACAGGCAAAAATAATGCATTTTACCCCTAGCAACATTGGCTATTTTTCTTGAAGTAAAAGGAAATGAAAGAACATTTAAAATTAATAATAATTAGAGTTATCTCTCTTTGCATATTTTAAGTCAGTGTGTAGAAACCAAAAAAATAACTAAATCTATATAAATTAAGTTAATTATCTCCCTTCAAATATTTCAGACCAAGAATATCTTCCTTTATGCACATTCTCTGGTCATGTACTGGATCTGTGTAAAGTTTAATTAATATTGGTACAGTCATTTAGGAGTTGTGCTTATCTCCCTTGAAAAAAATCTTACCAGAAATATCTTCCTTCATGCACATCTACAAGATGTGTAAAAAAAACTGTGTAAAGTTTCATCAACATTGATTAATCTGATTAGGAGTAGTTGCGCTTACAAACTTGTTGCCATTTATAGCTATATTTAACTAAGTAAAATCAATTATCTCCCTTAAAATAATTCCGACCAGAAATATTTTCCTTCATGCACATCCTCAGGTTGTGTACTACAACTGTGTGAAGTTTCATTAATATTGGTCCATCCATTAAGGAGGAGTTGCGTTTACGAGACATATGGACAGACAGACGGACGGACAGGGTAATTCCTATATACTTCCCCAAAACTTTGTTTTTTGGGGGGTATAAAAAACACAAATTAATACAAGGATTAAGGATTGTTAAGTTTTAAGTTAAAGTGAAATTGGTTCAGTAGTTTAAGAGAAAAAGATTTTTTTAAGTTAGCAAACAATGAAAAATTATGTAAAATTATCATTAAAGGGCAATAACTCCTTTTAAAGGTGTCAACTGGCATTTTTAGTCATTAAACTTATTTGTAGATCTTACTTTGATAAACATTTTTGTTGTTTACAGTTTATCTCTATCTATAATAATATTCAAGATAATAACCAAAAACTGCAAAATTTGCTTAAAATTACCAATTAAGTGGCAACAACCCCACAATGAGTATCGATTTGTCTGAAAATTTCAGGGCTGATAGATCTTGACCTAATAAACACTTAAACTCCTCAACATATTTACTCTAAATGCTTTAGTTTTTGAAATACAAGCCAAAAACTGCATTTTAACCTATGTTCTATTTTTAGCCATGGCAGCCATGTTTTTTACAAAACACAAACTTTATACAAGATACCCTTAGAATCATTTAGCATAAGTTTACCTGCAATTGGTTCAGTACTTTCAGAGAAGAAGATTTTTGAAAGTTAACAAATATGATGAACAGATTGTGTATAATTGTCTTTAAAGGCCAATAACTCCTTAAGGGGTCAATTTACAATTTTGGTCATTTATATTATTTGTAGATCTTACTTAGCTGAACATTTTTCTCATCAAACTTTCTTTCTATCTACTATAATTTTAAAGATAATAATTCAAAACCTGAAAAATTTCCTAAAAAAATAACTATATCTGACATTTACCCAACAATAGGTAGTTCAATTAGCCTGAAAATTACATAGCAGATAGATCTTGACCTTTTCATCACTTTGACTCCCTGTCACTTTTGCTCTTACTAATTTAGTTTTTGAGATATAAGCCAAAAACTGCATTTGACCCCTATGTTCTATTTTTAGCAATGGCGACCATGTTTGTTGATAGATCAAAACTTCGGATACAATTTATAAACTAGATACCCTAAGGAACATTCAGTTAAAGTTTGGAAGTATTTGGCCTAGTAGTTTCAGAGGAGAAGATTCTTGAAATAGTTTACGACGACAGACGACAACAGACGATGGACGACGACGGACGCCAAGTGAGGGCCAGGTGAGCTAAAAATGTACAAAACTAAAAGTATTCCTTGGGTCAACTGATGAAAATGTGTACAATAATATTACATTTTTTCTACTGAGCAACATGACTGGTGCCACATATGGAGCAGGATTTGCTTATACTTCTTGTGCACCTGAGATCACCCCTTTACATGGGTCTCTAGAGTTGTTCCGTCTTTAGTTTTCTATGTTGTATGTCTTTTGGTCTTGTTTTGCATTGGTATTGATTTTATTTTGACTCATGAGTTTGATAGCCACTTTGTTCTATTTGGCTGCCTTTTGCATATTAACAACAAATGCAGACATAATTTCAATTGATGTTAATTTCATGTAATTACCAAGTGCCTTATTTAAGTGGTCTTTAGCATCAAATGTTGGTGATGTCTCTCCATCTTCTTTTGCTGTCAAGAAATCTAGACAAGAGAACATAAAAATATTTGTTAAATTATATAAAATGTAAGATAGAAAACATATAACAGTTAATTCCCCCCCCCCCCCCTGACTGATTAGTAGCTTCATTTTACTTTTTTACTTGACTGCATACTAGAAAGTTCTAACACAAAAAAATGTAAACTCTGCAGTTAAAAGTCGGTAACAGGAAAATAGTTTATTAGATAGTCTAAAATTAGAAAAATTGATTTTTTTTAGTTTTTAAAACATTTTTATCTACTGAGGAAATCATTTTATTTGTAAATCAGTTAAATATGTTGACTTGTGAGCAGTTAACAATCTGTTGACAATTTTTTCATTGTGAAAAATAAAAAAAAAAATTCCTTGAAATAATAACAGAGCTGATAATATAAATATACTGAAAATAATCATAAGAACTAAAATCAATTGATAAAAAAGTTAAGGACAAATAAAAACAAATTCATAAAAAAGCAAGCAAAGAGGAAGCTATATCTTTTTATATAATATACCAGTCTGGTTGACAAACATTTCCAAAATTAACATTATTTATCTTTGAAACTCATACTCATACACACACAGTCTGTACACACAGGAAAATATGAAGAAACACTCAACACACAACCTTTACATACAGGCAAATATGTCATTACTTTCAACACACAGGCTTTACAAAGCCTTATCACCTATTTTCATTTATAATTTCAGTAAATGTATTTGCATTTGTAAATCTGTAATTGTGTGGTATTACCTGATTTTTGCTTAATTTGTTTTAAGTTATTTGAAGCAACTCTGCAAAACGGTTTTGAAATTTTGGTAGTAAAATGCAAATGTTGAAATTAAAATGGCAATATGCAAATGTTGAAATTAAAATGGCAATATGCAAATGTTGAAATTAAAATGGCAATATGCAAATGTTGAAATTAAAATGGCAATACATAAACATGTAAACTATGCAAATCTTTTAAAGTCCATGACTGAAGGTACTGGTTCAAATAACTTCCATAGAATAAGAAGTGCCAATGCTTATTAAATTGCATACCAATTACCATTGACTTATAACAAGTTGTTAGTTATCCTTAAACTAACATAAACGCAAACTTAAACTTGTAAACTATGTAAAAGTTTCAAAGTTAAAGAACCATGACTGAAGTGGGGTCAAATAATCTTCATGGAAATGAGATGTGTTAATGCTAATACATCTGCATACCAAATACTATTGACTTACCACTAATGGTTCCCCTTAAACTGACCTAATCACAAACTTTATAACATGTATACTAAGCAAAACTTTCAAAGTCAATTGACCATGACTGAGGGGGCAGGGCCAATTAATCTTTATGATAAATGAGATGTTCCTGTGCTAATACAACTCAATACCAAATATCATTAACCTACTACTAGTAGTTCCTGATTACGTGAGATAATCACAGACTAATACATATTTGACGCCACCACAGCAGACAACACTACTCCCAAGTTTCTTTTACTTTACTTTGTAGAAACAAGTATATGCTTTACTTTTTGAAAAATCAAACATTTATATGTCCTGGTATTAAATGGAAAATTTAAGATGAGAAAAAAAAAGAATTCAACAAGCAAATAAATTTAATATTAAACTTGTACATAAGTCTCTAAGAATCTTAGGTTAGCTTACAAATATGTTGTAAATACTAAAAACAAAAGATATAAAGTGACCAACAATGTTTCATTTCTAGGAAACAACTTTAATTCAATGTCCTACTTAAAAAAAAACACTTTTATATTTCAAAAGTGAACACTAGCAACTACTTATAGTATTCTGTCTGATTTTCATATATAAAATTATCTATATTAGATGAGAGCTGCTTCAGAAAGAAACCCATCTGATGCAAGTGCAGGTATACATGTAAATTTATAAAACATTCATTGATTTTTGAACATTCAAATACGAAATAAATAATTTGGGTCAGTTATGTATGGTTCTTATAGCAACTCAATTTTCAAACAGTTTCAGACTGTCTGTAGAGATTTTTTCAACCAAAAATAGGTTAACAGATGTATTGATAGTCATTTGCATAAGGGTGATTTCTCTTAAACATGCAGCTCATTTTTGTCTGTGCATCAACACTGCAGATATAGTTTAACTTCATGTCAAACGTACATTAAAAATACAAAATGTGTTGGAGTATTGCATCAACATGTGAAACATGCAATTTTTTAATTTAACTTGAATAAAAAATATATTTTCACTGGACCACCTAGTTTTTATTTAAAATTCTTTTTTTCAAATTCTTCCATCGTATTAAACCTCCACCAAACTTTTAACTCTGAAACCATTCCCAAATAAATGTGGAATAATGTTAAAATCTGTTGGGAAAGGATTAGAAATGTTACAAAAAAATAAGCTTTCATCAAAACTTTCTCATGTGAAATAATTAACAAAATTTAACAAAGTTCATTTTGTATTCCTATTGATTAACTTTCTATTTTGTTTTTACCAGTATTTTATTTTGTATAAAAAATGGAAACAACACATTATAAATTTTATGTGTATGAAGTGCTTTTCTGGATTTACCTTGTATCAAATACAATTACCTCTTCTAAAACATACAAGCGACTTGACATTAATTCAAGGCTAAAAGCAAGATTTAACTTTAAAAATGTAACATTTCTATAATTAAACGCATGTAACTTTCTTGTTTGCCCTCCGTCTATTTTTAAACAAATATTTCTACAGACTTAATCCCAGTACTTTTTTTTTATTTTCAAAGAAGTCAAAGGCAAATAATTCTGTAGGCAGTAAATAATTTTCCTTTACACAGGTTTTTAATTAAAATTTCCAAGAAAAGATCCAAAAATCAAAATAACTGACTAATTATCAGTCTGATGCAAATCAAGGTTATTATAAGCAAGTTTTAACAATTGAACTACTGTAACAGTTGGTATTGAAAATAGAGAATATTGGACAGCCAAGATAATTTTCTCATGCCATTCATCATGGTTTTAAAAAAATTCTTTATCATTATTAAAAGAAGAAACAGGACATACCTTTTCAGAAATTTGTTTAGAAAGTGGAGATTTAGACGTATGAAAAATTATTTGGGCAGCACATTCCAGTTAATATAAATAAGGGGCAATAACCCACTCCATACAAAGAGGCCTACCTTGTGTGCTGGACTCTCCTAATACATACAGTTCTAGTTAAACTTCTATATAAGTGACAATTTACTCAGATTCTGAATACATCATTCAATCCCTTATCATTTTGCCAATAGGCTAAAAATTCATGTTTGTATAAATAATTGAGCAATAACATGCTTCTTGAATTCCTTCTTTTAGTGAGTGGTCAATCTGTTGGTAGCTTCAGTTTCCCTGACTAAGCTTATGGGTGTTCTGATAGAAGCTCCACAATTTTGTTTTTTTATTGTGTGTTTAAGTTTACCACCAAATGGTCTAGATAGGCAAAGGGACAGGTTTGTGTGCATGATAAGTTGGTTTATGTCCATCATATTTTGTGCCTGTATCAAGTAAAGTTATCTAGACCACAAGTTTCTAATTACTGTATGTTTTTGTATGTATGTTTGAGTGTTTATCAATCAGAGGAGTCAGGTGTTGGTGAATTATTTGTTCTGTTGCCTTGTCAAGCATTTTTCAATATAACTGTCATCTTTTTATGTTTTATGTTCACCTCCTGGTATGTGAATATTACTATGAAAAAAACAACTTTTGATCCATTTTCTACCAATTGTTGTTTTGAAAGACATTTAATATAAAATCAAGATTTTATTATAATCAATGATAATAAGCTGTGTTTATTGGTGCAGTCTGAATCGTATAAGAAAATAGACTATATTATCAGTTATCTTTCATTAAAGCTGAATTGATATGCAGTAAAACAAGAAGTCCCTACATTCCCCTATATACTAACCAAAGTTAAATCCTTCTGCATCTAACGTTAACTGTGGTTCCATTGTCTTACTACGTTTGACTGGACGACATTCTGGCTCTTCCATTTCCTAAAATTTTCATATAATTGTTTTTTTTTTATTTTTAGAGTGAATACAAACTATATTTCAAGCTATAGTTCCCATTTCTTTTTAAGAATGATGGTTGAAATGGCAGTTGTGAATCTTAGGCCAACAGGGAAGATAGCAACTCTATTTAGGTTTTGAGTTTGATACTTTAAGGTTTTCTTTTTTTATTTTGAATCATGTTAGTTTTCTTTTTTGTTATCAATTAACTATTGGTTAAACATGTAGGGTTCTATCATGAACAGGGTTTTTTCAACCAAATAACAAAGTAAATTGTCTAACACTTTCTAATGATTGAGATGGTGTACATTAAAGAGTCAATCAACCTCTTTCTAATATCAATTAAGATTGTTTAACAATCTCTAAGTTTATCCTACACCTACTAATTTGGCTAATACATGTTGGGTTTCCCCTTTTAGGTGTGTTGACCTAAGACTAGAAATTCACATACATAATTTAAATCCCTCTAAACAGGTATCAAAAGAGTTAAAATCATTTTTTAAACACATTAATACCCTATCAGCTTCATAGTAATCTAGATGACGACTTTGACATGTATATGCATTAGGTTATCTTGTTATTAAAATACAAAAAAATTGGCAGGGTTGGTTAAACTTGTAACTTGTAAGTCACCATATTTTTTTCTTGTTCAACTTCTTAACTGGTGACTTACATCTAATTCTATTTCCTTTCTTGATCTTTTTCTTCCTCTCCTTAAGTGAGACATTATATCTGAAAATAATTTTTAAAAAAGAAAAAGCTTTACTACGAAAAAATATTATGATAGAAATTAATCAAAGTTACTCTGAATTGATAAAATGTATTATAAGTTGTTTATTCAGTGAAAATTTTAACTTTTTACTATAAACACAAGTACAAGAATGATCCTATTCTTTCCTTTTTATCTTTTATCTTGTTTAATTAAAGCTAACAATGTTGAAAAACTGCAGACTGAATAAAATTCTCCAAAATAAAATGCTATATTTCCTGATATTTCCAGTTGTCATTTTTCACTTTAATGTATATATAATATGCAAATAATGTCATCTTATGATTGTGACTAAAGACCAACCTTTTTCAGCTGTCTTGGCTGTCTGTGCTGATGTTATACACATTACACATAATTTTGCCAGTATATAACCCCTGGGGTCTGTCAGAAGGTTTGTATGTTGTGATGTCTGAAGAAACTTAGGTATGGTATGAAGAATCAGACTTAAGGTCAGTGGTTCTAAATCCATATAAAATATAGCATACACTATACTCAAAGCTTTGTTCAGGTCTTCTAAACGACTTCCTTCTAACATACACTAAAACAGAAATATACTTCATTATAATATAGCATATACTATACTCAAGACTTTGTTTAGGTCTTCTAAACAAATTCCTTCTTACATTATTGAGCTTGTCTTCCATATTGTCATCAGTAAAAACATATTTAAATTTGAAAAGCTTTAGTTGAACAGTTCATGAGTAAATACATGGACATGACTTGAAACGCCATTTTTCAATCTTTCAAGAACCATAACTCCTGAATGGTAAAAGTCAAAATCGTCATTATTGAACTTGACCTTCATTTTGTCATCCGTAACAACATATTGAAATTTTAAAAGCTTTGGTTGTACAGTTCAAGAGTAAATGCACTGACATGACTGGAAACACCATTTTTACAGTGTTACAGCTCTTTTCATAATGCTAGAAAGACAAACAATTGGTTGACTTGCTTGGTTTGTTTGTATAAATGTTTGCTCACACATTGTCATCAACATTGGCATCTGCAAACAATATACAGTAAGTAGGCAGAGTCAAACCTGAATATAGGTAAATCAGATAATTTGATTATGTTCAATCAAATTTAAATATATGCAAATTTAAATCCGGCTTTTTATGTTGTATTATGTTAGTTTTAATTACAATGCTGGAGCAAACATTGATACAAACAAAGCAAGCAAGCCAAACAAACCTTTGTCTTGCTATCATTATGAAAAGAGCTATAATGGTTTCCAAAATGACCACTATTTGAGCTCAGATCATATTAATTTTTAGGATTTCTTTAGTATATTTGCACCAATATACCAGTAGTTGTAACCACTATTTCATTTCATAAAACAAAGAATATTAATCTTCTTTAAAACCTTGTTCATTGAAAGATTAAAAATGGTGATTTCCAAAGCCAAATGTAGGATACTGGATCCATATATGGTGAGAAACCAGTATTTTCAAGGCTCTAGACCAAAAAATAAATTGAAAAAAAAATTCTGACCTTCCAATCCTATAATTTTGGCCGTTAAAAAATATTTGATCCTTTCATCCCTCAAAAATTCTGACCTTCCAATCCTATAATTTTGGCCGTTAAAAAATATTTGATCCTTTCATCCCTCAAAGGATGTAAACAGTGTAATTTAGTGTTTAATAAAGACTAAATGCATATTGATAATTTTTTCTTTATATAATTGTTCATAAAATTGTACATTTTATAATCCCTTACCATAACTGTCCTATCACTGAACCAATCTCCACCACAGAGGTTGAGAAGTTGTTCCAGTGTATAAACACTCTGCATATCTATCCAGCCTTTACTGAATAGATTCTTGAGACATTTGTCTAGAACTTCACAGGGTAACAGTTTAAGTGGTATGTGTTGATTTGTCTTATCCTTCATGTTAACAGGCAGAATATCATTGACAATTTTCCTCAGGATATTTGACATCAAGTGCGATCTGTAAAATATAAGGTTCAATATACTAAACACTGCTTCATCAATTCATGATTACTTAAATGTAAATCTAAATACCGTATATTAAAAAATTATTGCAATATTTTTATTATTGCCAAAAAAGCGACTGGGTTATAGTTGCAATAATTAAAACTCGCATTTGATTTTTTTTATATGAATTAAACTGGATTTTTCTCAATTTCGCAAAAAAAATAAAATCATATGTTAGTCTAAAATGACAAAATTGCAATAATAAATGCACGCAATAATTTCTGAATTAACAGTATGGACTTTAACAAAACCTCTTCATAATTGTTTCTGAAAACTGCATTTCTGTTTGTATCTATTGTGTAATAATGACAATTGGAAGTCTTGTATCACCAGTAACTGAGTTATTTATATATAAGGTCACAACAAAAAGTTGTAAAGTATATAGAGACAGCCACTGACAGAAACAGCAAAAAAAAATTAATCTAACAGTGAGTGTTTTTTAAACAAGGTTGAATAATTGCAATTATTGGGTAACAAACATATCTGATCACATTCATACAATTGTGTCTCCTGAAAGTGTCCAGCTCTCTCTAGCTATTACCTCTATCATGTTGCTTCATGGTTATTGTCTACCTCAGGTAAATCACGTATATATGTTAATCCCAAAACTCCATGAAAATTACATAAAGAATTTATTCAAACTTACACTAATTCATCCACAAGACATAAAGTTGTGTACTTGCCATTTTTATCGTTTATAAAAAAAAAAAATTTAAAGAATGGAACTTTATCAGATCAAGTTCTTAAAGACCTAAACACATATAAATAGGAGGTGTACAGCTACACACTAAATAAAGTATATGAAATACTGTCAGTATTATCTAATGTTAATTGTAAAATTAGTAGAAGCTTTTGAGTTCATGGTACCCAACAGACAAACATAACAAAACCAAAATGTCTCTTAACTTATAAGATGGAGAGTGATTATAAACATAACTCCCCTCAGTAAGGTTTGATCTTCAAAATCATCCAACAATTAGATACAGAATATACTTTTCAGTAAAACCAACTTCACCCTCGGCAAGATTTGATCTTCAGTCATTTCTGATGGAATTACAATATGTCTTTCAGTAAAAGTAGCCTTTTCCCTCAGCAAGATTTTCAGCAAGATTTAATCTTCAAAATCGTTTCTGATTGAGATTTAATATACCTTTCGGTAAAATGAACTTCCCCCTCTGTAGGATTTATATTCTGTAAAAATTGTAGCATCTTTAATGGTTTCTCTCTTGACTCCTCCCCTACTGTGTTCATATAACTACATAACCATGTTGACATGATGATAGGAAGACATAACATTTTACTTTTACTTCTGTTAACCATAGCCTGAAAATATAAAATATATACTTATGTTACTTCTGTTAACCATAGTCTGAAAATATAAAACTGTTTCAAATTGATTAAGACACACAAGATAGAGTTATAGAACTGTTTTTGTACAGCTTTTCTTCTAAAGCTTTTGCTATTATGAAATGTGATATTAGTCAATAAACCCTAATTTGAAATATAGGCTAGAAATATTGGGTCCTTTAAAGACCTTCTCCTTTGGTTTAAGAATGAGGTGAGCTTTGGGTCCTATTTTTTTATATATATATATGTGAGTCTATTCTACAACTGGTAATCAATAAATCATACATTAGTCAAAATAGGTAAAAGTTATTTTACAGTAAATGAAAAATATACTTTATATAGAAATATCAGATACTGATGTAATGATACAAAATGGACTTTAACTTTTTTATCTGATCTATTTAATGATGACATAATCTACTATCAATAATTAAATGCTTACACCACAAAATCTGATGAGCTGCATATTTATGTATTTTTATCAAATCTTCAGGTTGTCACATGGAAAAAGCCATACCATATGTACTTTGATTATATTACATGCTACATAGTAAATTCCAGTAATGTTCTGTTGTGTTTTGTGTTTTTATGTTACAAGAGTATCACATAAAGGTTCACTTTCATACTTCATTTGTAACAGTTGGCAATTTTTTTTTTAATTACATTTTGTTTCTTATGTTAGACAATATCTAATCAAAATAAAGCAAATAAAAAAGTGCAATAGGCTAAGTTTATTAGACAAACAGTCTACATCTTGATTATGTTACATGAAAAACAATTCAAGAACCAGTTTTGAGAGGAGGAAAAGTTGTATTTTTTCTTGGATATTTGATTTCATGGTTTTCAGCCTTTAAAAACTTTGTGGTTCACCTAAAAATTATTAATTTATAGAAATCCATAAAAACGTGTACAATGTATACTATTATCCCATGAAAAATGTGTCCACAGTACTTCCAAATGTCAGATCAAATAAATTAGTCAGCATACATTTTTTTAAAGCTGATTTCAAAGGAGTAAATATTTTTTTATAGCAAATGACGGTAATACATATCAGTTCACATTGGCCATTTGGTACAGTGAGATTAAAGTCAAAATGAACTGATCATCTGACATCAATAAAGCTGTTGATAATTATGATGATCATTTACTATTTTGATAAGATTGTGTATCAAACAGTTGTGTTTAATGTAAAATTTACAGATATTCAAAACACAATGTACAGTTAACTTCCTGAAAGAAATAAAATGTCAAATTCTCAAACAGCAAAAACCTGTGGATTATGTGATAGAAATACAAACATATGCTGGAAATGTTCTCAGTGTGACAAATATATTTGTGAAGATTGTAAGATTATTCATTCTAAAGTTAATCTTGGAAAAGAACATGACTTGACCAGAATAAGGGAACCAATTGAAAGAGATGAACTATTAGGACCAAAATCTGTTGTCTGTAATAGGCATAGAAACAAAATTTGTGATGTTTTTTGTAGAACATGTGAGGAACTGACCTGTACCTCATGTCAATCCATATATCATAACCATCATAATCTGCCCTCTGTTGATGATATTCATAGGGAATTCAAGATAGAACTGACAAACTTTGAAACACATATTGATGTGGATATTCTTAGAAAATTTGAAAAGGAAGAAGAAACTTTAAACAAATTTGATTGCATTCATCGTCAAAAATATGAAGAAGCACAAAGAAATATAAAAGAAAGAGAGAACTTTTTCATTGAAGAGGTGAAAAAACATACTCAAATGTTACTAAATGAATTACATGAAAAATGGGGTGTCATAAGCTCTGACATTTCTGAACAAAAATCCAAAATATCTGAAATAAAAAAGGATCTTTCATATTTCAAAAATAATATCAATGAAAGCAAAGATTCTAGAGATATAGAAAAAATGCAAAGAGATATCAAAAGACTAGAAAAAAGTTTGTCTGAAATTAGTAAGATAGAAATAGATTACATTCAACAATCACCTCAGTTTTCAGAAGGAATTTTCCACCAAAATAGTCTTGTTCAAATGATTGGTAAATTAGAAATAGTATTTATTCCTAACCCTGATTTTAAACCTAAGCTAACAATCTTAAAATCCCTTACAACCAATTTTGGTGACATTCAGAAAATCCTACAATCTGAAAAAGATTATTTCTGGATAAGCAGTCCCAAAAATGCACTTAAACTAGAAATAACAATGGAAAAGACCAAAACATTGAATACAATAAGTCTACCAGAAATAGATGACATGACCATCTTAAAATCAGGAGAGCAACTTTGCACCATGAAAAACTATTGTAAAATCCTTAGCATTAATCCAGATGGGCAGGTGAAAACTTTCAAGGACTTATCTCCTCAGAAACCTATAGCTCTTCATACAACTGTAGATAACAGTCTACTGATAGGGGTCATTATCAAAGACTCGTGGAAGACTCTTAATAAAGATACTAAAAGTAAACAACTTATTATCAAACTAAGTGCAAATGGAGAAGAATTAAATGAATTTGAATATAAGAGTTTCACTCTGAAAAAAGCAGATGGGACAAACAAATTAGACATATTTGACTTTACTTGGCGAATAACTACAAATTTCAATGAAGACATTTGTATAGTTGATTTGAGTACTAGTTCGGTAAAGGGAAGAATAGTTACGCTAGACAAAGATGGAAATCTGAAATGGGTTTATAACGGACATCCATCTAATATCCCTACAGAACATTTCTTCCTTCCTGGAGATATAGCAACAACATATCTTGGAAATATCATTGTGTGCGATACAAGAAATAGTGCAATTCATCTTCTTAATGCTCAAGGCTCTATAATAGCTTATAAAGAAAAATCAGACCTTGACATTTCTTATCCGTTAAGTCTTTGCTTTACAGACAGTAAAAATCTTTTGGTGGGTTGTTGTCGAACTTCTGAAGACCAGAACAAAGCAATAATTCATTGTGTCAAACTCAGAGGATTATGAAATAATTTCACATATTTCTTTATGTAAATTTTCTTTTTGATAAAAATATTATTTCTTGGTTAAAAGGTATTAATTACATGCTATTTAAGTACTATTTTTACCAGGCAAAAACACAGCTGATATTAAACAAATGAAATGGAACTCTTTGTAATATAGAGAAGGTTACAAGAGCGCACATGTTGAAATGTCTCACCATCTTTACTAACCATTGATATTATGTTGATAGTCCTAAATATAAAGCTTTACTACAACTATCACATAAACTTCACATGATCCAAGAAAATGAGGTCAATTTCATATGAACCGAAGGAGAAATACATGTACACCTTACAATCCTTCAATACATTATATATAATGACCTATTCCTTATAGTTTCTGAGACACAGACTTATTTTACATTGTCATTTCAGGGCCTTTTATAGCTGACTATGTGGTATGGGCTATACTCATTCTTGAAGGCTGTACAGTGACTTATAGTTGTTAACTTCTGTGTCATTTTGGTCTCTTGTGCAGAGTTGTCTCATTGGCAATCCTACCACATATTCTTTTTTTATATTAATGTAACCAAGAAAAACTAAACATTGACCAAGGAACCATGAACATTAGGTCAAGGTCAGATGAACCATGTCAGTCAGACATGTACAGCTTACAATCCTTCCATACAACAAATATAGTTGACCTATTGCTTATAGTTTAAGAAAAACAGACCAAAACACATCAACTTTTAAAACACTTAGCAATGAACCATGAAAATGGGGTAAAGGTCAAATAAAACCTGCAAGACTACCTGAACATCATAGATATTTCCATACACTAAGTACAGTATAGTAGACCTGTTGCATAAACTGTAGATTCATTATTAATCATGGGATATCAATTTAGTGGCTTTCGTGGGCAAGGGTGAACCACAAATTTAAATGTTCAACGAAACACTAGTTTTCTACATGCTTGAATGCAAACTTCAGCAAAACCAAGAAATCAAATTTGCACGAACATACAATTTTTCCTCAATCCACAAAAAACTGTTACCCACAAACATAAATGAATCCATGGTAGTATTAGAAAAAAAGACCAAAACTCAAAAAAATAAACTTTAACCACTGAACCATGAAAATGATAATTCCTGATTTATCCTGTAGGGACAAGGAAATTATTGATTAATTTTCATGAATTTTTATTTAATTCTATTGACATTTTTATCTAACTGATTGATTCTATACTGAATGTAACAATAACCATATTAGATGAATGAAGTGGATCATATCTTATTTAACTTCTAAGATAACAATCTGAGGACCAACACCCAAGGTGCTGAGAGATTTTTTTTAAATGTCGTTTCTATGTCCTTTTGAATTTATTGTAAAAACAGACTTGTTAATTGGTCTGTAGAAATATCAGAAAAAAATGAGCTTTTTAAAAAGCAAGTTTATTGGCAAGGTAACATTCAAGTCATCAACTGATTTCAAAGGATCTAATATTTTAAACAATCAATATAACAGATGGTAGTAATAGTTCATATTAAACATTTGGACTGGTGAGATAAGAGGTCAAGATAAATTTTTTGATAATTATGATGATTATATTCTATTCTAATAAGATTTCTTATCAAACATTTGTTGTAATCTATAAAATTTGGAGATATTCACACACAATATACAGTTGACTTCCTGAATGAACTAAAATGTCAAATTCTCAAACAGCAGGAAACTGATTTTAAGTGACAAAACCAGGAATATGGAAAATAAAGGAAAATGTTCTCAATCTCAGAAATTTCCTTGTGAACAAACAGTCATTTATTCTAGAGTCAACCTTGATCAAAATCATGACTTAACCAGAATAATGGAACCAATTGAAAGAGATGACCCATTAGGACCAAAATCTATTGTCTGTAATAGGCATAGAAACAAAATTCAGTATTGATGAAACGAACGTCTTGTCGTCTCTGAGTCTTTAATTTGATCTCTTTTGTATAAACATAAAACAATGATAATGAATCTCCCAATCTGTACTGGATACCTAAATTTCACAATTTTTTAAATTTCTTGCAACCATTCGGTCTCTAATAAAGGATAGCCTTCAGAAATATGTGATGAGGTTAATTCAACCAATGCCATGGTGTCAATCAGATATGAATTCTTAAAAAAAATCATAAGATCTACTGCTAAATCTTCTATCTTACTCTTTATCATTTTGTAGAAATATCAAAACTTTTACACAAAAATCCCCATGCAACTGAAAGACTGAGGACATTTTCTTACAAAACAGAGCTTTTCCTACCAAAAAATGAAGCTCAAACATACAAATTTCTTATTTTAGGAAATGGAAAGTCTTATTTTTGTGAAGAATTGCACAGATTCTAATGTCTTAACGCACTAGTACTAGTCCCAAGTGCTAAAGTAAGGATTTTGACCAACAACAGGGTCAAACCAAAAACTTGAATATTTGCAAAGATTGAACTCTTATATCTTGGTGCTATTAGTGTAAAAGTGTACTGTTGACTGTGAATAAACAGTAAAAATCAAGGAGATATGGTATGGTATGATTGACCTTGAGTCAGGTCAGATAAACAAACACAAGACTGTATTGAAATGTTAATTGCAAAAAAGTTCTTATATAAGTAAAATTAAACAAGATGATGATACCACTATAATAAGTTTTCAGTAAACAGAACCTTGATTAACTATGCATGTGATCACATGAAACGAGATGCCAAATTCATATTACTGCAGGGAAATACAAGTGAAACTGCGAGCTACTGCTCACTGATGATACCCCTGCCGCAAGTGGATAATTTCTATAGTGTAAAAATATGTAAGTGTTTGGTAAACAGGAAGTTGTCAAGTGATGAATCTGAAAATGCATCAATAGCTGACTTGTATGAACCCTGAAACCAATTTCCAGAAATCCTTGTATTGTAGTTCCAGAGAAAAATGTGACAAAAACTTTCAACTTGACTATCATGTGTAAAATCATACAAGTATTCGGTAAACAGGAAAATGTCAAGTGATAAATCCGAAAACGCATCACATGGTATAGCTGACTTATATAAACCCTGAAACCAAATTTCAGAAATCGTTGTATTGTAGTTCCTGAGAAAAATGTAACGAAAAATATTCATGGGACGGACTGACTGAAATGGACTAACGATGGACTGACGGAAGGATGGACTGACGGAAGGATGGACAGACAGAGGTAAAACAGTATACCCCCCTTTTTTAAGCAGGGGTATAAGACAAAAAAAACAGGAATTTGGGATAACACCCTTTCCTACCACCTTCAATATGTTTAAGAATATATAACTATTATGTAAGCAGGAAGTTGTTGAGCAACTAATATGAACATGCATCTCAAGCAGCTTGCTACTTAATTTCAGAAACTTAAAACGTAGAGTTCCTTATAAAAATGCACAGAATATTTCACTGAAAGGACGAGAGAACAGGGATAAAACAAGAATATTCCACACCCCACATATTGAAGTGTGGTATAAAAAAAGATCTAATTATTCTCATCTGAAAATTGCTGAAATAACACTTATTGCTAAAGTACTTTTATTCGTGGGGTACCAATTTTCGTGGTTTTCGTGGATGACTTTATCCACAAATTTAAGTGTCCAACGAAATAAAACAACCATTGTCCAAATCAAGACATGGAAAGATACCCATCGGTAGGTTTGACTACTGATATGATCTAGAGAATATATTGAATAACGCCAAATCTGAGAATACTTTAATAGCAGTGACAGAACTACATGCAGGATTATACCCATTTAATCTTTAATAACCTAAACTATACAACTTTTGATCTTTTAATTCTCATAAAAAATATTTTTGATCGATGAAAGTCAGATTTCTGGTATTGATATGTTAGTATGATAAAGTGTTCATTTTATATCCTCATAGTTCTCGTACATATGGGAAATAATAATTTCATGCTGGGCTTGATTTTGATAAGAATTATTTGACAATTCAAGATATGTTTATAGCATTTGTTTATGTTAAGTTACTGTTTTCTTTAGGTGACATGTTTATGGCCTAATCAACAAGTTTGAGGGTCTTTAAGCTGTTATTTTGTAACCTTCGTTTCTAAAATATCACAAAATTTAACAACAACAGAAAGTTTGAAAACACTCATAATGCAATCATCCTTATGGCATATATTCTCCCCAAAACATGTAATAAAGTGAGCACTTATAAGAATAGACTGACACAATGCATGAAAAGATACAAATCTGAATTCCCCACTTGGCGTTGGTAGAGGGATATATATAATATATTAATCACTTTTAAAGAATAATAAAATGTTAAGCCTACCTTTACATAGTCAGGAGATAAGGCACCATGTTCCCAGGCAAACAGAATTTCTTGTGCCACAAATGGCATGTTGGTACACATTTCTTGCCATCTGGTCATACTGTAAACAAAACACATTTTCAATAACACACTGACTAAAATATGTTCAAAAGAAGTCTATTTTCTTGGTATTTTTCCAAAATATCAAATAATGACATGTTAAAACTAAAAAATAATCACAAATTATTTGCAATAGTGAGTGAATGCTCTTGAAAAATACTTTCTTTTATTGTGCTTATCCTGAAGGCTTTGGAAATGGGACAAAAACTTTATGGAACATACAGACCAAAGGAATAAACTTATCGCAATCAATCACATGAAACCAATAAGAAATGAGAATAACAGAACCCTAAACACTTGTAATGTGAACTTACATGTAATTCAGTTCATGTGATTTTAGCAGATTACCAAGTAACTGGTCCACTTTATTTTGTTCTGTAGGTGTGTGGTTATCTATACACTTATATTTACTATCCTCAGGTAAACACTGTGTGGCCCACTGATAGAAAAACGTGTCAAAGAAATCAGGGGCTGTAGTTACTATCTGAAATGATGAAAAGAAAATCATTACTTGACATATAGTAATAAGATGTGGGCATTTTGCTAATGAGCAAGGGTCCGGAAACAGTCATATATGTCAGAAAAGACCGATTCTGAAATCCATTTGTCATAAACGATAGATTGGGATTTGGGTCAAATTTTATATTTTTGCAGAAATAATTTCGGTCATTTTGTTAAGATCGGTTTTCTTAATCCCCATTTTGAACTTGTTCTTTGTTTTATTATCCCTTTCCTGTAATAAATCTGCCACTCCAGTATAGTGTTATAATTCTGAGGGCCCTCCTAATGACTTTTGTAATGCCTCAGGGGAATATTGGCTAATTTAATAAGCTCAGAACTTAATTGTAAATAAATTAAAATTCCGTAACAACTGTCTTCATTATTTAATTACATTTCAGCTAAGACAATGTCATTTCTGATTTAAGATTAAATTAAAACTTTGATTTAATTTACATAGAAAAAAGTATTTTTTTCACTTCTAACACTCATGCTTTGTTTACTATGTAATACGCATGTCGAAATTCTCTTCTGCAGATAACACACTAAATCGTAAATTCAAAATGATTTCATGCTAAATAAAGCAAGTGCAACTATTATATTTAAAGAATTAAAATGCTGATGATTTCCTGTAAATTTGATAAACAAAACTAATCCTGGAAATGAGTCTGGAACTGCTCGTTCTAGTATTTCGCAAAACATTCGGTTTTAATTTTGTCTTCAAAATCGAAAGAAATGTTAGCAATGTCTGAGAAAGTTTTGAGTCATTAATTTATTTCATTTTAAACTGTTGCATTCCCTTAATTGCTCTTGAATGATTTTATGAAAATGGTAGGAAAATTCATGAAGTAAGTGCAATGCAACCCAAATCTGCAAATTTGAAGACACGTTTGCAATTTATTTAGACTGTTTATCTATATACCGGTAAAGAAAACTTGGTGATTTATTGTAAAACTCAAAATGTTCAAACAAATATAAAAATTTAGTGTTTTTAGAATCAATGATTTCAAATAAGCTATTTAAGGGGAGATAACTCATTTGGCAAAGTATAAGAAAATTTTATCTCTAGAAATATATACCTATGATCTACTTTGAAAAGCAAAGAAAAGCAAAAAAAAAAACCACAGAACACGAAAAGTATATAATTTTAAAGCTCATTTCCATCCCCTTATATTAGCCTTCCTTTTAAAGCATGTATAAAATATCTATTTAATTGAATTAGTATTTAAAGATTCAACTTACTATACAGCTCAAAACACAAAATGTTAAGAGGTGCTTTTCTTCTGTTAATTTTGTGGTTAATTTCTAAAACTAAATCTCAATCATTTCATGCAGATTGTCTGTGTACTTAATGTAAGGTATGACAATCCTTCTAAGTTTGACTTACTTCTGATCCATACAGTTGTGTGATATGACATAACATCAGGAAGGAGATATCAAACAACAATGCCCTGTTCTGAGCTGCTTTAGAACTCTCCCCTTGGGTTTGTTGTACTTGTTTAGCATACTCATTTATCCTATAAAATTGTAAAAATAAATTAAAATAACATGTTCCACATTTGTACTTTCAATGCGATATTGTAGCCATATCATTTGGTAAATTAAATCATAAATTTCTTTTTCTAAACATTTGATATTTTGAAACAGTTTATCCCACTTTTGTAAATCATCAGGTTTTTTAATTTGTTGGTTTAAAAAAATGTATGTGAAAGATTCAGGTTGGTTTGTTGATGGGGGAAGAAAACATAAATATCTGAGTGTTTGGAGCATGTACAAACTAGACATATTGGGTCATTTCATGATTAATGAAAAGTTTAAACAAAGCCATGCATTGATGTCTATCAATTCTCACAAAACAAAGTGAGGGTCAACAAGGAATCTAAAAACAAAAATTGCAAACATGTCTCACTTAAATAACTTTAGAAATTCCATTGTATTGGTTTATCTTTATTTTTCCCCATTTAACCATGCTTTTCATATCCAGATGAAAAATAAGGAAATTTTTTTTTAAAATCTTTATTTTTAACTTCAACATCTTTCCACTTTAAACCGGTCCATTTAATATATACAATATATTTTCTTTGGTTACATCTTCTGACATCAGACTCGGACTTCTGTTGAACTGAATTTTAATGTGCGTATTGTTATGCGTTTACTTTTCTACATTGGCTAGAGGTATAGGGGGAGGGTTGAGATCTCACAAATATGTTTAACCCCTCCGCATTTTTGCGCCTGTCCCAAGTCAGGAGCCTCTGGCCTTTGTTAGTCTTGTATTATTTTAATTTTAGTTTCTTGTGTACAATTTGGAAATTAGTATAACGTTCATTATCACTGACCTAGTATATATTTGTTTAGGGGCCAGTTGAAGGACGCCTCCGGGTGCGGGAATTTCTCGCTACATTGAAGACCTGTTGGTGACCTTCTGTTGTTGTTGTTGTTGTTGTTTTTTTTTTTTTTTTTTTTTTTTTTTTTCTATGGTCGGGTTGTTGTCTCTTTGGCACATTCCCCATTTCCATTCTCAATTTTATTTTATAATTTTATAAGAAGTACCGTACACAACCTATCCCAAAATGGTTCAAAACAAAAATTTACAGTGGTCCATGACAGTAAATGTATTTACGATAGAGTCTTTTTAGCAAGCATATGATCAAGTAAGTATACAGATTAATCTAGGAGTAATTTTATTTACAATTGATATTATTTTCCACCTCAGGAATAGATTACAGAGCTGTAATTGGCAAAACATTTAAGAATTTTTGGTCCACAATGCTCTTCAACTTCATATGCTAATTGGCCTCTTTAACTTTTTTTTTATTCGAACGTCACTGATGAGTCTTTTGTTGACAAAACATGTGTCTGGCGTAAATACAAAGTTGCAATCCTGGTATCTATGATAAGTTAATTTACTAGTAGCTCTGAAAGAAAGAAATAATACTAACTTGACAAGTTTGACAGCAAAATTCTGTAATGTTCCATTTGCAGCAGCAGCAGCTATGATGAGATCAAAACTTTTCCCCGATAACATATGACACAATACACTGATTAAAGCTTCTTGGTTCTTAGAACAGTCAGCATCTAATGTCTGTAAGTATACATTACTAGATATAAACAACACTATCAGTATATGAGCTTCAGTCACCTGTAAATCTGTGCAATGTGTTCTTGTCTGATCAAGGCTAACAATTGTTTACTTTTTTTGTTAGAAATGAAGAGTATATCAAATTCATAATCCTTAATTTAATTTTGTTTGAAAACTTTCCAAATTTTCATAATAACATTGTACATTTTTTTTTTTTTATAAGAAAAATATAGCACTCTTTGGATTAACTGGTTTATCTAGACTTGGTTTCTCTTATTTGATTTGTGGGGACTACAAACTTTATAATAAAAATAAACTTTTTGATTGATGGAGTCTTACACAGGAAATATGAACTCTTCTGTATCAAACCTTATCCTGGTATATTAGCAACCACTTGAGACTGAGAACCCTTTTATAGCTATAACTTCAACCTAGTGGGGATGTACAAATAAATAAATACTACTGAAAATTAAACATGCGACAATGTATATTTCATTTGCAAATATTAGAGTAACTCTTTGGAAAACAATTTAGAAAATGCTGGGCAAGGATTACCATAAACAAAACATTCCAAAAGTCACTTTCAAAGCTTCAATCGAAGAAGGAAAATAGCAGATCAACCAGATTGCAGAAGTATCAACTTTCAAATTTTTTGATTGAATCAGTAAGAAAAACACTAAATTGCAAATACATGGTAAAAACAAAATGACACTCATTTGAAGAAAAATATTCATTAATTATTAACGTTAAAAGTTAATACAAAATCCACTTTTAGTATAGCAGCATAAGGCAAGCAAAATAATGCATGCAAAAATATCTTTGCAAAAGCCCAATATTAATTATTTTGAAAGAAATACGGTGGATATTACATTTTTGTGAATTCATTATTAATGAGAGAGAAAATAGCCTCCGGAAAACCATTCTTAATACTAAATGCTTAAACAATGCATGAATTATTTTTTTTTGGTTAATAAAAATCATTGAAAGGCAAATAAGTTCCCTTTTCTTTATGTCTTGTTAAAAGTACAAAAGATTCAAATGAATACCTATTTGTGCATTATTAAGGTGCATTATTGTAGAACATAATTCGTAATATATATTTATACAATTTTAAGGCTTATGATGGACCAGAAGAAAAGATTTAACAACTTAAAATGTGCAATTATTCTTATTCAATGTACCAAATTTGCACAAATTTTGATAGAAACATGCATATTCCTAAATTGTCCAAGTTAAGATAATTGTTACATGGATGCAATATTTGAAGGCATCAAACCAAACATTAACATCTATAATGACAAACAAAAGAGGTCCAACCACATCTGGTTTAAAGCTTACTATTGTAATTTTATACATAATACTCCACTATTTTGAGAAATATTGATTCAACATTAAATTAAAAAAAATCATGAAAAAATGGTTATTAATCTTCTAAATAAAAAAGAATAAATCTAAGCCACTATAGGTGAGTATAAAACCATTAAGAAATTACTTTTACTTCTATTTTTTTAAATAGGTGTGAAGTTCTTCAGTTACATGATTTATGTATATTTCATACAAAAGATATGTGACCCTCTTGTCTGTCATAAAACTAAACAAAACTACTAAAGATTACTACCACTACGACATACATTTGCACTGGAGCTGTTCAGAGCAGAGACATTTGTATGCAGAGTCTGAAAGTAAAATAAATCACAACCATAAGAAGCTGAAATCTTAGTGGAGTCTTCTTGATAATAAAGAGAAAACATATAAGGCTTCACTGTTTAGGCTGTCTAGAGAAGGTTTTTCAAATGGCATGCGGTAAATTTGTTTTAACAGTAAATGTTTCCCTCTATCTTTTCTGTTTAATTGTTTCATTGATTTTTGGCCATTTTAAAAACTCTACCATGTTAGGGTTGCTAATTTGAGAGAACCCCAAACCTTTGGCAAACTTTGAAAAGAAAACTGACAATTTAATTCATTACGACTGGAGTTGAAAGACTTTGCAGTAAGCATGTTGGAAATCATTAACTCAGTGTGGACAGGCTAGTGATCATTGTAAATGAATAACTTGGACCCCTCTGGGTTTTTTCCTGATAATTCATGTATTCTTGTATTGAAGAAATATACAAACTTAATCAAATACTCAAAGAAGTATTCACTAGAAAGGTTATAATGTTTAAAGCCTTCCTTTTGATCTTTCTATCTAGTTTTTTATCAACTGATCTTTTTAATAATAAGTAAAAGTACAGTATTGAAATAATATTGACACCCCAATGCAATGACAAGAAATGTTAAAGCTCCAATAAAAAAAACCTTGATATATCTATGATAGAAGTATACATTTCTTTCCATGAATGAGTAAGGAATTACAAGAAAGAAAACAGGAAGGTAGGATTTTAACCAACAACAAAAAGTTGATTCAAAGAACTAAAACCAATCTCTGATAGTTTCTCTAGACAGGCTTTTTTACTGACCATCAAAAACTGTGGGAATATAACTATTCAAAATTTTTATAAATTGGTTATTTGGAATAAATAAATAATTTTATGCTCCACACTTTAATTTCAGCTTCTTTAATTAAAATAAATGTACATGTAATATGTTGAATATATACAGCAAACAATATATTTTAATTAACTATAACAGAATCCTGTTAAACAATGAAGAAAAAAATCTTGAGTAAAAAAATAAAACAAAGTATTGAAATAAAAAAGATATCATTGTCCATCCATTTAAAACTTCTTGCTTTCACAAAACATTTTTACTGGTAATGAAAAATTTGTCAGAGAACATATATACATATGGCTTGAACAGAATTTAAAAACCAAAAAACATTTTACTTAGTCTCTTAATGTTGCAAAATATTTATATATTTGCCACTCTTAGCTTTAAAGGTACAACAAAAGCTCCTATAAGCAAATCAGTGCAAAAAAGACAATTAAAAGATGCAGTGTTGGATTTCTATAACAAGCACTTTATGATATATAATATTCATGCCAATTATCAAATCTATTGGTTGATGATTACTGCTACAATAAGTATAAAGATGCCTTCAGTGTACTTCCTAGTATCATTGAAAACAGGTTATCTCACATCAGCATCAGTTTTCTCTAAAGCCAGCTGGTAACTAGGACACAACTTAACACTAGAAGTTCTTATTACAAAATACTAGTAACCATTGGTATAGTATGAAAAGAAAACTTTCATGTATCCCCATGAATATCACAATGTATTTTTTTGTAAATTCAACAAAAGATGAATTGTATCAATTATAAAAAAATCTTGCTGTAATATTAAGACAACTGTTACTTGATTAAGGAAATGACATACATGTATACCAATTAAATAGAAGGAAATGTGACTTTCTGATTAACTTCAAAATACTCACATATAGATTCCTCATTCATTTTGATGTAAATATTACCTTTGAAATACAAGGCTATGAAGATATCTCTGTAAATACCTTTAAGATACTGCCAACTGTAGGTTCAGCCTTAATAATTAGACTAGGAGTAGGCTTTGTAGCAACATCACTGGCCTTGGCAGGTTTCTCAGATTCAGTGCTCCTACAAGTAGGGTATTGTCATATGTTTGTCTTCCAGTTATCTCAACAGTCAAACAGACAAATAAGATATATTGAAGTCAAGTCTGTATTTGACTGTTGACCAGATTTAATTGAAACATTTTGAGTGTGAATTTTCAATTTATTGATTATTTAAGTTTATGTTAATTATTGCGGGTACTCTGAGAGGCAAAATTGACCCAAGATGCTTTTTTCTATACTGGTTTAGTTTTAGTGTTGATGTCCTTAAATGATATAAGTATCTAGCCTACCCAGTGTCAGATGTAACTTATTCCAGAAACATGTTCTTCTAATAGATT
This sequence comes from Mytilus edulis, assembly GCF_963676685.1. Lineage (NCBI taxonomy): Eukaryota > Metazoa > Mollusca > Bivalvia > Mytilida > Mytilidae > Mytilus > Mytilus edulis. The sequence continues at coordinate 94,592,368 of NC_092345.1, read as the reverse complement.
CTTATAAAATATTTTTTTATACATCCATGATTATGGAACCAGATTATTATAAGTACCTTCTATGTAACAGTCTTTGAGACTGGCTCTCAGTAATCAGATCATGCTTAGTAAACTCTAGTAACAGAAACTGAACACAATCACAGCTGGAATAGAAAAAAACATGTAAATATTTTTATAGTCAATGAATAAAAAAATTATAATTATTGTGTGCACAACCTAAAAAACAATGTAGATAAACTCATCATAGATACCAGGACAAAATTTTGTATATACGCCGACGCACGTTTCGTCTACAAAAGACTCATCAGTGACGCTCGAATCTAAAAAAAGTTAAAAAGGCCAAATAAAGTACGAAGTTGAAGAGCATTGAGGACCGAAATTCCTAAACGTTTTGCCAAATCCAGCCGAGGTAATCTATGCCTGAGGTAGAAAAGCCTTAGTATTTCAAAAATTTTAAATTTGGTAAACACTTAATTTATAAATATAACCATATCAATGATAATTCATGTCAGCACAAAAAGTGCTGACTACTGGGTTGGTGATACCCTCGGGGAAATAAATCTCCACCAGCAGTGGCATCGACCCAGTAGTATACCTAATAACAAATGACAAACACTGAACAACAAATTCAAAAAATATGAATATGAATAACTATTCAATTATACTGTCTTGATGCCTGAAAGCTTTACACTCACTTCAGTTTGATGTCAGTTATGTTAAATAAGAGTCAATTTACAATTTGTGCCTTGTTATATCTCAATATTTTCTAGGGGCCAGTGCTTACTTTAGTTTAATATCAGTCAAGTCCAAAAGAGGAACAGAATTAAGAAGTAGATCTATGCCTTGCTCTATATCTGTACTGAAATCATTTCTTGGAGCCTGTTGGTTCATCTTTACAACTACTTGTGGAAGCTGCAAGAAAATTATTAGCACTAGTCAATCCATCACATATTATTTCTGTCAAACAATGTACTGTGGATTTTATTATTTGTTGGATACCAATTTTCGTAGATTTCGTGGGTGCAGGTGAACCATGAATTAAAATTATCAACTAACAACAAAGTTTCTATTGGCTTGAAAGCAGACTTTGGGAAAACCACGGAATTATATATTGACAAACATGTAAATTGGTACCCACAAAAATACATAATTACACAGTAGTATCTATTCTCGAGCAAGTAGTTAATGATTAACCCATGATAAAACATGTACAATGAACAGTGCATTTTGTAGAATAAAAATCTGCTTTGATTTGTTAAAATGTAAATTTATTTTACTTTGGCATGGCATGAACAGTGTAAGAATTATGTATGACACATAAAAGTAAACAAACATTCTATGGATTTTTTAAAAACTTTACACATCTTTAAAAAGATCCATCAAAATTAAATATTTAACCACATACAACACCCTACCTTTAGGTATGTGAACGCAGCCCAGTTTAATTCATTATCCTTTTCATTAGCGTCTATCAGACCCATGAAACAGGCCCTAATCAACTCACTATATAGATATGGCCGTGTCAACTTCTGAAAATTCAAGCAAAAACAATGGAAAAGTGAATGTTGAACATGATTTTTTATATTTAATTAGATTTTATTTTGATGCAATTTTTCCCTTCCCTTCACCTTCAACTTGAACAAGAGCATGTGTTGTCTTGCAAATCCTAATAAAAATACAGAAATTAGCATGGTATACATAATGAAATTTTAAAGATTTAATTTTGTCTTACAGTCTAATCTGTTTAGTGTGTATTTATAATTTAGTCCATAAAAGTAAGTTTGATTGTTTACTTGGTAGAAACATTTTTTTTTATTAGTTGTTAATACAATACAAAAACAAGTTTTCATCATCCTTTGTAAATACCTCATGATTTGATTGGTTGGTTATATTATTCTTTCAATAGACAAGAGTGCACACGCTGAAATGTCTCGCCTTCTATACTAATCATTGATATTATGTTGATAGTCCTAAGTATAAAGCTAAGCTTTAATACAACTGTCACATAAACTTAACATTAACCAAGATAACTAAACAAAGACCAATGAACCTTGAAAATGAGGTCAAGGTCAGATGAACCATGCCAGGCAGACATGTACAGCTAACAATGCTTCTATACAACATATATAGTTGACCTATTACTTATAGTTTAAGAAAAATAGACCAAAACACAAAAACTTAACACTGTGCAATGAACCGTGAAAATGAGGTCACTGTCAAATAAAACCTGCGCGACTAACATAAAGATCATAAAATTTTTCCATACACCAAATATAGATGACCTATGGCATATAGTATTAGATAAAAAGACCAAAACTCAAAAATTAACTTTGACCACTGAACCATGAAAATGAGGTCAAGGTCACATGACATCTGCCCGCTAGATAGGTACACCTTACAATCATTCCATACAACAAATATAGTAGACCTATTGCATATACTATGAGAAAAACAGACCAAAACACAAAAATTTAACTATAACCACTGAACCATGAAAATGAGGTCAAGGTCAGATGACACCTGCCAGTTGGACATGTACACCTTACAGTCCTTTCATACACCGAATATACTAGCCCTATTGCTTGTAGTATCTGAGATATGGACTTGACCACCAAAACTTAACCTTGTTCACTGATCCATGAAATGAGGTCGAGGTCAAGTGAAAACTGTCTGACAGACATGAGGACCTTTCAAGGTACGCACATATCAAATATAGTTATCCTATTACTTATAATAAGAGAGAATTCAACATTACAAAAAATCTGAACTTTTTTTTCAAGTGGTCACTGAACCATGAAAATGAGGTCAAGGACATTGGACATGTGAGTGACGGAAACTTCGTAACATGAGGCATCTATATACAAAGTATGAAGCATTCAGGTCTTCCACCTTCTAAAATATAAAGCTTTTAAGAAGTTAGCTAACACCACCGCCGCCGCCGCCGCCGCCGGATCACTATCCCTATGTCGAGCTTTCTGCAAAAAAAGTTGCAGGCTCGACAAAAATCATTAAAGTAATGGTGGTTTCATTGTTCCTCTAGCAAGCAAGCAAAGATAACTTCAATGTTTTGTACAGAATAAAGTGAAGATACTGTTAACTCATGAAAATAATCATAGAAGAGAGAAAAAAAGGTTCAGTGTTCTCCCCAGGCCGCTTTAGCGCTGCGATTTTCCGTTGTATTAAGTTACTCTGCAGAACCAGTCTAATAAATTTTACAAAATGGCGTCTTTGAAAGATCAAAATAAACAAAGATTTCAACATTGACATCTATTTTTTTAATTAAAAGAATATATAGTCATATATGGATGGATATGAGATGAAATAAATTGACCGCATTTCCGACTACACTCACAAACTTGTTTTACGAACTTTGAACAAACGATGATTTTAAAAACGATCAAACACAGGGGTTTGTTTATTTTGTTTGTACAATGAATTTGCCGGGTTTACTCTCCATACGAACCCCGAAAATGAGCAAGTCTTTAAAGTATTAATTATCATCAGTTCGAACTAATAATTGTTTAGTCAGCAATTCTACAATATTGAATTTTACAATTTAAAAACAATTCAGAGGATATGATTAGAAAAACAAACCCCAAGCTGATACTAGACTTAAGAAATTCACTTTCTTGATGTCCAGCTTGGATGAAGCCATTTGAATATTATAAAATGTTAAGGTCAGAAAAATGAGAAATCATTATGCTAAAAAATGTCAAATCCTGTCAAACGTTGTAAGATTAACAGCACACTGCTACAGTGGGTAACAAAACCAAACACAGAAGCTGACAATGACTTTATTGTTGGTCCTACATGTTTTGCAACATCACCTGTTAGTGCTTAGAAATCTCCACATTGGCAGTCTTGTATAGACCCATCATGGAAAAAGACTTCTACTTGGGTTTTATACACAGATTATATGAGGATTATTAGTCCGAGATTACTCTGACGTCCAACAGCTGTTTTGCCAGACAAGCTGGGGCTGTGGGACGGATATAAACAAATGATTTAAAATAGGCAATATCAATGTCTTTACTACAGTAATTCTACCAATAACAGTAAGATTTCGTTTTGACCATTGTCTTATTACACATTTAATTTGTACAATTTTTTCATCATAATTAATTTTTACAATTCTATCAAGATTAACATCAAAGCTTATACCTAGTACCTTAAAACATGTTTCTCCCCATGTAAGGTTTCTATTTTGGCATAATACCTCATTACTATACTTTTTATTTCCTATCCAAATAACTTGTGTTTTAGAAAAATTAATATTTAAACCAGATATATTTCCAAACCAATCTAATTCATTTAATGCTTCATTCAAAGATTCTTCTTTACCATCTAAAATAAGAGATGTGTCATCAGCAAATTGTGAAAGTTTGTGCTCAACTTGCGTAATTGTAATACCATTTATCTTATCATTATTTCGTATTTTTAATGCTAATATCTCAGCACAGAGAATAAAAATATAAGGCGACAAGGGATCCCCTTGTCTACAGCCTCGTTCTATAGAAAAAAATTCTGATAGATGTCCTCCCTGGTTTACAGCTGATTTGATATTGTTATAAAAAACTTTAACCCAATTAATTATTGATTCTCCAAAATTGAACAACTTCAAGACACTGGTTAAAAATTCCCAAGAAATTGAATCAAATGCCTTTTCGAAATCTATGAGCAGCAAAAGTCCTGGAATATCTTTTTCCTCAGTAAATTGCATAATATCATAAATTAAACGAAGATTTTCTCCAATATATCTCCCACTAATAAATCCAGTTTGATCGAAATCTATCAGTTTATCTAAAACTGTTTTAAAGCGTTTTGCTATAACCCCAGAGCCAATTTTATATACTGTATTTAATAAAGATATAGGTCGCCAATTTTTTAAGAAATGTCTAGGCTTATTTCCCTTCGGCAGGCATGTAATGATTCCTTGTTTTTGCGTAACAGATAGTTCACCAATCTCAGTACTGTAGTTCAAGGAGTTTACAACAAAAATTTTCAAATCTTTCCAAAAAAATTTAAAGAACTCTGTGGAGAAACCATCAGATCCTGGTGTTTTATTATTTTTCATAATTTCAATATCAAACCAGCTTCCTCAATTGTTATTTCACCTTCAAGATTTTTTTTCTCATCATCAGTTAGTTTTTTTAATTTTATATCTTTCAATCCTTCTTTAAGTTTACTGAATTTATCTCCCTTTGACTTGTCTTTATTCTTGTACAAATTTTCATAAAAAGATTTTACTTCTTTTAAAATATCTTTTTGTTTTGAAATAACATCTCCATTTTCTTTTTCTACTTTTGGTATTATCTTATTTGTAAATTTTTTTGATTCTAGCCCACAAAAATAGCTAGTAGGTTTTTCACCCTCTTCTACCCATTGTATTCTTGATCGAATTATCTTCCCTTTAATTTTTTCTTTTCTTATATTTTCTAATTCACATTTTTTATTTTCCAAAATCTGTATTGAACCTTCATCTACCTTTTCTTCCAAAATAAGAATTTCATTTCTAAGATCTTTCTCTTGTTTTTCTTTTACCTTTTTCTTATAACTTGAATAAGATATAGTTTTACCTCTAATTTCCATCAACATTGTCTCAAGAAATAAGTGACTATTAATATTAAAATGGAGATCTTCATTATTCATGTCTTCAATTCTATCTATATCATAAATTACATATTGTTTTTTAACTTCTACTATTTTTTCTTTAACAATCTTTATATATTCTGGATCATACAATAATGAATTATTAAATTTCCACAATCCTCTACCTCGATCAAAAGGATTAAATTCTAGATTTAATACAACCATAGAATGATCAGAGCGATAGCTAGGCTCGATATTACAATTTTTCAAACAGCATAGTAAATCTTCAGATAAAAGAAAAAAATCTAGCCTTGCTTGTTTAACCCTTTCACCGATTGCTGCCCAGACAGAAGCTACTCTGAGATGATGGCTTCCCTGGCTACTTTTACTCAAGTGGGAGATCTTCATAATAAATGTCAATAAAAACTTGTTTGTAGTTATTTGTGTATTTATTTCATTCACTAACACCATGTTCACAGTTTTGTTTATGTTTTGATAATTTTTTCTTCATAAAATATTCAAATTTTCAAATTTTCGGCATTATATAGGTGAAATTCTCAAAATTCTGCTCTTTGACCCCAAATCGTAATTTTTTAAACCAAAACGGCAAAATTTTGAAAAATTTTATGAGGCAGTACAAATTCCTCACACTGAACGATGTCCATTCCTAGTGTATTGTACATATAACGACATTTTATGTCAAAAAAGTATACTAGTTTGGCTTCAATTCTTCCATATTCTTTCAAAAAAAATGTTCCCTCATTTCAAATTCTCGTAAATTCCGTAAATTTCCTCTGATTTTGACACGGTTTTCAACAAACGGAAGCGCCATGTTTACACTTTCATCCGGGTATTCATCAAAGAACGATAACTCATGTTTGCACTGTTTTGAGCGGGAAATATAAAAGATGTATTCTGATCCCGGTAAAACAGGACTCGTCGTCAGCTGTCTGAAGCGTGAATCCCGGTAAACCGGGACTCATCGGCGAAAGGGTTAAAGGGGGTTCTTTTTCTCCATGTGAAACGCTTCAAATCTGGGTAAAGTTCACGGAAAGGGTCAATGAGACACCTTTCCTGAATGATTTCTAAAACTTTCTCCCGAGCATTTGGGTTATTTACATGTAAATAATTATAATAGTCTATATCAGGGTTGAGAACAAGATTAAAATCACCACATATCATATAGCTATCATTACCAAAATCATCTATAATTGACATAATTTGATCATAAAATATAGGAGTATCTATATTTGGTCCATAAATAGTTACAAATGTAAAATGTAAAGTATCAACAACTAAGTCTAATACTAAATAGTTACCACCAAAGATAATGACTTTGTATTGTGTAACGATCCAGAAAGCGGTATAATTTTATTAGGATGCGAGGCTAATTTGAAATTTCAGTGTACAATGTCAGAGGAATTTTTTGCTGTTGGTACCTAGTCAATCATTTAGTTGTTATATATAAATAAAAATATATAAAATTGGCGCACTTAGATGATTATTTTATTGGCGCAAATGATACCTATAGTTTTGAAAATTAGGTGGCACAAAAGAGGTATTGGCGCAATTAAGTTGTGGCGCAAATGAGTTACTTTTTGGCGCAAAAAGATATCGCCCGTAATCTCGGACTAGAGGATTTTATATATGAATTTAGAATAGAGAAAAAAATACTCTTCTTCTATATCCAGACAATAACATTAACAAACAAAGGAGTAACTTCCATGAGCATGATGAGGACATTATTACAAGAGAAAACATTAATAGCATAATGTAATAAAAACACATAACAAATCAATAACAAACAAACCGAGCGCTGCGACACAGTTACTGAGAATTGTTGAAAATTACTTGTTTACCACAGCACTATCCAAAAACCCTGGGGAGAACACTGAGGTTGTCTTTAAATCCACTGAGTAGATCTACATCTTAAAGTAAATACTTCTATTATTCTACACTTATATAAGGTTTCATAAACAGAATGGCTACCATGAGTTTCTCTGTAACAGATATCTGTTCTACAAATGGCTGTATATCATTGGTTGGGTTCAGTATGGCTTCTATAGCAACTAACACACTGATGGATGGACATATTGGTAAGGTCGTCACTTCTAATACTGCCTGACTTGGAGGTGCAAATTCTTGTATCCTTAAATTGAATATGAAATGACATATAAAATAGATCTTATCATAAATGATTTATCTTTCATCTGATTAACAGTAATAACATTAAAAAGGGGCAATTTTTTAAAACCAAATGTACATTTTGACAATACAATGTAGGTGTCACGGTACTTGTCTATCCCAAATTCATGTATTTGGTTTTGATGTTATATATATATGTTATATTTGTTATTCATGTGGGATTTTGTCTATGTGTGTTACATTTTATTATTATGTCGTTGTTCTCCTTATATTTAATGCGTTTCCCTCGGTTTTAGTTTGTTACCCCGATTTTGTTTTTTGTCCATGGATTTATGAGTTTTGAACAGCGGTATACTACTGTTGCCTTTATTTAATGATGCTTCAGGTCAAAGAAAAAACTGAAACCAATTTTAAACAATGAAGAAATGATGTAACCGAAAGACTTAAAGTATAGCCAAGCTTGACAAAGAATCAGCTGCAATTATTTGTTTGCACCTGTCCTAAGTCAGGAATCTGATGTTAAGTAGTTGTTGTTTGTTGATGTGGTTCATAAGTGTTTCTCATTTCTTGTTTTATATAGATTAGATCGTTGGTTTTCCTGTTTGAATGGTTTTACACTAGTCATTTTTGGGGCCCTTTATAGCTTGCTGTTTGGTGTGAGCCAATAATGGACAAATATTCAGCAGTATCAATATTCAACTGATTCCATGTGTTCACTAGACCAACTGATCTCTTAATTTCAAGTTAAATAAAAGATTTTTGCATGAATATAACATTCTACTAAGAATAATGCTTATCAATACTCTTAAAATAATCAAATAATAACCTTGATATGTGTTTTGTGGTACTAAGCATTGTGTATAAGTTTATAACATTTCGTACAGGCAAACTAAGGTAAGAGAACGGAAACTGGTTTTGGTATGTGGGGGTGTTAAAAATAATTTACAAAATTCACCACTAGCAGAATCATAAATAATAAATTATCTGTACCCTCAGATTACCAATGTCATGTTATTAAATTCAGAAATTATTGCATGCATTTATTATTGCGGTTTTGTCATTTTTTACTAAAATGTGATTTAAATTTTTGCGATGTTGAGAAAAATCCTTTTTAATTCATATTAAAAATTTCAAAATGCGAGTTTAAATTATTGTGATTATAACCCTGTCACATTTTCCGCAATAATAAAAACATCACAATAATTTCTGAATTTACAGTACTCTGGATGACGAAAAAAATAGTAAACCTACTTTGACAATGAATTTAACATTGCTGTCACTTTCTGTCTAGCTTGGGCTGGTAAAGCATCATTGTGTATCTGACTCAATGTTCCACGTACATTCACTTCGGCTTGTTCAAATTCTCTAAATTTATCTGAAATGAACCAGGCCATAAATATATATATCAAGGAAACAATTTTGGAAATCAATAACCACATGAAAGAGTTATTAAGTTTTGTTATCCTTTTCTTCTTTACACTAGTTTTGATATTTTCTTTTTAAATGTTTTTCAAAAAAAACTATATTTAAATTTACATGTGCTAAACAAGACAAAAGTTGAAAAGTACTACATGTACTATGTAAATTTTATAACTGGTAAAGTACTTGACTTATTTAATTTTTACTCTACTTACTAACATTATAGTAAACATATTTCCTGAAAAAAACCATCAATCAAGCAGTTGGTTGTGACATAACATGAGTAAATCTCATGGATTAGTAGAATGAGCTTAAATACAACTTGGTAGAAAAGTCTATAGTAAAAGGTCAGTGATTAACAATAAAGTAAATACAGTGTAACCTGCCTAATCTGACACCTGAGTATTACATTATTCTGCTTTAACTGACAAACTTTCATGATACAAAAATATGCCTTTACTTGCAGGAAAAATCTGAGTATCCCGACACTCTGCTAAATCCAACATTTTTTTCTGGCCCCCCCAGTGTGTCCGATTTCACAGGTTACACTGTATCAACTCTTACATACCCATGTCATCTGACATAGCCACATATAATAATGCTTGTACTGTTGGTAATTCTATTATTTTCTGTATAGCTGTACTAGCTCTGTCAATGATAGAGATGTATTCCTGCTGTGGTTGCCTCGTCTCCTTTACTCTCTGTTGTGATTGTAATATACCTATCAGTAACCAGTGAATGGTACTTTGCAAACAGCGGCAAGTGGTAAGACCATTATCCATACTTGCAACAAAACTAAAAATAAAATAATTTTCAAATGTTTATAATGCTTTAAACATAAGGCTTTTATTACATTGGTTGCAATTAATTACATTGATTTCCCAGTGACATGTGTTGTTCGGTCACTTGTTGAATATATTTTTCTATGTGAATACTTCTATTAGTTATTCGATAATTATTTTTTCTTATTTAAATCGTAAAATAACAGTGTTTTTTTCATATTCTTTGTTACATAATCAAAACAAAATAAGTTGTCACTAGCCATAATGGAGGAATATAAATATTGACCATGAAAGAAGATGTACAATGTACATGTAAGCCTAACCAACTATTTCTACTTTTTTTATTTCAGTCTAGGTAATGGCATTTATAGTTTAATATATCTACAATATGAATGAAATTTAATAAGTTTACTTTTGTTTTTATTGATATCTGATGAAGAATTAGCATACAAATAATTTTAATCATGACTTAGACTGTCTTAAAAGGGATGCAAATAATATTGTTTTTCTATTTCTTTCAATGAATATGGTAACTAAAAGTTTAATCAGTAGTGTATGGGAAACAACCCTTACTGAAAATCTGACATTGGTCTATAAGCAGTAACAAATAAATAATTCTGAAACAAAGCTAGCCTATTTTCCCTTTGCAGTATAGGTTAGGATAATAGGGATGTTGGTCAATGAGTCAAACAACCAAAACTATGTAAAAACTAAAATAGAGGTTGTGAGTTTGAGTTCCCTACAATGCAGGTGCATACAGTGAATAAGACCAGCAGTTTTCTTACCGCAGGTCTGTGTTTTTTTTCTGAGTGATCTTGCTTTCTCAATAAAAATAAACAGATTGCCATGAAATAGCTAACACAAGAGTGCACACGCTGAAATGTCTCGCCTTCTTTACTAATCATTGATATTGTATTGATAGTCCTAAATATAAAGCTTTATCACAACTGTCACATAAACTTAGCATAAACCAAGAAAACTCAACATTGACCAATGAACCATGAAAATGAGGTTAAGGTCAGATGAACTATGCCAGGCAGCCATGTACAGCTAAGAATTCTTCCATACAACAAATATAGTTGACCTTTTGTTTATAGTTTAAGAAAACAGACCAAAACACAAAAACTTAACATGGAGCAATGAACCGTGAAAATGAGGTCAAGGTCCAATAAAACTTATGTGACTGACATAAAGATTAGAAAACACTTCCATACACCAAATATAGTTGACCTATTGCATACAGTATTAGAAGATAAGAAAAAAACTCAAAAAGTTAACTTTGACCACTGAACCATGAAAATGAGGTCAAGGACAGATGACACCTGCCAGTTGGACATGTACACTTTACAGTCCTTCCATACCCAGAATATACTAAACCTATTGTTATAGTAACTGAGATCTGGACTTGACCACCAAAACTTTACCTTGTTCACTGATCCATGAAATGAGGTTGAGGTCAATTGAAAACTGTCTGACATGCATGAGGACCTTGCAAGGTATGCACATACCAAATATAGTTATCCTATTACTTATAATAAAAAAGAATTTAACATTACAAAAAAATCTTAACTTTTTTTTCAAGTACTCACTGAACCATGAAAATGAGGTCAAGGACATTAGACATGTGACTGACGGAAACTTCGTAACATGAGGCATCTATATACAAAGTATGAAGCATCCAGGTCTTCCTAATTTTTAAATATAATGCTTTTAAGAAGTTAGCTAACGCCGCCGCCGATTCACTATCCCTATTTCTGCAACAAAAGTCGCAGGTTTGACAAATACACTGGTGTTTAACACCAATCAATCTATATCTTATACAATTCAAATGTATCTGCAGACAATGGCTACATTTTCTACCATTTGAGCTACATATGATAGAATACCTGAAATTTGTGGCAATATTTTCCACCATATTGATGAGACCTAGTATACAGTAAGGTTTAGAGAATTCATCATATTTTGTTATAAGTCCTAATGCAGTATTGTAAGGTATAACCTGAAAATAAACAATCACATAAGTGAATATTATGGTGAATCTGAATTCATAATATTCATTTGTATAAACTTTTTTTTTTTTAATTTTATGTATTGGGTTAATTTCTCCTCTTGAAAATCTCTTGACATACTTGATCTTTCCAAGGAATTGTCATACTTATAAAGGACCTTCTATGAAAGTAAAATAATGTGTTAGAGAACCTGACACTCACTGTTATTATTGGCTTAAAACAATAAAGGAAAAAAATATGCTTTCAAATCACCAGGGTATTTGAATAATACATATACATGCTTGAAATGTTAAAATTTAACAGAATACAAATGATTAGTAGTTATTTTGTTGTCTTAACTCTCACTTACCCTATCATTCTGTACTGTTCCCACTTATTTACATATATTTAATGTACTGGTACATAGACACATGACAGAGATAATTGATATGACAGGAATCATTCCAAATCAATGAAGCTTCTTTTAAGAGATGTATATATAAAATATAATAAATAAGGAAACATGGCCTGGTAACAATATGAATTTAAATGACACAACTATCCATCCAAGTCATGGGGGTGAACAACTATAGGTCACCATACAACTTTGAGCAAAACCCAAACTGTATAGTAAGCTGAAAAAGGCCCTAGATTGACACAATATGAAACAATTTAAAAGAAAAAAAGGTGAAACATACTTTAAACCAAATTTTTTTCGCAGATACTTTAATTCGCGTTTAGCCCTTTTGATTCCATTTCGCGGTAATTTAATTTCGGGATTTTCTAACTAACTTGATGTAGTTAAATAAGGAAAGATGCAAGTTTTACATATCCAAGATGATTTAAATTCGCACTATTTTTCTACTCGAGAAAGTCGCAAAAATAAATCGCTTGCGAAATTTAGTTGGTTTACAGTAATCAAACATTGTAATTTCTACTGTTTTCAAATATATACAGGTTAAGATTCATGTGGACCCTTTGACTAAAATGGCCGTATTTTCACCTCAAAATTTACTCGGAGTACAGACAAACCTGCACATCTGTAAAAATTTTCAGGCATAGCATAGCCATAGGGTCCACATGAACCTTAATCTTTTTAAAAGATAATTTTATACAAATATACCTGAGAAGTAACACTGTGCTTCAGGTATGATAAAATCAGATTATTTGGATTTGGTCCAACTAAGGCTTGCTGCATTAAAATCTCTATAAATATATTAATAAGATAAGTGTTATGATAACATTAGGCAAACAACATAAAATTACATCAACTGCTCAAAAAATGTATACATTGTACCAGTAAGGATATAAGCTTTCATTGAATCAGATTATTAAAATTTATTCTTATATGGCCAATGCACATTCTTTACATGCTTTATGACTATAAGAAGTAAGGAAAATAAATGACAAACATGCAATAATTCTACACAATTAATTATATAAATGGATGTCATATTTACATGGTGAGTATTTTTAAAGTACAATTCATATTTGTGAGTACAATAACTCACATAAAACTTTTAAGTGAATCTCAATCTTAAACTTCTATTAAACATTGTCTCTTTTCTGTATTAAGGGTTAATGAATATACATGAGTACCTGACAACTAAACATAAGGTTTTTTCTTCAATTTTATCGACATACCTGCCAATTCTTTTGCTTCTCCAGGTACATCAAGCAACATCTTCTTTAACATAACTCCCCAATGGTTATCCTGCCAACGCTCTCTCCATGCTCTCATCAACAATGTCTTTACTTTGTTACAGAATATACTGCCTTTTGATTGGTTAGAACTAGTTTGTTCCATTTTCTTCTCATGTATGAACAAAAGGAGCAATGGGGTATACCTCAACCTACATAGTATAAAAACATATGTTCATGAAATATACAATGTACCTTTCATTGATTGAGATTCATTGCATCTGTTAAAAGTTGGTGCATAATACATGTACATGTATATTACACATGTACTAACTAACTTCTTTACAATTCATTGCACATTAACTTTGTATAGATCTATACTGGTAAACTTTTCCTCCATAAAAAAAAAATTCCATAAATGATAACTTTAGTAATAACAACCAGATGCTCCGCAGGGCGCAGTTTTATACAACCGCAGAGGTTGAACCCTGAACGGTTGGGGCAAGTATGGACAAAACATTCAAGCTGGATTCAGCTCTAAATTTGTATTGTGATTAAATAGTTGACACAGCATAGGTTTCTGACACAGAATGAATGGGGTCTAATGAACTTAAAATATTTTTTTTGCCTTTGAGCAATTCACTATGCTGTTGAATATTAATCCTCTCAAAAAAATGTTTGAAGAAATTTTCTTTTTATTTATGAAATCTGAAATGAGAAAAATTTAACCCCCCCCCCCCCCCATTTTTTTTCACATCCCCCTTTCCCTTTTTCCAAAACTGATCTTAATTCAAATTTCTAATGGAGTTTGCAACAATAACTACTCATTTAAATATGTACATCATAAAATATTAAAATGTAAAATAAAGTGCTTGTTATCACTGAATGGTAAAGATTGTTTTAATTCAGCAGTTGGTAGTCAAAGTGAATATACATTGTATATTGTATAAAACAATGATTTAAGTTAATTTAACTACTATTCTGGACAAAGAAAGATAACTCCAATTGAAAATTTCTTGCTATTGCACAATATTGTGCAATTAGATATTTCTTGCTATTGCACAATACTGTGCAATTGAAAATACTGTGCAATTGAAGATTTCTTGCTATTGCTGAATACTGTACAATTGAAAATTTCTTGCTATTGCACAATACTTAATATAATAATTTTGGATCCTGATTTGAACCAACTTGAAAACTGGGCCCATAATCAAAAATCTTAGTACATGTTTAGATTCAGCATATCAAAAAAGCCCAAGAATTCAATTTTTGTTGAAATCAAACTTAGTTTAATTTTGGACCCCTTGGACTTTAATGTAGACCAATTTGAAAACAACCAAAAATTAAGAATCTACATACACAGTTAGATTTGGCATATCAAAGAACCCCAATTATTAAATTTTTGATGAAATCAAACAATGTTTAATTTTGGACCCCAATTTGGACCAACTTGAAAACTGGACCAATAATCAAAAATCTAAGTACATTTTTATATTCAGCATATCAAAGAACCCCAAGGATTCATTTTTTGTTAAAATCAAACTAAGTTTAATTTTGGACCCTTTGGAACTTAATGTAGACCAATTTGAAAACGGGACCAAAAATTCAGAATCTACATACACAGTTAGATTCGGCATATCAAAGAACCCCAATTATTCAATTTTTGATGAAATCAAACAAAGTTCAATTTTTGACCTTTTGGGCCCCTTATTCCTAAACTGTTGGGACCAAAACTCCCAAAATCAAACCCAACCTTCCTTTTATGGTCATAAACTTTGTGTTTAAATTTCATAGATTTCTATTTACTTATACTAAAGTTATGGTGCGAAAACCAAGAATAATGCTTATTTGGGCCCCTTTTTGGCCCCTTATTCCTAAACTGTTGGGACCTCAACTCCAAAAATCAATCCCAACCTTCCTTTTGTGGTCATAAACCTTGTGTTTACATTTCATTGATTTCTATTTTCTTATACTAAAGTTATTGTGCGAAAACCAAGAATAATGCTTATTTGGGCCCTTTTTTGGCCCCTAATTCCTAAAATGTTGGGACCAAAACTCCCAAAATCAATCCCAACCTTCCTTTTGTGGTCATAAACCTTGTGTTAAAATTTCATAGATTTCTATTCAATTTTACTAAAGTTAGATTGCGAAAACTAAAAGTATTCGGACGACGACGACGCAGACGACGCCAACGTGATACCAATATAGGACCATACGGTCATATAAAAATGTGACCATAGTAGAAGGATGCCTCACTAGCACTATCATCTATGCCGTTACAGATTGACGAACAAATGGATGCACAGACCGAAAAAAGTAATGCCCCTAGCTGGGGCATAATAATAAAAAAAATTTATGGCAAACTATTCCAACATATCTGACAAAAAAGAATTCAGGTTCTGACATGTAATAAAAGAGCAGTCTGATCACAATTTTTACAACTTTTTGCTGTAATTTTAATACTTTTTGCATCATATGTAAACAAGCAAGAATTGCAATGTACCATAATTTTTGTTATGATATGTACCTGACCTTCATACATGTACCTGACCTGTCCCAAGTCAGGAGCCTGTAATTCAGTGGTTGTCATTTGTTTAAGTGTTAGGTCTAGATACATATACTATGACAGATCATGACAAATAATTTATATTTCAAAGTTATTCACTGGCTAGAGGACTTTTATCCGAGTTGTGCCAACCTGATTGTGTGAGTGCTTCAGCCGAATTATACTCATGCAGATCTGATTAAGTTCCAATGCTTAAAATGCATGCATTTGTGATATTGTGACAGAAATGCATTAAATTTTGATTTCTTACAATAAAGAAAAAAAATCCCGGAAGTATCTAACCTAAAAGCTTGTTCAATGTCGGACTGGACTCAAAAGTTAACTTCCGGTACTAAATTCTAAAAGATGATGTTTTGAAAGTGAAGCGATGGAAAATAGTGGTTTAACTGAAGATAATTCTATGTATGGAACCTTAGTTCTGATTATAACAAATGAAAACAAACGTTAAAAATCATATGAAAAGAGATTAATTCATTAAATCAATACAAAGCACATAAAACCAAACAAAAACACAAACATTACAAAGTACAGATCTAACTTTTAGACTAGAGCAAGGACGTATATCTAATATACGTCCTTGACTAGAGTAAGAGTACATGTACTTCAGACAGTCAGTTACTGACTTCTGGTCAGTTTAGTACCTGGTCAAATCGGCACTCATTATTGCCATTGTTGGTCATTTTATAGCTAACAATGCTGTATGTTTGCTCATTGTTGAAGGTTAATATTTACTTTTATTTTATGGAGAAGCCTCCTGTTTTTTTTTAACAGAGTTAGTAAATCTATCAATTACTAAGTCAACTCCTTACCGGAAGAAGACAGTGACCTATTGTTGTTAATTTATGTGTCATTTAGTCTATTGTGGAGAGTTGTCTCTGACATCAAAATAGCAATCATGAGAATCCGGGTCGGTTCGCCCTTAAACACATTTATGCCTATTCACATTCCTCCTATACTGTACGTTCGCCCTCAAGTCTGTGTAAAGTAAGTAAGTAAGTAAGTAAATTTTATTTAGAGTCGGCATATATATACACAATAACAGAGAAAACATGTGCACCCTGTTGATTGGTTTTAAATGTTAAATAATTTGTATTCAAGTTTTAATGGTGTTAATAAGTACAGATAACTTAAATAATTTGTATTCAAGTTTTGGAAAGTGTATTTGCTATATAATCATGATAATCAGTTGTTTTCATTGTTTTGAAATAAGGTGGGAATTTTTCTGACAATATTTTTTTTGGTGTTAAATAAATCTTCATCACATTTTGGTTAGTGTATTGCTATAACTATTTTTCATTGTTTCAAAATAAACTGATCATGAGCTCAAACATGTCAAAGGGGCAAAGCTGTTAAAAACAATTGACTTTCAGGTTTTTTTTTACATTTCAAATCTTTCAATTGTATTATTTTACTCATACCAAGCTAAATACATGCACTAAGGCAAGTTAAAACAACATTTATGATTTTCAAACACACAGCAATAACACCAAATTTAGCTTATTTATCATGTGCGAACGGACCAAAGGGGCAAACCTGTAGGGAGCGAAAGTGTATTTGGCGCAACCATCATACATTTTCATCTTTTTATAGATTGGAGTTCATTTTAAGGTTCATCATAACAAATGGACAATAATATTTGTATATACAACTGAAAAACTACTCTGATTACAGACTAACCTGTCCAGTCTGAAAAGTTTTCCGGCCTAGCATCAACTAGATATAAAAGTTAACAACCCTTGGTGGGAATTTTTGTTCATTCCTGGATAAGATGTTTTATTTAACGAGATTGGTTACTGCATTGTAGTTTGGCATACTCAAAAGTTTCTGTATTTTGTGGTTTGGCATGCTGAACTTCTGTTTTAAGTCTTTCAAGCGTTACCACTGAAGAATGATTTAATTTATTTTTCTTAAATAGACCAAATTTGAGAATGTTTAGATATATATACATGTAAGTTGGAGAATATCTTTTATTTTCATATTTACATACATGTACATTAATTTACTTCTACATATATTTGTAAATATAGCCCACAAGAAGGCCATGGCCAGACTACAGCTGGACTGGAAGTTATAAACATCCCACTGCTACATGTAGATGGAAGCAATAATATAGCCCTTACAAGGTAAATATGATAACTTGAATTTAGAAATGTTATATAGTTAACAGTAGTAGTAGTTATGAGCCTCCTATATGTACATGCTGTATACAGATTCTTATAAAATTATACAGTCTCAACAATATGTGTATGGTATTCTAGAGATAGTACACACAACTATACAGGACTGGAATCCTGGTTCATCTGACCATTACCTCATTATAATAATAATATTTATAATGTTAAGTTTATGTGATACTTGTTGTAAAACCATTATGTTACATATACTTTCAACATAACTTTAATGATAAGTAAAACAGGTGAGACAGTTCAGCGCATGAACTCTTGTGATAATTGTCATGCTGATTTGTGTAATTTATTTAAGGTGGTACCCAACACCTTCACTAAAATTAACTTGGCTCGTTTAATTTTCATAAAATTTTGGCATAGTATTTGCTTTGACCCTTTGACAAAAATGTAAAAATTTCAAAAAATTTGAACCAACCATTTTATCAGAAAAATTACACTGGTTATATAGCAGTTTGACAAACACTAATTTTGATCATTGAGAAGCTTAATATTCCCTTAACAACACAACGTAATTAAAACGTTTAGCTGATTTTACAGAGTTATCTCCCTGTAGTGTAAGGTACCACCTTAATTTTATCATTTATGAAAAATTGCATGTTCTGTAAGTAAAAGTACTGCATTATAAATGTACTTTTGTATTTTTGCAGGCTGCTTGCCCAGCATGGTATTACCCTACAGACTGGTCTTAGTGATGTTCAAAATGGACAGCTTCTGTCTGTTAATGGTGTAGAATCATTATCACAAAACAACATTGAAGCATCAAGTCTTATTGAAAGTACCAATCAGATTGTATTCACCTCATCAGGAAATGTGGATAATCAAATTTCAACCAATGATGGTCTCCCTATTGTTGGTAATCAAATGTTGTGTGTTCCCAACATGACCCAAACATTGACCTTTGTCACTGACTACATGCCAGATGTGGTTGCGAGTGGCAATGTGCCATCTGATAATTTTCGCAATAACATAAGTCTACAATATAGAATACAGTCATATGAACCTTATGAGGAAAAGAAGGTAAATAAAATTCAATTCTGGTTTATTGCCTCGTCTGCAATGAAAAATAAAAATAGGTTTTAATATAATATGTAGCTTTTGGTAAAATCCTGATATCAGCTTACATGTTAGAGATTTTTATGCCCCACCTACGATAGTAGGGGGGCATTATGTTTTCTGGTCTGTGCGTCCGTTTGTCCGTCCGTCCGTTCGTTCGTCCGTCTGTCCCGCCACAGGTTAAAGTTTTTGGTCAAGGTAATTTTTGATGAAGCTGAAGTCCAATCAACTTGAAACTTAGTACATATGTTCCTTATGATATGACCTTTCTAATTTTAAAGACAAATTAAACTTTTGACCCCTATTTCACGGTCCATTGAACATAGAAAATGAAAGTGCGAGTTTCAGGTTAAAGTTTTTGGTCAAGGTAGTTTTTGATGAAGTTGAAGTCCAATCAACTTGAAACTTAGTACAAATGTTCCCTATGATATGATCTTTTTAATTTTAACGCCTAATTATATTTTTTACCCATTTTCACGGTCCATTGAACATGGAAAATGATTGTGCCAGTGGGGCATCCGTGTACTTTGGACACATTCTTGTTTTTCATCCTTGACCTCTTCTTAAACAGAGGTTAAAATTTGAAAACTTGATGATTCTGAAGGCTATGTTTGAGTAATAGTCACCAGGAACATAAAATATAAATGTAAATTGAAGGTGAAGGTGAACAATGCCATTTGTTGTTGATGATTTACTTACTGATTGTTTAGTCAAGTAACAATCACTGAATTATGTGAAAAAAGTTATTGATGAAAAAACAGTTACCTAATATATTCCCTTTATTAGTTTACATTGTAATCATATAATTTTAATATGTAAAGCAAATTGAAGGCACTCAAAATATTTCTACTTTTTTTCTCTTCAGATATTTTCACATGTAGTTGCGTTTTTGTCAGAGGACATATGTGCTGAGATGTTTACCAACCATTCTGGTTACTTAGACCAGTTAGAAAAAGGTGATGTGTTCCAAATTACAAAACAAGAAGAAAGTTATACTGTTGCTGGAGAGTTATGGTCCTTGTTAATGCTTCAGAAAAGACTACAGACATTATTAAGAACTGGTAAAAAGCAGTCAGCAGAATACAAGAAAAGGGAATTCTGTAACAAATGTGTTCAGACTGAGAAACCTAAGACAACTGATACTGCTGTTCAGACTAACTATCCAATCAAAAAACAAGGATTAGTCAACTGTGGTACCATGTGTGAAATTCTCCTGCCATCTGTCACAGCTTTTGGGCGGGAAATAAAACAATCTGGGAGGTATAACACTAATAGTTCTACATTCCTCTCTCATTCTGTTGATGAAGACATGGATGAGGAATATACACCTAGGACAAGCAGAAGAAAGAGAAAGGTAATTATATCCAATCTTTCTTGTACATGCGGAATATGGTAATTTGCATTTACAATTATGGTAGATAGCTATATAGGCAATGTCCAGAAGTATATATATTTGTACCAATATTTAAAGGCAAAATATGATAAAACTACAAAATGTACAAACATAAAAGTATCAGTAAATTAGATTTAAAAAAAACTAACATTAATTGTTAAGTGTACATGTACTGTAATTAAACATTGAATGTGTCCCAATACAAGCATTGTTCTGTCAGAAAATGTCAATATGTACATGTATGAAGAGAGAACCACTGAGTGTATCATGCTGTTTATACACCACTGTAGCCATTTCATGTCATTGATTGCAATCCAGTTCAACAAATTATGATTTTGCTGTAAGCATGATTATTTGAGTACACATTCAAATTTTTAATTCATTTATTACTATAGAAAAATTTGCAAACTACTGTAAAAGCAGTAAAAGTTTTTGTGAAGGATTTAGTTTCGTTTATTTCGTGGAACGAATATTATTATATCCACAAAATTAAATCCCCATGAAAATTTATATAGAGACAAAACCATGAAGTTTTAACCCCAAGTTAAAGAACATATTATTGATACAATGTCATAATCAAGGATCCTGAAATATGTCATTCATGCATGTCTGATTTTAAAAAGAAATGACTAAAATATTTATGTTTTTTTAAACACATTTATAATTCTGAATTTTAACAATTTCAAACCTCTGTTATAAATATTTGTAGATACCTAAACGAGCTGCAACAGCCTATGAACATAGTGATATAAAGATAAAAAATGACAAGGTCAAACAAAGTCAGAGGATAGTTGTTGTACAAGATGATACTGTTACTGTCAAAGACTGTAATACAAAACCAAATAGGTCCACCAAACAACCTGTTTTGGCAGACACGAAGACACAGATGAAAAGCATTACAAACAATCAAGAAATAATAGCAGAGCCTGATGCTAGTATTCATGCAACAAATGGGAAGAAAAATTTTAACAATGAGACAGGCCAGAAAATATCAATTCCAGGTACAAATGAAAATAATACTATGGAATGTTTTAGTACACAGCCAGTTATTGATACTAATTTACTGGATAATTATCAGTCTATAGGAACTGATATGGAAGAAAACAATGACCTCGTACATAACTATGAGTCACATGACAATTTATCTGCCAACACAAATACATGCAATGATGTTGCATTTATCCATTCAGAACCTACAAAATCTACTGGAGAAGTCTTTACAACTTCAGCTAGTGATTATACATCTATTACATCAGAAGACAGTTCAGAGGAGAATGATATAGCAAATGGAACCAGTCTACTTGATGAGCCCAATTCTATACAGAATAATTTAGGTAGTACCAGACTAAACACCTTACCTCAGGAAGATCAAATTCAAGCTGCACTTAGAGCTAGTCAAATTTGTTTTGAAGGTAGGTCAAAAGTTGGAAAGACTTGTAGTAAAAAAAAAAGTTGAAATGACATTTTTTTTTTTAGTTAAACTGTATAAATGGTTTACCTGCATAAATATAGAAAGATGTGGTATGAGTGCCAATGAGACAACTCTCCATCCAAGTAACAATTTATAAAAGTCATTATAGGTCGAGGTACAGCCTTCAACAAGGAGCCTTGGCTCACACTGAACAGTAAGCTATAAAGGGTCCTAAAAATTCCTAGTGTAAAACCATTCAAACTGGAAAACCAACGGTCTAATCTATATAAAATCAAGAAATACTTATGAACTACATAAACAGACGACAACTATTGTACATCAGATTCCTGACTTCGGACAGGTGCAAACATGTGCAGGGAGATTAAACGTTTTAATGGTACCAAACCATCTTCTTTACCTACATGTATGTTTATAAAATTTTGCAGCATAGAAATGGAAAAAGATGTTTATACATGTAGCTTTGATGTAACATTTCTTCTGGACTTTTATCAGACAAAAAGTTTGTTTTAAAATTAGTAATGAAGTACGTAGAATATCAAACCAATAGTTAATCAATTAGTGATGCAGAATAAAATTAACTCTATTTAAATTTTTTTTTCTGACAGAAGTTCCAGAATTGCAACCATCCAAGTCAAAAACAAATACAAAAAAGAAATCAAAGAAAGATTATGAAGCTGCAACACCTTTCAAGTTCTTTTGTGATAAGTGTTCATTTAAATCAAAACGTCACAGTCATTTAATTAAACATTTAAAATTCCATGAAACTGTTAGAAAAATGTTTTATTGTAAACAATGTAACTACAAGACAATCCGTAATGGGGCACTTCGACGTCATGAAATGTCACACAGTTCAAATGTGATGCATTGTAATCAATGTAAGTACACTACAGATGATTTCATTAGTCTTGATCGGCATATGAAAATCAAACATGATTTGGCCATATCAAAAAAGAAAAAGAAAACTATTTATAAATGTCCCAAATGTGATTACTCTTCAATGATGCCTTCACGTTATGCTGCTCATCTTAGACTCCACAAAGACCTGAGTGGTTCAGGGAGTAGTGACATCATGTTAGCCTTACAACAGTTTGAGGAGAAGCCTGAAGAACAGCAGACTTTCCAGTGTACCCTCTGCTCATATAAATCAATCAGGAAAGAACATCTAGTACGACATGTCAACAATGTACATACTGATCATAGACCTTTCTTATGTGATATATGTGGTCAGTCATTTAAAAGGAAGGATGCTCTCTCACAACATAAAATTACCCATGTTGATAAACTAAACAGGAACTATGCTTTCCACTGTACAGTATGTAAGAAGCCTTTCAGATCAAAGGTAAGTTTATTTTTAATACTATTAATTGCGAAATTATAACTGGTACATGTATTTAAAATTTTGATATTTGAAAAATTAACAAAAATGTGAGTTTGATTATTTGGAGATTTTAAAATAAGTTTCATATAGAAATAGAAATCAGATTTCAGAATTATTGCAAATCTCAATGAATTACAATATTTGCATTAATAATAACCTCGCAATAGTTATGATAATATGCAGTAACCCACTGACTTGGATGAACAAACTGAAATTTTAGCAATACAAACTCCCTATGAAACTTAGTCATATCAAATATTTTCGTACACAACAAATACTTTATATCATAATTGATTACAAATGAGTTTGTGTGGATCACATGACACATTGAAATAATACCAGGTATTTAAATCAGACAGAAAAAAACTTTAAAAAAAAGGGAGATAAGATGATAAGACTGAAACTATCAGGTGTAAAAAAACACTGTAAAAAATGTTTTTTTCAAAGGATGTTGAGAAAAAGACCTTGTGAAAAACCAAATGGGGGAATCAAAAACAATCACAGTAATGAGTTTCATTTCTATTTGATACATTTAGAAAACTTAATCAGCGGTCATGAAAGTCGTTGAACTAGTACAAAAGTTAGGTATGTACATATATATTTTAGAGTTGTTAGAAGGATATTTGTGAAACAACCTGAAATCTAGGCTTTGGTTGTCGTCAGAAGGTGCACAACTGTAACTTTTTATTTCTACAGGGTAATATAAAGTGAAATTTTAAAATATATAATTTTTTTCAGACTCACTTGAACGAACACATGGCTATGCATTCTAATATCCGTCAGTATCTATGTGATATATGTGGAACTTCATTTAAGACAAAATCTTGTCAACAGAAACATATAAAATCAATTCATCATAATCCAAGATCTTTTGAATGTAATTCATGTTTGAAAAGGTTCAACACAAAGTTTGCATTGTTACGACACCTTCGAATCCATGAGAAGCCAACAAACCTGATAACGACTCAGAGTGTTTCCAATGTAGAGACAGTCGTACCTCAGATCTTTCAGACACTTGATTCACAACCTGCTACTTTAGTACAGGATATCATCACAACAGATGGCCAAGTTTTTGAAACAACAGAAGACAATTTACAACAAGTCTTACTTAAAACTAATGACTCAAATGAGAGTGCAACAGCTATAATGTACCTTCCAACTAGTCTGCAACCAGGTTGTTTTTAATTCAACAGCTATAATGTACCTTCCAACTAGTCTGCAACCAGGTTGTTTTTAATTCAAATGAGAGTGCAACAGCTATAATGTACCTTCCAACTAGTCTGCAACCAGGGTGTTTTTAATTCAAATGAGAGTGCAACAGCTATAATGTACCTTCCAACTAGTCTACAACCAGGTTGTTTTTAATTCAAATGAGAGTGCAACAGCTATAATGTACCTTCCAACTAGTCTGCAACCAGGTTGTTTTTAATTCAACAGCTATAATGTACCTTCCAACTAGTCTGCAACCAGGTTGTTTTTAATTCAAATGAGAGTGCAACAGCTATAATGTACCTTCCAACTAGTCTACAACCAGGTTGTTTTTAATTCAAATGAGAGTGCAACAGCTATAATGTACCTTCCAACTAGTCTGCAACCAGGTTGTTTTTAATTCAACAGCTATAATGTACCTTCCAACTAGTCTGCAACCAGGTTGTTTTTAATTCAACAGCTATAATGTACCTTCCAACTAGTCTACAACCAGGTTGTTTTTAATTCTGATTCTTTTTCATTATTCAGATTCAAGAAAAATAAACTACATACCATGTCTGTTCAATAAGATTTTTTTAATTTTGGTATTAACAAATTTGCATATTATTTTAACTGATTACAAAAATCTCTAATTACTATATCATAGGTAATTGCTGGTCATGTAGACCAGAAACCAAGTATAAAACTGGTAAATTGATGTATGAATGTCAAAGGATGAGTACAATAAAGTTAGTTATTTATTAAGGTTTAGTTTGATTTATTACATGTATTATCCTCTAACTGGGCAGCAATTGTTATTTTTCACTGTGTTTCCTATAATAAAACTTATGTTATTTGTATCATAATTATATATTTCGTTTCAAGTCAGAATCAAGTTTTCAAAGCGAGACACAAGCAATTTTAAATGCAGGAAGATTTGTCATAATAGATCTTGGTAGTTCTTGATAAGTTCTGCCTGAAATATTTCCAATCTTTGAAAAGTTTACCCATTCTCTGGAAACAAACTATTTCGTCACTATTTTCTCAAGTACTATAGAACAAGTTGAGGCTATACATTGTATATTGCATTCAGCTTGTCTGTTTATCCAGTAAATATTTTTGTCACATTTTTCTCAAATAATAAAGTACAGGATGACTTCATATTTGGTCAGTTGCTTGACAGTCCCAATCACATTGTATTGTGGATGGTGGCTGTAAAACTTGTGGAGTCTCTATTTTATGGTTGTGACTAAACCTTGGGAACTGTCCTTCCTTTGTCCAACACATATTTTAACACTGTTTAATTTCTAGATAATGTTCTTCTATATTGGTAATATAACTTTATTTTCATAGAATTTTAATCACTTATCAGCATCAGCAGAATTTTAATCACTTATCAGCATCAGCAAAAAGTCAATATTTTGGCAATTAAACAAAAATACAAGATAGTACAGAGACTCGTGCTACCTTACTAAAGCAGTGATAAGGTATCAATTTCATGGCAGAAAATAGAAGCAATTGATTTTTCATTTTTTTCTTTCCAAATATATAAAACATTTTATGAAAATGTTACTGCGTCTTGGCAAATTTGAGATAATGAGACTTTCCTGTTTTATCAAAACAAATGCTCTTTTAAGAAATAAGAAAAATTAAAAATAATTATTTGTGTCTCTTATTTAGAATAGTTGTCTTTTATGATAAACTATATATTACATATAGAATTGACCTTTTGTTCAACTGTTGAACAGATCAACATTTTGTTCAACTGTTGAACAGGTCAACAAGTACTTGTTTTTCATCTATTTGAGTCTAATTTTACTCTTAATGTCTTAAAATATTTATACTTTCTTGAGCAGCTAATATTTATGTATATCATTTAAAACACTAAACAGTTTTGATCCAATTTTGAAATTTTTATGAAAATTTTCATATAGGGTATCTTTTACCTGATTTAATCAAATATGTAATAAAATATATACCTTCAGGTGCTACTTTTTGAGTAAAATGAGGTTGAAATCTTAGATATTTGCTCAAAATTCGGATTTGTGGACGTATATAAACTCATCATAGATACAAGGACTAAATTTAGTATATACGCCAGACGCGTGTTTCGTCTACAAAAGGCTCATCAGTGACGCTCGAATCCAAAAAAGTTAAAAAGGCCAAATAAAGTATGAAGTTGAAGGGCATTGAGGACCAAAATTCCTAAAAGATTTGCCAAATACAGCTAAGTTAATCTATGCCTGAGGTAGAAAAGCCTTAGTTTTTCAAAAAAATCAAAAATTTGTAAACAGTTTTATAAATATAACCATATCAATGACAATTCATGTCAGCACAAAAAGTGCTGACTACTGGGCTTGTGATACCCTCGGTTTTGTGGACGTATTTTTCCTTGGAAAGAAATACATAACTTTTTTTATTTTAAAAGATAAACACAAGGTGTTTTTTGTTAAATTATCTGTAATTTCTGTTTTATAAAAATGTTCTTTAAATTTATGCATTTTATTTTTACAAATAACTCATATTTATCAAATATTCATCATGTAGAATGAAAACGTCATTTTTTTGCTGTATATTTATCAAATTTAAAAAAAAACATGTTATTTACACTTTCTTGAAATTGGTACAAATAATCTTCATACGAAATCAAATCAAATGTTATTTTAAAAAAGAGGTGTCCATGAAGTCGTTTTGAAATTAAATCAGTTTGAATGATAAACATCAGTTGAAAAATGTATCTTTTCCCAATATGTCACAGTTTGACGTCGCGAAATAACATTTTATGCTAGCAATGTTATTACCCTCCCTGTAACTGTATCGTATGCCCTTAATAGGATTGTTGCCGCTTATTATAAGCATGTTAACTTTGGCTACAACTGGGTGTAGATCTAATAAGCATAATCAAAATTGCCATCATTCAATGGTTAAATATTTTGACAATGAAGATGGCCATTTTGACATGTTTGACATTGAAAGCTGTTCAATGAAGATATAAATGATTTAGACTTGTGCATATGAAGTCTAAACCCTGTACTGACCAGGCTAAATTTACATACTTATAATGTTATTAAAAATAATAGCTTTCAAATTCTGGTAATTATCGTGGCAAATAACTACTGTATTTACATTCATTGTACCATATACTGTATCATTTGGATAAGATGTAAAGAGATCTGTAAAGTATATGCTATATTGAGATTATTATTTAAATAGTTATTTTACAGATCTGTTGATTTAACCTGCATGTTATTGTTTCTACCTCTGTCTGGTTTGTTTTGTAGCTTGAAATTGAATAAAAATGGTATAAATAAGTTTTAACAGATTCTTGTTGTGTCATAAATTTTATCATTAGTTACTGAAACTAGAGTCCTCAAGAAGCCTGACTAGCTTACTTGGTATCTTTACACAATATTGACAAATATTCCTCAATAGGAATGCCTTTGCAACCATTTTTTTCTTCTTTTTGAAACTACATTAAGATCCTTTGTAGACAATTATTTTAGCAGCGCTGCAGATATATAGTGTTGGATGAGTTTATTGATCAATTCATTCATCCTGTCCCACTATTGGTTCTGCCATTTTTACCTCAACTGCTTGTCAGAATTGTGTGAAACTTTCACAGAATCTTGTTTACTTGTATTTTTGCACCTCTTATTTCATTTTCTCACTTTTCACCACATTAACAGCCAGTGGTGGATCCAGAACTAAAATAAGGGGGACCACTGACTAACCTGAAGGTCTTGTCAGTTTAGAAAAAAATTAACAAAGATGTCAAGGTCAGATGGACCCTGCAAGATAAATTTATAAAATAACATTTTCATAGTTTTAGGACACTTTTGTTATCTGTATCAACATCAAAGATGTCGATGTTGTGGACTTTTCTATCTACCATTTCAAAATTACGTTTATTTTGACGATGAGTTTTGTATAAACCGCTGAGAAAAGTAAAAGTAATGTATATGACTGAACGAGAAACTGATTAGCAGATAGATCAAAGTGAAAGACAAATCCTATCTTTTTCTAATTCCACAACATTCCATTGATATTGACTTGATGTATAAACAAAAGGGTCATGCTTCTTATCAATCGAAGGCTTTCAAATCACAATCGTTATATCTTTATATCCATGATCACCAAATGCAGTTAAACGATTTTTGTCTGTGTAAATAGAAAGGTGTCCATTCAGTCTGGCAAGCTCTTGATGTCAATAAGCTGTGAGAATACCATCAGCACTAAATTTGACTAAATAACCATAATTTAGTACATGTATTAAAATACGACAAAAGACAACCACAGATACAGACACATAAGCATATGACATGGTTAATACATTGTTTTTATTTCAATCCCAATTTTAATCTCGATCAATAGAATAACACAAGGTAAATGAAAGAACAAAAAATAACTGTTTGTTAATGCATCATTTTTATTTGACTAAGAGTTAAACATGCAGTTGTTTATCAAATGCCTTCAATGTACAAAATAGATAACTTGTAGTCAGCTATCTAGTCATAATGCCTTCAATGTACAAAATATATAACTTGTAGTCAGCTATCTAGTCCTGCTAACTAATAATATAACTGCCATTCTATTGTGTCATGGTTATTGAATGTTCTTTAGCTCTTAGTCTAAGCTGTGTTAATCCTTGTGTAGGAGACAGTCCATCTAAACCTCTATTAGCTGCCGAATATTGAAAGTCATTACACTGAGGTAGTGAAACACCTGAAATATAAAAAACAGTTATTTTCTGTTTCCTATTTACGTGTTTAAGAACAAAAGACTGTAACTTTTGTTCCCTTTGTTTCTGTTAGCATTAGCAGACTTCAGTTCCCAATAATTGTCCATGTGTATGAAAACTTGTATACCTTCTCAAGAAAAAAAACTAAAACATTTTCTCGAGTATGCTTTGTTGTCAGAAAGAGGATATGCCATTGAATAACCGGCAAAATTTCTGAAACATGACGCATAAGAAAATTTATGAATTTCTTTGAAATTATACATCTAATACATCCCTTATACATATACATGGTCATCTTTTTTCAAACTTAACATGTATTTTCTTTTATTGCTATTTCAACTCTTGTTCAATTCATCAACTATTGACTGTGGTACTGTTTGTTAAATTTTTATGTTTCTTCTCTGAACACATACCTATGTCAATTTGGTTCTATTTAAAGAAGAATTACAGTGGCGGATCCAGAAATTTTCATAAGTTGGGGCCCACTTACTGTCTAAGACATTAGAGGGGGCCCTGCTCCAGTCATGCTTCAGTTATTCCTTATATAATCAACCAAATTTTTCCAGAAAAGGGGGTTCCCGGCCCACTGGCCACCTCTAAATCGCCTCTAAGAAATCTATCTAGCTGATATCTGATAGTTTCCTGAATTTCTTGTTTTTCTGGGATGTTGAAAATTATAATTTTTTTTAATTCTTACCTCCATTTTGTGGTTGTCTTCTGTCATACCTAAAGCCTCCATGGAGATAAGAAGGCATTTGGTTTGTTAAGCTACTGCCAAATGACCTTGACCATTCCATGTTCCCATGGAAATACATCCCAGAAAGAGGCAGTGGTGGCACATTTGAGAGTTGGGTAAGTGTAGATGCAGAATTGCCACGAATAACCGCTGACCTTTCTGCTTTTCTCGTTGTTGGCATTACTGAAAAAGAAGAGGACACTATAAGATTTGTTTATGCAATCCTTTTAACTTTTTGTGTAAGAGCAAATTCTAGAGCATAATTAGCACAACATGAGGAATATTTTAAAGTCTTCAAATTACCATTCATATAAAGTTGAAAGATTGGTCCTTAGGATACAGAAAACAAGATGAAAATGTTATTTACCATAGTTCTCAAACAGACCTTGGTGGAGATGCAATCGCCTAGGTATCATTCAGCTGGTTGAGTAAATTTGGAAAATACTCTTAATCAAAACCAAACTTCGATATTTTAGAAAAATGTGAATTGTCTTCTAAAGTTAAGTATAAACATATAAAGGAGAAATTGGCCCTATCCGTTTTTCATAGGACTTATATACGTTTGGAAGATAAAAGCATAGATACAAGTAGATAAACCAGACAAAGATGAATTAGAGAGAAATTAAGACAGTGTCAGAAGAAAACAATTCTTTATTTAGAGATTGAGTGTTGCTTGCTTAATGTCAAGTTAAAGCATCTCCAAAAGATTATATAGATATGACTATATAAATACCTGACTGGTTTAATCCTTGGTCTCTCTCGAGAAGTTTCTGGTGTTTTCGCCATTTTGCTCTTCTGTTTTGAAACCAAACCTAAAAATTGTAAGCAGTCTCGTATAACTGAACGAATATATATGCTATTGACATGCAAGTATAATTTCTTTTCAAAGATAAAGATAAGAAGATGTTCTATGATTGTCAATGAAACAAATATCAAAACAGAGTCCAAATACGTGATTTTTTTTAAAACAAAAACACCATATTCCATGCAAGGTAAATTCAAAAAGGGGAAAGTCAATAAAAACTGTCAAAATCAAACTTCAGATTAACGGAACAAAAGGAAAACAACTCTCATATTATTGAATTGGTACAGGTATTTCAAGGCCGTAACTACCCTTGTGGCAAGTGAGGCAATTGCCTCACTAAAATTTCGACACTGATTATTTTTTTTTATACATATATATAAATATAATAGTCATTTGTTGTTCTGTCTCAACCTTGATTTCTATAACTTGTCATCATTCCTTTTAAACTATTCTTCCTGGATATAACTCAGCATCTCAACGGGTGATGTTTCTCGATTACATTAACCTAGTAACGATAAGTCATCATGGATCTCTAGTTAAAAACAGGCTCTTGCAGAAAAAGGAAAAGCGACAGTGAAGGTAAAGAAGGAATAATTCTAGTAAACTATTTTTGTGAACAGTCTGAGTATTGCATATAACTTTATTAGTATAATCCAAAAACGATTAGTAGACTGACAAATCAAGTACTGGTCTTCGGAAGGGGCAGTCCTGTCTGCGTATTCATTTCTCTGTTTCACAAACTTTTGACAAATCAAGTACTGGGCATCGCAAGGGGGCAGTCCTGTCTGCGTATTCATTTCACGAACTTTAATCTTTCTCTTTACAGATAAATAAAATATAAATAATATGAAACATGCATGGATTAGTTTTTATCCATGTTTCTTTAACCTTAAAAATTGAAAGAATATCCCATATTCCAATTTGATATTATTGAGGAATGGTAGAACCTTTAACACAGGATTTCGTCTTTACTTATTCGGGACTATACGGAATTTCGTTTCTTTATATTCGGGGTTTCGGAATCGGACACCCCCAACCCCTAACCCCTAAATTTATAGATTTTGGAACTAAAATACCACCAACTATTTCCAGAAATAATTGGAAATTACGGACCTACATGTAAACGTCAAAAACTCCATTCCAATTTCCCCTGTACCCATATCAGATATACTTACTCTATAGATAGAATCATATACCTGTATCTTATCTCATTCTATCCCAAGTTTGTCTACTCTTTGTCAGCATAAAAGCGAGTTTAATATTTTGTAACTGCGACTGTATGATGGTGCTTACAGGAAAGCTTAATTCCCTTTTGCAAACAAAACTGTTACTACGGATGCTGCTATCGAATTGCTGATGGAGAAGGAATTGGAAGAAGACATTGTTCATTGTGTTGATGATAATGTGCTACCTTTAGAAACACAGACTGCCCTGAAACGACTGAAAACTTGGAAAAGAGCATGCATGAGTGGCGAGAGATTGTGCGGTCTTGCCATGCTCAATGTTCATCGCGATAAGGATATCAGCAGACCAAATTATGATTCTGAAACGATTTGACTGAACCGGCAATAGAAAAATTTGGCAAACTCTACTGAATCGATGTTTGTTCTATGCTCTGGCAGCAGACTCAAATCAGTGATTTTTGGAAGATTATCTTACATATAAATTTAAATAAAGTTGTTAAAAATTTGGTGTAAGTAAAAGTCTTAAAATATGAAAAATTTATATAAAAAGTGTCCAAATTCAAAACATTATCAAACTCTCTAAAAATGCCTAGAATGCAGGATTTTGCACCATTCATTTCATACCCTCCAAAAAAAAATTTCGCCTCGCTTCGCTCGGCTCAATTATTTTGCCTCACTAAAATAAGATGCATAGTTACGGCCTTGGTATTTTCAAGTCGAAGGACGTTGTGGGTTATACCTGGTTTTACAGCTAGCTAAACCTTTCACTTGGACGACAGTTCCAGTATATTGACAACATTTGGTAAATGTAAAAATCTTAAATTGTAAGGTAAGCAAGCCAACTATAAATCACTGTAGAACAATGAACAAATCCCATACCATACAGGATAGAAGGCTATAAAAGGCGCCAGAATGACTAAATATGAAAAAATTCAAACGAAAATACCAACATTCTAATTTCTGCTAATACAATGAAAAACAAATATGACAGCAACTGAAATACTTACTTCACACTTTGTACAACAAAATAAAGAATGTGGCGGTGTTAATCATGTTCGTTAGCAATCAACTCCTCTTATTTGGTGTTAAAAAGTCTTTACCAATGATAATACAACTACATACTAAACATCAAATGATTCAATCAAAAGCTTTATTCAAAGTCGGCACGTCATAGAACAATAACACTGATAAGCTCGTTTTGGCTTTTATAACCGACAAATTCATACATTTACACAATAAACATACACAATACTAAAATCGTTGACAAAAGTTTCTTGAGTCAATAAGTGTAGTTCAAAATTGAGACAGCGGGTAACCGATTAATATCCATGGAAATTAGATGTGTCAATGCTAGTAAAACTGCATCCACAACACCAATGACCGAGCTTAAATTTGCTTTTGGATGTTACGATTTCCGCAGTTTTTTGTTGTTACCTTAAGTTTTCTTCTAAAGCGGTTTATGTGATTTGATCATCTGTCACTTAATTTATCAGATCTTAAAATTCACAGTTGTACAAAACGTATTCGGAATATGTTTTTGGCTTTTTCTTCCTACCGCTAAATCTGTAAACGTTAGATCGTTTTATATGCTAAGACAATCTGCATGATTATCAACACTCAAACATAGCGGAAATGGTATGCTTGTATCTGTTCGGGGGAAAAAATTGTGGATGTTCTTGGACCGCTTTAACTTAACACTGGAGTATGATGGAGTAATCGCATTACATTGTTTTGTCTACGGTGTCACTAACTAAATTTTAAACAAGTATTGTTATGCGTTTACTTTTCTACATTGGCTAGAGGTATATAGGGGGAGGGTTGAGATCTCATAAACATGTTTAACCCCGCCGCATTTTTGCGCCTGTCCCAAGTCAGGAGCCTCTGGCCTTTGTTAGTCTTGTATTATTTTTAATTTTAGTTTCTTGTTTACAATTTAGAGTTTAGTATGGCGTTCATTATCACTGAACTAGTATATATTTGCTTTGGGGCCAGCTGAAGGACGACTCTGTGTGCGGGAATTTCTCGCTGCATTGAAGACCTGTTGGTGACCTTCTGCTGTTGTCTGTTCTATGGTCGGGTTGTTGTCTCTTTGACACATTCCCCATTTCCATTCTCAATTTTATTTGAACATGTTTGAATTTTTATTAAAACAAATACAATGGAACAGGAGATACACCAAGTTTATTTTTAAATCACCTGAACCCTGGCCTCTGTAAGATCTATCTTCATGGCTAGCTCTTCTCTGTAAAACACGTCAGGATAATGTGTTTTGTGGAAAGCTTTCTCCAGCTCTTCTAGTTGGAAACTTGTAAACGTTGTTCTATAACGACGCTGTTTTCTCTTTCCAGTAGGACCCACTGTAAAAAATTTCCATAGCAAATGAAAGAACTTAACTGGAATAATTATGTCCAAAAATTGTAAGCTTCAATATATTCATCCAACAGTCCTACACATGTCCGGGTTTTTTTTTCAACATTTGTACCGGTGCAATCATACACCATTACACCGTTCTTAATATTACTAGCACTTGTTTGATACCTCTGCAGCTGATGAACTGTTTCTAATCTCTGGAGGTATCACCTGCCCAGTAATCAATGCATTCACTGGTACTGGCATGAAGATACAGATTGAAGTTTTCTATTTGTTTTTGAAATTTTATTAATTAATGAATGTTTCTCCATTGATTCCATGTCCGAGCTTTGCATTACTTTTAGTCCTTTTTGGATATATCGTATCTTTAACATTTGTTTCATGTTTTGGATTTTCAAATATGTTGACCTCGAACATCACTGAACATCAATTTTAAATTGAGCATCTGGTGTAATAAATGTGTTACCGTTTTAACCTTCTCAATGTCAGTAATCAAATATACGAGATATTTACATTTTCAAAAAAAGAGAAAAAAAAAACTCTCTGCGATTTGAAGCTATACAATTAACATTAGAAAACAGCAAATTCAAAACGATCTTATCTGAAGTTTTGTGGAATTTCCATATGCCTTATCGGTATAAACCTCTTATGGCAGATTTAATATGATTTCAATAATACTCCCAAACCAAGATAAATGAATCCTTAAATGCGTTAAATATTAAAGAATCCTTATTACTTCTTTGTCGAGTAAATAGTCATTGGACGCACTATTTATTAATCGTGAGAGAAACGTAAGACAGAAACAACAAAATATATCGTATTTGGGTAGTACATAAGTCTGTATGAAATGAGAAGATATATACGGTATGACGAGTGCCACGAGACAACAATCTCTACCAGAGACCAATTGACATAAAACTTAATAATATGCAATGCTTCCCCATTTAAATCCGAAATGGAAGAATATATATATTTTGCTTTAATTAAAAAAGTTTGTCGGGAATTACAAGTTAAACGGGTCTAACTCTTACTTATAAAATTATCTTTACTATTTACGGGTCTAACTCTTACTTATAAAATTATCTTTACTTTCTTTAATAACGGAACAATGAGATTAAAAAATGAAACGATTGTTAAAAAAGTTATTATATTCATCTCATAAGTTAACAAGCTTTGTATGATATGGAGAGTTATATAACCACGATTCAGAACCAATTTTATTTTCACTTTCAAGTTTTACACATATGAATCTTATTGCAGAGAAATAAAAAAAAATCGCAGTTTTTCGTTTATCCCAAATTTGAAAATTTGAAAAAGATGATTTTTTTTATCCTCTCGTAATACACAATTTTTTCACAACTTAAGAACCACTTCTTAACGAACAAACCCCGGTAATCGGATTTTTTTCTATACTTTGTGGTCTTCTTGTTAGTATTTGACTCAAGAAAATTCTATCTGAGGAATTATATATAGATGCTCCACCGTGAATATAGCGTCTCGACAACGTTGAAAACGTATAAAAACCGTTCAGTGGACAAACTTGCATTTCTTTGAAAACGAAGTCGTTTTGACTACACAAATTATCAAAAACTGTGAAGCTGTTTGTAGAGTTAAAGTACTATTACGGAAAAGCACTATTTAGCATGCAACAAATCTAAATTTGCAATAAATAACGTCGCCGACAGTTTATTTGTAAAAAGCGGCGAAATCCGTCATTGAACATCTTGCAAGACATTTTGTTGCCAGAAGCCGTTGCAATTTTAAAGGTGGTGTGAGTGCTGCAAAAACTAGATTCTGATATGGTCTACCTATATACCTTTATGAGCATAATTTTGCACAAACGAAATTTCCTATCATCTTATATTTTAAAACATATAAATTTTGATAACTTAACATTTTCCAAAATCTTACCATAATGAACACTATTTGTTTTTGCAAAAAAATAGCGTTGGTCGTTACAGGAACGCGTATTCAGTAATATTGTAATACTTTATATATAAAGCATATTATTCATTCGAATTTTAGCGGATTTAACACAGTTTTGAACAACACAAACACCCCTCCTAAAGTTATTATTCGTATAGTCTGTTACGTCTGACACGCATATTTTTGACGTTTTGTCAATATGTTGTTCTTATTTTAGACTATAGTAAAATATGATAGAACAATTTGAAGTATTTTTTTTTTAATAGTATCTACCTGTCTAGTCTATGGATATAAATTTTATATAACTTATCTGTTATGATTTTAAAGAAAAGCTGTTTATTAGTGTGGACTAGTCTGACGCAATAACGTGTGTAACGTCACTGCTATCCAGGACTTGGTGAGCTTTGAACAATTTTGTTATTGCATGAATTGCCTTTTTGCGTTTATTTTGAGATTTTTCTTGTATATATTATATATGTATATATATATTTAGAAAAATCAAGAACAATCAATACTGTTGTTTTCATCTTTCTTTGCAGATGTTGTCGGGTTTGTGACAAACTTCACTAATTTTCAATTTTTCATATTCAACTTTTTGATGCTTTTTTACAACGAATTACCCACAGTCATCGAGTTAATGTTGAGTTATAAGGAGAGACCTTGTTTTTGCCTAATTTTTCATTCATATTTTAACCATCTCATATTAGATGTCTTGATGGTGTATAACAGAGACATGATGCATGGTATGGTTTAGACAAAACTTACCATCAATTTGACGAGTTGCGCTATTATCTTCCTGATTAAGAGTATGGTAGGTCGGTGTTAGTTGTTTAGACGAACTGTATGCCGAACATTCTGTTGTCTTTTGTATATCAGTAGAGGTGTTGTTGTAATCTAAACAGACATAAAGAATGAAAATATTATCCATACAAGGTGAATTTTCTATTCTCATAGCCAGGACGATTTTAATATATTTGTTAATTTTCATTTATCTCTCTATCTAAATAAAATGTCTTTATACGTTTCTATACGGTCAGTTAACGTTTTTTTCTTGTACACTGGGATCGTCGGAAAAGTGAAAACATTTTTTTTTTTTTTTTTTTTGTGGCCCTTATAGTCTGTGAATTATTGATATTTGATATTATCACGATTTACACAGCTTTTATTGCCGCTTTAACTGCTTGATCCCAATTATTGTCAACTTTACCAATTATGTCAGTTTGGGTTGCTCATTTTTCTTCTTCAAAATAACGCAACTACAAACAACTGTCATTCAAGTGGGAGGTTTAACTAGTTATAAAACCAGGTGTAAACCCATGTACCATGTCAGAATATGACCCTTGTTTTCCGTTGGTTTCATTTGTTGGTATAGTCAAACGCTTAAGTTTTCCAGGTTTTATAGACTCCCCTTTTCAAAACCTTGGAGTTCAGTATTTTTTGTTATACTATTTAACGTGTTTTATATCATATCAATTCTTTTTTATTCAATCATGAAATTTAAATATGCAAATTACACAACCAATAACCAAATAAAATGTTTGATGCTCATCAAACAAGCATAAACACATAAACAATAAAAATTCTTTATTAAAATTTTGAACCACTCATTTGAAGAAAAGACGTTCCAAACGTACACTTTGGTAAAATTTCAAATGAAGATTATTTTTTTGTACGGGTCTTGTGTGAAATAATGGCATATAAAGATCGCTAGACTAAAATTGATTAGAAATTTTATTTGCCTTCAAAATACAATTTCGTGAATTGGCTAAATACATTTGTTATTTACAATGAGTGATAATGATGCTTTTCTCCGAACTAAAAACGAAGACCGTGGAAATCACAGAAACTTTTCTTTGTTCGAGTTCAACCCTCAACCTTAACTGAAACATTATTGTTATATAGTATAACAAAACTAGTTCAAAGTAAAAATATCACAGTTTATATAAGAGGTATAAATGCTCATAGATATTTACTGGTTATTAAATGTAATAAAGACACTGCTATTTTAGTGTTTGGTACAGGTAAAAATTTGTAGTCACTGTGCACCACAGTTCAACATAGAACCATATGTGAGAAAACCAGAGACCTCTTTATGTCAGAAAACACTATCAAACATCCAAACATACAATCCACATTGATCTGTGTCCACACTTGTAAAAATATAACAATAAAATATTAGTACAGCATTTTATATTCTATGTTAGTTTAATATCTGTCGTCTAGTAAATCAATATTTGAGATGACGAAAAAAATATATACAAATATATATTTTTCTATCATTACTTTTCAGACAAAATAGGTGACTGAATTACTTGAATTTTCTAAATGTTTTTACTTTGAATAATTATCTAATTCGAAATAAGAAAATTGTAGTTTAAATTGTTTAAAAAAGACTGTTTTACAAATCTAACAATGAAATAATCAAATATTTTTATAAATCCTTTTTTATATTAGTTTCAACAGAGAATTGGTTCCTTAGGGAATGATGAATCTTTTTATTTGTACCCGACAGAAATTATTTAATTCATTAGAAAGAATAAGAATTATTGATATTCAGTTATTAAAAAGATTTTTATACTGTACTAAACAAATCCCTGGTGAAATTTAAATCATATGGAACGAGTGACAGGTGAAAAATAATGTTTATCATATTCTTGAACCAATGCATGAATATATCCTAAACTTAATCTTCTGTGCAAGATTTTATCATTTTTAGCTCACCTGTCCTTAAAGGTCAAGTGAGCTTTTCTCATCACTTGGCGTCCGTCGTCCGTCGTCGTCGTCTGTTAACTTTTACAAAAATCTTTTCCTATGAACTACTGGGCCAAATTTAACCAAACTTGGCCACAATAATGATTAGGATATCTAGCTTTAAAATGTGTCCGATAACCCCGCCAGCCAACCAAAATGACCGACATGGCTTAAAAAAAGAACATAGGGGTAAAATGCAGTTTGTGGCTTATATCTTTGACACTTAAGCATTTAGAGCAAAACTAACATGGGGTAAAAATATTCAGCAGGTTACGATCTATCCGCCTTTAAATTTTCAGACAAATCTGAAAACCCGTTGTTGGATTGTTGCCCCTGAATTGGTGAATTTTATGAAATTTTGCAGTTTTTGGCTATTATCTTGAATATTATTATAGATAGAGATTAACTGTAAACAGCAATAATGTTTAGCAAAGTAAGATCTACAAAAAAAGGCAACATGACCAAAATTTTCAGTCGACCCCTTAATGAGTTATTGCCCTTTATAGTAAATTTTTAACAATTTTTCGTAAATTTTTGTAATCTTCTTCTCTGAAACTACTGAGACAAATTAAACCAAACTTCACCATAATTATCATTAGGGTATATAGTTTTAAAAATGTGTTCGATGACCCCGCCTGCCAAACAACATGGCTGACATGGCTAAAAATAGAACCGGGGTAAGATTCAGTATTTGGCTTTTATCTCTGAAATTAAAGCATTTAGAGCAAATCTGACAGGGTTAAAATCTTTATCAGGTTAAGATCTATCCGCCTTGAAATTTTTAGACGAATCCGACAACCCGTTGATCGGTTGCTGTCCCTATGTTGGTGATTTTTTGGAAATTTTGCAGTTTTTTTTATTATCAAGTTAGATATCATTATACTATCTTACATCTAATACTATTAATTATGATTTTAACCTTATTTTACATGATTTCCAAAGCATCAGTAAACACAGGTGATCAACACAGGCTCTTGAGAGCCTCTAGTTACCGCAAACATATCGCATAATCGTCAATTTTTTTTCTCTTTGTCTGTTATGATGTGAAAATATGGCAGCTCATTCTTTGTCGTGTTTTGAAGCCGTGGTTTACCGATTGTCATCTAATAGTCAACAATCACTTGCATACGGAAAATATGTCGGCGAATTGCTTCCTGGAAGCAAGCAATTAATAAAGTAAACCTCGTCTAAATGTGGACAAATTAAGAAAAAGGTATATGTACATAAGTTTAATAATGAAAACTATCCATTTTGTTAAAATTTAATTTTGGATGTAACGCGTCTTCTGATTGGCTGACGTTGTTTTGTTTATCAGCTCATATACATAATTTAGTCATGTGACCGTGGCGTCATCAACGTTTTTTCATGGTTTACTCCGGTTTAGAATAGAATTGAGAATTAAATTATAAGAAATAACTGCAATATTTTTTTCTGTCTATTCGAATTAACATACGCGGGTTATTCAGTGTGCACCCCATTATTTTTGTTATTTCTTCATAGACAGAAATTTTTTTTACAGTTATTCCTTACTGAATAAAAAACATATGCATCATTTTTTTTTATTTGAGGTTTCATATGACTTTAATTAACGGTGAATATCACGCGGAGATCCGAATATAACTATAATGGAATATAAGCTAGTTTCTCTAATTTATACAAAATTTCCTGCCAGAGTCCCACAGAATAGATAAAAACATAAAAAGATGTGGTATGATTGCCAATGAGACAAATTTCCGACCATTTCATGGTATATCGTTATCTTGGATTGTACAATCGCAGTACACAATCGGTCTAGTCTGGAAAATTGGAGACAGATTCGCAATTTATTGGTTAGACTGTTTATTCATATAAAGAAAACTTAGTGATTTTTTGCTTTATCCAAAATGTTTAAGCAAATACCAAATATTTGTAGGTTTAAGACAAAACATTTTAACTCAGCCATTTAAGGGCTTTAACTCTTGTAACAAAAATTTATACTGGACTGACAGGGAAATTTGATTTTTTACTTGTAGCAAGAAAACAAGTTCGATGACACCATATTTTCTTTTAATTTTATTAAAGGCTATAAATATCTTCTCATATTTTGTTTTAAAATTTTATCTCATAGATTTTTTTGTTATGCACAAAAAAGTGTTTTTTGATGAACAATCAAAGCAAATTTGGGCAATTTTGAACGAATCGTAGCTGGAAAAATAGCAAGGTGACCCATACTTTTTATTACGGAAGCCGATAAGGGCCATTAAAAAAAAATATTTATGTCGTAATTACGACATAGCATGTCGTAATTTCGACATAACATGTCGTTATAACGACATCGCTATGTCGTAATTTCGACATAATATGTCGTTATAACGACATCGCTATGTCGTAATTTCGACATAACTTGTCGTAATAACGACATAGCTATGTCGTAATAACGACATCACTATATATATTAAATAATATGTATTATGATTGCCAAGACACTAAATGACACAGAAATTAACAACTATAGGTCATATCATAATGCCCCCAATAACTAGAAAAGCCCCCGCATAATCAGCTATAAAAGAGGGACGAAAGATACCAGAGGGAGAGCCCCCGAAATGCTGTGTTGCAGACAGTGTTATTAATTAATTATTAGCTCCCTTGGTAAAACTCCAAATTTCATATTTAATGTATTTCATTGTTA
The DNA here is from genome assembly GCF_963676685.1 of Mytilus edulis. NCBI lineage: Eukaryota > Metazoa > Mollusca > Bivalvia > Mytilida > Mytilidae > Mytilus > Mytilus edulis. The sequence continues at coordinate 94,550,427 of NC_092345.1, read as the reverse complement.
AATAATTTACATGAAGCTGAATAAGTATCTGTTAATTGCATAGCTTTTGCTATTTGAATTCATTGATTAAAGATATTTATTTATATTGTAAAGTTTAATATTTGTATCGTCGCAAAATCTTTGGTCACCTTCTTTGGTTACCTTCTGTGAGAAACTTATATATTTTATAGATCCTGAATGAAAGTAATAAGAAACTGATCGGGGACTAAGCCGACTGACCTAAAGTCCTATCAAGGCAAGCAAAGCTTTCCACCTTTCTTTAAAGAAGCGCACAACTCCGTGGTTTGTGGTAATGAGGGTGAATGGACGTACCGATTGCTCTGTATTTACTGTCAAATGATGGGCACGATGTTCCTATAACACGACGTTACACATAAAAAGCGGCATCGAAGAGGGTTTTTGATTTAGCACGTTTTATTCGTTTTTTTATATGTTGGTTGATTTATTTATTATATTACAAAATTTTAAAATTTCTGATTCTGGTTCTGTTCGTTTTGTGAAACGGTGAAACGGTTTTCGTCGCTGTTTGGGATTTGTCTTTCAATTACTAGTACCTCCATTTCATGCACAAGTTATATTGACGAAAAGTTCCGGCTTCGCTAGTACAGGAATTAATTTTATCACGACAGTTATAACATGAATAGCAGGACAAATCGCGAAGTAAAACACTCCGTGAACTGGTACAAGTCTTTTAATATTGGTGATTGCACCTTACTGAAATGACGACTTTAAATGATCTATGGAGTACTTCCACAATATAAATTTCAATTCGAATTTTACATTTAGAGGATTGTCTTGGTGTCTAAAATTTGTCTTTGCAAAAGTTGGACGAAGTTCATGTAATGAGATGTTTTTCCCCATTTCATCATTCTTTTAAATAAATCGTTAAAAGCTATAAACGATTAATAAAAATTGCAAAATTTAACCTGTGTCGAACCTATGTCCCCGGGTGGAGTCTATAGCAACATGCGCTATTCTTTTTTTTCGGCAGCAATCATCAACCTGTTTTTCTAAATTTCACAACACGATTTGTTTTAATTATCATGAAATTTTAATTGAAACTTTAGCACATGTAACGACGGAAATTAGCGTCTTTCGAACTTTCGACGTTTGGACAAATTGGCTAGTGTAATGTGTGGAAGCATTTTATTCCTTTAAGACCCAAACATGTAGTTAATAAGAAAAGAATCTTGGCATTTTTTACTCTTCGTGTATCTAACTTTTGTTTTGATTAATTATAAAAAATACGCGTTAACTGCTTTGAAAAATGAAATATCAACTTGGACAAAATGGCTACCGTTTGAAAAACGACTGTGTAGAGAAGATTTTATTGAATCAGCAATATTTAAACTCACGAACAATGAGGCAAATATTTGTACTTTTGTTAGATATTATTATTGTCTTACTATTTTTATTCATTTTCTGCTACTTACAAAATTCACTTTCAGTCGTTGAGATAACGAAAAACGTCGTTGGACATTTTTCTTATTCCCGCTTAATATAAATAAAGCCACCGAGTCAAATAAAATTTGGCAAAAATAACGTCTTTAACGCCACAAAGAACCGACACCTGTCGTTGTTCCTGCCAAGTATCAAGAAGATCAGAGAATAAGAAATAGGATCACTATACATAAGATTTAAAACAGTTTTTCATAAATGTAACGTTGGACATCCGGTTTTTTTCACATAGCTTTGCTAATATAATCATCAAATATACTAGATATTACTTAGTATATGATCAAGAGCTGTAAAAACATAATTTGAAACATATATTGAATTTGCTTTAATATTGGTTCGTGTTTTCTAACATTTTTATTTTGTTTTGCGGATAAAATTTCGAAGATTCTGTTTTAAATCCTAGAGGTTGTAGAAACATCGTGTCCAACGTTTGTAAGTAGAAAGAGAGCAATCAATATTTCAATTCACCCTTATTACACGAAGGCATGTAGTTATATATATGTGGTGGTATTTAACGACCTTGACTGGCCTTCCAGCCCTCGCACGGTCGGTAAGCATGTAGTTAGATCTGGTTTATAAGATATATAAGTTTCTCACAGAAGGTAACCAAAGAAGGTGACCAAAGATTTTGCAACGATACAAATATTAAACTTTACAATATGAATAAATATCTTTAACAAATGAATTCAAATAGCAAAAGCTATGCAATTAACAAATATATACTTATTAAGCATCATGTAAATTAATCAACAATGAAATACTTTAAATATGAAATTTGGAGTTTTACCAAGGGAGCTAATAATTAATTAATGTTAACACTGTCTGCCAGACAGCATTTCGGGGCCTCTCCTTCTGGTATCTTTCGTCCCTCTTTTATAGCTGACTATGCGGGGGCTTTTCTAATTATTGGGGGCATTATGATGACATATAGTTGTTAATTTCTGTGTCATTTAGTGTCTTGGCAATGATAATACATATTCTTTAATATATATAGTGATGTCGTTATTACGACATAGCTATGTCGTTAAAACGACATAGTGATGTCGTTATTACGACATGTTATGTCGAAATAACGACATAGCGATGTCGTTATAACGACATGTTATGTCGAAATTACGACATAGCGATGTCGTAATAACGACATGTTATGTCGAAATTACGACATGCTATGTCGTAATTACGACATAATTTTTTTTTAATGGCCCTTATCGGCTTCCGTATTTTATTATATATTTTTGAAAAAAGTATAGTCAAATTTTCATTTTTGCAAGGTATAAAAAAAATTATCCGAGGAAATATATACCTATGATCTTGCAGCCTGAATTATGTACAAAATACAAACGAAAGACTCACATGATCAGCAAAACGACTGACTTACGGGCTCCTGAATTGAAAAGACACTTATAGAATGTTTTTTGGGTTACACATGTTTTGAAACTCGTTTTTCTCCAAAGACACAATAACAAAAACAAAAGTAGACGATAGTTTGCGATAAAGTTACACTTGTAGACAGGGATTTTTAGAAACGTTTTTCTTGTTTTAACTGTATTTGGCCTCAGAGTATTAATTGACATGTTTTAGACTCTTTACAACATGTATTTATTGGGTTGTGCCAGACGAAAAAATTTGCAGTAGACTGTTAAACAGTCATATGAAAAATTCTTCAAAAACAGATATCATATAAACTTTGCCAAATGCTAAAGAGTCAAAAGGAAATGATTACTTACCGATAAATCGGTCTACAAAGCTAGCAGTATTACCATCCGAGTCATTCAAGGTCTGACCATCTGTAAGGTTACCTTCTGTGCTAAGAATACCATTAATGCTGTATCGGCGTAGGTCTAATGTGTTTACAGCAGACGGTAAAGAAAACGCATTGTTCTTGTCGCAATTAGTCGAGACATTTAATTGACGTTTTTCCATTACAGTGCGGTTCAATGTTTTCGTAATAGAAAGGCGCTTTAAATAAAATTTACTTCTTGGCGACAGATTTGATTTTGGCTAAGTGACTGTAACTGAGTTTGATATAAAAGTTAATTTTTAGGGCATCTTTAACGATATTTTTTAGATTTTTTTTTAACCAATCACAAGGACTTTTTGTGTTGTTCGGTAATTGGCAAGATAACAACATCTAGATATCGGGGCATGGTGAACTACTATGGTTTTGTAAAATTGATAATGCTAGAGTTCGTTAAATTTACAAGGTTTCGTCTGTGATGGAAGTTCTTCTCCTTGAGATATTGTACGCTTGTTAATTATTTGTCTTTTGTATTGGTCAGGAAAAATATCAACGATGTGGAATTTTCATGGTATTATATTCCTTTTGGCGTCCTTAAAGAAACTAATACTGTTTTGTGTTTTTACGCTTGTAATTTTATAATTGAAGAAACTATACAAATGCAAATTCATTTGAACTTTAATCCAGTCAAATGAAAACGATCCATTTCAAATGAAATTTGCCTCGACCCACTGACATGGTCTCTTCCTAAAATTCAATTAAATGAGCTATCCAACACTGTATTTTTACTAGGTGTTATGATTCTTCAAAAATCCGTTTCATACTGTGACGATCCTCTGCATGTGTTTGAAAGAAATTCATTGAAAATATTCGTAGTACGGCAATTACTCCGTCTCGATTTGGAACATTTTACCCCCTTTATGCTGTTTTGCTAGCAATTTATTATTTCATTATGGTAGAATTCCCCTTTGGATGTAATGTAAAGTCTGTAATTTTACTCAAATTTTATGAAATCACCCCCGCGCCACTGTTCTAATACGTTATCAAAAGATGATAAATTTGAATTAATGTAATACATGTTTGTTTCAACAAAAATTATTAAAGAGAAACCACACAAGTTAGGGAGCTACCATTTGATTTTTATGGGGGGGGGGGGGGGGGGGGGGGGCTAGGATGAAAAATTGTGTCCTGCCTTTTTTTTAGCTGTACTCTCTGTCCTGCCTTTTTATTTTTCACTCTGTTTGGTCCTGCCTTTTTTTTTTAGTTTATCCTGACTTTTTTTTACCTAAATTGTTGTCCTGACTTTTTTTTTGTAAGTGTCTCATCCTGCCTTTTTTTTTTACTCAAAACTCCTGTCCTGCCTATTTTTTTCAAATGTCATCCTAGCCCCCCATAAAAATCAAATGGTAGCTCCCTTACTATGTGTCAGGTATAAGAAATGAGCGGGTGAGGGTTGGTGGGGGCTAAGGACAAACCAGTCAAAAAGTACCACACATTTTCATATCAGAAAAAAATCGATTAAGAATATAATGATCGGCGTCATATTGGTCGAGTTCACTTGAAACTCTACAATCGACTTCAGAGCTAATAGATTTTCACGTGAACGCACAAGAGTTGATATTCGGAACAACAGTAACTCTAGGGTAAGGCCGTGACCAAGCATAAAAAATAAAATATTCTCATTGGTTTGACGTCATTCAAGAGTTTCTCGAGTTTAACCCTTGCTCGGTGAGGGTTGGAACCAGGGTACGAGGGGTTAACTCGAGTAGTTCAAGTAAAATCGTTTTTTTGAAACTCGAGTTAGTAAAGTTAACTCGAGAATTTCAAGTGAACTCGGTCATTATAACCCAACATCTTTTGTTTTGATTATTTGATTCCACATATGCCGGGCCTTTAATACTGTTTTATTTCAACTATTAAAATGACACAAAGTTTGAGTCGTCAGTATCAAAATTGGGCAAATAAGGATCGGTTTGAACATATATACAACTGTTGTTTTATTCATATAAAAACCAATCTGGGACTTGTATACTAACCTTTATATTATGTCACAGAACCAATGAATGAAATCGGTATTGACCTGTTCAAACGAAACGTACTAGCTAGGACTTCCAGGCAGTCCTATATCTCATATATGTATTTTGGCTCAGTATTAAATGCTTGATCATATTATGTTATTATTTATCAGTCGTCTAATGAATCAATGTTCTAAGTTGATTGTATATTTGAAACCCGCTATTAATAAAATAAAGATAATTTTATATCAAAGATGTGAATAATAAAATACTACTTATAACCAGATATATATACTCAGTTTCTTCTTCTTCTTCCAAGTAAGGAACCGAATTCATACTGAATGTGTATGGTCCCGCGAAAACTTAGCGCATTGCTGGGCAAGGCAGCAAGTCCTCTCAAAGTTATATACATTTAAAACAATCGCCAATTTACAATTAAAATTATATACACTCTATGCCGTTCACTTTCTTCCAGAGCTTGCTTTCAGAACGGCTCTGAAACCCTCTATCGAGTCAGCTGATGTTGTTTTAGCTGGAAGTTGATTCCAATCCCTGATGGTTTTTGGGAAGAATGACTGTCTATAGGTTTCAGTTTTTGTTCTTTCTTGGTAAAAGTGACCTATACCTCTGGTCCGGCTGTCATTGGGTATTATATACTGTTGTCTATCTATATCAATAAGCCCATGCTGGATTTTAAATAACATACATAGTCTGTTGGTTTTTCTACTTTCTTTCAGGCTTTCCCACTGTAATTGTTTATCCATGTATGTTACACAGCCAGGTGTTCGGTCTGAGTAGTTATTATGAACAAATCTTGCTGCTCTTTTTTGAACTCGTTCCAATGATTTAATCTTTTTTGGCTCAATGGATCCTAAACTGTGCAGGCATTATCCACTGAAGGTCTTACCATGGCTGTATATGCTGCTCCTTTCACTGGTTTTGTGCAGTCTCAAGTTTAGATTTCTTCGGATAAATCCCAATATTTTATTTCCTATGCCTATACAATATTGTCAATGTGTCTATCCCAAGATAGGTTGTTGCTGATTGTTACGCCTAAGTATTTGCTTGCATCAACATTGTCTAGTGTATGTCCGTGGAGTTTTTATGGTGTATCTCTCACTTCTTTGTTCTTCTGAGTTATTCTTATAACTATGCATTTTTTGGGGTTAAAACTCATTTGCCATTTATTCTCAGTTTATTGTAAATATATTTATATCAAAGGCGATATATATAACCTGGGACTAATTACAGCAAATTGCATTATGTGTGTAGGTAAAGGTAATATGTTTGGTTAGCTTGCTTGTTAGCTGGACCGTGAATTCATTATTAAGTTAGATATACTACGTACCTTCGTTCTTTATGAGTAGGAGTATAGTTTTACAGACAGATAGATTGGTTACATATGTCTCTGTCGGACTAGTCTACTTTAAAAGGAGGGAAGTATACCTAACTTAATAATGACTCCATGCACGGTCGTCATATAAGAACCAAGCTTTACCTAACATATTACCTATACCTACACACTCAATGCATTTTGCTGTAATACATTTTGATATCATGATTAGTCGCAGCAAGGATTTGTATAGTCTTACTATTGATAACTATTTACTATACAAATCCTTAGTCTCATCATAGATGTAATAGCTTTTATTATCTATGTCCAAGTAACAATATTCAAAATAACACGGTTCCACGGTGATATCTTGTGTATTAGAAATAAATCTAAATCACAATAATTATTATTTATTTATATTTTTAAATATGATATTTTAGTTGAAGACAAAGTATATACAGAGGAAAAATATTTATAATACACATAATATCTCTCATACATTATCTAATTAAAATTCTACAGTATACTTTTTTCTACCCTGTTTTACAAGAAAAACGGAAACATAATTTGCAAATACTATCTAGATACTGATACTTTTTCTTGATACAATATGTTACAACTTGACTACTTCTTTTTATACTTCAATTATTCTCGATCATTTTTAAAAGACTTAGTTTTAACTGAGACTACTATAACACATACATGTGTTATAGTAGTCTCAGGTTCTAAATGTTAGGATGTATGAATAGTCGAACTGCACTGAAATCTTTTGTTGTCAGAGTTGCCTCCCCTGTGAAGGAAAATTGCACTTTGTTTTTATCGCCATTTTGGATGTTGAATGAAATGATTCAGCTTGGAAAAGAAGATGTATTAATGTCAGATCGTAATATAAATTTGATGTCACCTTGGCAGGATATATAAAAAGTGTTCTTTGTACAATAGAGTGCAATTAGAAAGCAAGGCACTATGGCAAATGCCAAAATGAAGCCTAAATTCAAAGCGGTTACACCTAAGTTGAAACTTTTCCGTGCGAATGATCCACAGCTGAGCGTTTTTATGTGGGGAATAAATTATACGGTTAGTTTCTGATATTTTAGCTTCTTCTGAAAATATTAATAATGAAAAATCTGATCTAAGCCATACACATTATTTTCTCACACGTTAGCAAAACTACTTCATGTACATCCTGCTGAGCCCTTTTGGGATGAACATCCTACAACGGGGCCCCCACAACCACCATGACTGTAGCAGGGGAGTGGAAATATTTGTTGTTAGCACTTATCCCTGGGCATGTTAAACTGTAAATTTGACTTGTCCAGAAAAAAGTGATTTGCCCTGAATTTCCAAATAAATAGTCATCAAATTGACATCAATCCTCAATCTTATGGCACAACTGTTCTCGTTGGTGCATATTACACCCTATGTGTATCTTCCTCCATGTACTTTAATTTTGTTTTGCTGTTACGATTGAGGTTGCGAATGTCGGGTAAGTCAAAACGTCCTGTTTTTGCAATAAAGGTTGAAATGATTTCTAACTTCCGTTTATATTCTTCTGTGTTTTCTTGTTCATCAGGTCTGTAAATTACAGATTGTCTTATTGAAGGCAGTTGCGTCCTATTGCGGGCTGACAAAAAAAAAGAAAAACAAAACCAGAAAATAAAAAAAGGTAAAAATCCTGCATTATTTTAATATCACTGGTTGTTAGTTTAACCAACAACATGAATAAGGTGATTAATCATAATAGTAAATACTAGGGTGTTCTCGAAAGTAAGATCTAGTAAATATCTCTGAATGGTACCCAACTCCTTTGCACACATTGTAACCTGTCACCCAATGCTTTACAGATTTTACTTGCTACCACAGTATTTTTTTAAGTTGACAGAAGACATTATAGGCTCTATAGTCTGAGATTACTCTGACGTCCAATGGCTGTTTTGCCAGACAAGCTTGGGCTGCTGGACACCAGAGCTCGTCCCATATCTAAAAGTGGATATTTGCCTGACCAAAATAGAAGCGCTGCTTCATTGCTTCTGGAGCCAACTGATGGCCTTGGAATTATATAAATCAGGCATCAATTTGTTCATTATGTAAGTTTCACCTACATGTACCTGCCACCCTTTATTTTCTCAAATTTAGTCATTGTTAGTAGACAGTATACAGTGACCCATTGATTCAGACATTCGAGTAATCTTGGACTATAAGCTCTATTACTAATTAGTATATGTATAAATGATATCCCATACCCTGGTGGCACTTGCCACAAGAAGTTCACAGATGGAAAACTTGTACGTCTATGCAGGAGATTGGGTCAAAATGTACAAATGTACAATAGAGCAAGCAATCAAACAAGATGAGCAACTACATGTAGATATCATACATTTGTAACAACTACCATAACACCAATACAAGTAGTGTTAAAACATGATGAACAAATTTTAAACTACCTACAGTGTACATTAGCTGATTATATTTCAATTTTTATAAAGTTATAAAGTTATCCATAGCCTTTTGTAAGTTCTTGCCAGACATTGTGCCATCAAAAATTTTAACACCAACCAGACAGTCGAACATGACGAAACCATTCTTTTACTTATAAAGACACATAAGAACCACAAGGAAACATATAAATGGTCATTTTTTCCACACATTCAATAGAACATGCTACATATTTTGTACCAATGCCTCAGTACAGTCAACAACGGTTGATACATGTAGCTTCATAGCACACCTTACACAAGCCATGACAATGTGTTCTCTGTCAACTGATTATATCAAGATGCTAAATTTTGTAAAAAATGTTAATTTTGATCATCATCACTTTTGTGAATAACTGTCTTTTGGGGTTTTGTCGAGCCTTGTCGCAAAAGCGAGACATAGAAATCCTACATTCTGAAGGTGGCTGCAGAATCCACAAGTATTCACTTATTGGTTAATTATTTGAAATATTTATGGACAGAAGCTTGTTTATAATCAAAATCTAGTATCCAGAACGATATTTTGTAAAATATATTTACAAATAAGACTAAATTATGGTAAATACCATAAAAAGTACACTGTAACTGTTGAACAGTATCCTGATGTTTTGTTATTATCCCCTCCCCCCCCCAAAAAAAAAAAAGAAAAAAGAAGGCAATTAATATTTTGCCCATTTCCACAAACACCTGTTTAATTTTACTGTTTTCTTTCATCTGATGATAAGCTTGGTGTTTTGCAGGACATTAATGGGCCAACTAAGTGTCCCTTAATCTTTTATTTTGCAAACAAATGAGCAAGACTTCAATCAGTAAGTTCTTGGTGTTTCCTATGAATTGTTCAGCAATTTAATTTATTCTCAGATTTTTTAAAGGTCTTGTGAAATTTGTAAGCCACAGTTCTCTACCCAATTCCCTTTTCCCTTCTTCTTCATTTTGTTGTTGTTATTTTCTTTTCTTTTATTAACTGTGGGCTGGTCAAGGTGTTTTTATCCGGTATTTATTCATCATGATAAAACTTCATAATGAATAATAAAAAAATAACACTTCTGGTAGATTAAGGATTTGTCACAAATATTTATTGTTTGTTTACAGATTACAGGGTTGGAACATGTCAAGGTACCAGTTATGCTCATGCCTGATGATTTTAAGGCCTTTAGTAAAGTGAAAGTAGATAACCACATGTTTAATAAGTAAGTACAAATAAGAAAGTTCATGAATTTCACATTAGGAATCATGTACATGTAGCTATATAATGTGTACTAGAGACCTTAAATGTTATAAATGGGGTCAGTAAATTCCATATACATTGTATCATATTAGTCACTAGCATTCTGGGTGTAACTTATTTATAGAATTAATTGCATAACAGTGTGGTCGACAGTAAAACGTTTGTAGGTTGTAACTTGTTTGTCAACGGCTATGATTTTATGCTCACCCAGTCTGTCAGAGGCCTTCCAGTGGGAATTGAAATATTCACTTGTTACACATTCCGATACATAAAATGAAACTTTCTTTTTACAAAGCTTGAAAGGAATTTGTTTTAAATATTTATTATAATCATCACATACAACCGTGTCATTTATAAGAATAATAATGTTCAGAGATGATATTATTTAATAATAATAAAAAAATAGGTTTATCCATTGTAAAAAAAACTATTAAGTTGATGGGGTTAATTCACAAAATATCTCATTGATTAAGAGCACAACTACTTCTACGGTGTGATCATTTAAGAATGGCCTACTATTTATTCAATGCGTATACATGTGGGGTTTTTTTTGTGAAGAGTTCTGGATAATTAAAAAATCATTTGATTTCTTTGTTTAATACCATAAAACGATTCATTCTTTCAGATATTTGTCACTTTGCCTTATCTTCTAGTCCAACACAATTTCTCACGTTTCTTACAAAACTTATATTCTTGTGATGTATTCTTTTGTTGGAAAATAAATGTATTGATATAGATAGATATAGGAAGATGTGGTATGAGTGCCAATGAGACAACTCTCCTCCCAAGTAATAATTCATAAAAGTAAACCATTATAGGTCAAGGTACGACCTGCAACACGGACGCTTGGCTCACACCGAACAGCAAGTTATAGAGGGCCCCAAAACTACTAGTGTAAAACCATTCAAACGGGAAAACCAACAAGAAACGAAAAACACATATGAACTACATAAACAGACGACATCATGCATTGTAACTTTTAAAGCAAATTAAGTAATAAAAATAATCTGAAAGAACGTGCGATATCATATTAGGAAAATTGATAGTCAAACCATAACAAAAAATCAAGTAAAGAATTTTAAGTATTCAACCTTTATAGCTTGCTGTTCGGTGTGAGCCAAGACTCCGTGTTGAAGGCCATTTTTATTTATTTTCAAATTACAAAGTTTATTCCTGATTAGTATTTTTAATCATTTTATTTAGGCGTTTAGAACCTTTGGTGACCTCACAGTTTAAATTTCTATGATAAGTACGTCGTGAGCAGTGGGCATTACAGACGAACGTTCACCTAATTATCCCCAGTCAATGAATGGCCATAGCTACACTGTTATGAATTTCATTCTATAACCGACTACATGTATCTTATAATGTGGCATTAGTGGTCTATCAAAGGGATCAAGTCTTAAAATAAAGAAACCCCTTCCATTGGTCCATGCAAAGGCAAATGCCAACAATAACAACTCCTTAGCTCTTAATGTGTTTTATGAATTTATTTCAATTGTTCATCATCAATTTCTTCGTCTGTTGAAACCTTATATATTTTTCCTCAATGTTGTTTTTTCAAAGGAATGTTAAAATGTACACCACTTCTGACTGCATATTGAAATAAACCATGTGAACTTATCCCATATGAAATATATACGGTCTTCACATGGTCATTTAACCAATCATATTCTACAATATAAGTTATGTATAGGAGGTAAGATAAATTGCCATATACATCTACTATTAGACTTTTAGTGCCTCTAGTTTGTCGACCCCATTGTCTTTAGAATATTGAAAATAGAACAACTTGCAAAATATTGAAAATAATGGAACAAAAAAGCAATCTGAAATACAATTTGAAGAAAAGGCTGAATTTGATATTGATTAATGTTATCTCAGAGATGGAAACCATTTTGTATTCCATTGAAATTTTAACTTGTTTTTATCATGTAGAACAAAATTAGGTAATTGGAATTACATGATACATGCAACTGTCTGGCATATTTTGTATTGAGATTGATTTATATAGAACTTTATTTATTTAGTGGATCAATACTCTAACACAACTTCATTAATTTATCTTTTTAATTAAGAACTTCTTGCTGTTAACAAACATGAATTCAAAGGGAGTTCAATGTCATGTTAATTTAAGTTGCCATCTTATGAGAGATCGGGGAAAATCCAACGTCTTGATCAGGAATTTTATATTTATATCACTTAATATTTTAACATTTTAGAACACTCCAGATAAAGGATTAATAAAAAATGTCTGGCAGAGTTGAGTGCATATGATATTTTAATCTCAATTTAAACAACAAGATATATTATCAGACTTTTCCATTGCAGTGACTGCACTTAAATAAATCTATTTTGGTTCCAGTGTCTCTTTAAGACTGATATATAAATAATTGTCAATTAGAGTCTGTAAAAGAGAAATACAAACTACCCGTTAGTGTATTGAGTACATTTTGGGAAACACACATTTATTTTGCGACTACCAGACAAACAATTAAAGGTTCTTGTGGAGTTATATGATTGTATTGATTGAATTGACGAGATAATTGATGAGTTGTTACCACATGGTATTGGGTAATAATTGGACCTTGTATAGCAGAATTAATACGCTACTTTATCATGTGTATTGATCACACTGTAGTCAATAATAATTTAATGTATAGATATTATATAGGCTACTTAAGGCAACTTGGAGAATACATGTATATGAATAAAAGGATGTCTAATGTTAATGTCAATGAGACAGCAACCCAAAAATTTTTGAACCAAAAGACACGTTGAAACTTTTCCAGAATTAAGCTTGAAGATATGCCCCCCTGGAAAGGACAAGTCAGGTATTAATTTTTGGTTCATTATGTCAAAAGTTATGCTCAAAGAACCTATGAATAGACTGAAATTTTAAAAAGATTTGTTTTGGGACAATAATTTTAGACATAGATGTTCTTTGCCAATCTTTGGTGGCTATTTTAATGCAATTTAGTGTGAAATAGACTCCTTTTGATTTTGAGTAAATTTGGTCAATGGTCAAGACTCAAGGTTACAATAGCAATTGATAGACTGAAATTTCTGCATTTTTCAAATTTTTATTATTTTTCAAATTTTTATTATGTGACATTAATCGTCAGTTTAGGTAACCACTTCATTTCCAAGCACAGGAATAAAGCTGACATAAACAAACTGTTTTTATCTATTAAAGATCCATAAAGATCACAACTCTTGCCTTTGTATCCTTTATGGTGTATGTTTAAATGTTTATATCTTATTGCTGTACACTAATTATGAATATGTCTTTTTTTCTTTTAGAGATATAATGCCTAGTCATTATAAGGTCAAAGAATATTGCCCTCTTGTGTTCAGAAATTTACGCGAAAGATTTGATATAGATGATCATGATTATATGGTAAGTTTTAATCAACATAATTCCGCTCAGAAATCAAGCTCAAAATATTAGTGAACCACTTTTCATAAAAGAAAAATTGTTAAAACAAAAAAAATGCTAGAGAGACTTCACTAATGATTCTGCATGGAAGAATAAGATAACAGGCAACAACAGTCTTTAGATTGTGAAGGAGAGACTTCAAGAAGAATCTGTAAACTGATAATTCTTATAAGATTTGCATATATTTTCAAATACTTAAATTGGATTAATTTATCATTATTTTTTCCCTTTGTTTGCCCTTAAAACAAGACATTGAATGTTGCCATAACATTTTATACCCAATTTTACTGTTCTAGAATTCTGCCTCTTTACAAATGGAAAAATTGCTGAATTTTTATCATAATCTGTAAAGCAGGTGAGACTTTTCGTCATGTGCACTCTTTCTTGTTGCTTTAGCAGCTACACGTATCTACTGTTAAAACTTTTTTATAAATTTGTCAGGATATACCTAGGTAGTTTATACGGAAAATTAACTTCAAATGCAATTTATGAACTAGAATTTTTGTTTACAGAATTCATTAACCAACAAACAACCAGTTGAGATTGATTCTCCAGGGAGGAGTGGTGCCAGGATGTTTATGTCTCATGATAAAAAATACTTCATTAAAAGTCTAGTCACTGAGGAAGTGGAACAAATGCATCACATACTTAAACAATATCATCAGGTAAGTGAGATAATTAACATTATTATCAGATAAGGGAGATAATAACCAATATCATTATGGTCAGGAAGACAATTAACAATATCATTAGATGAGGAAAACAACCTTATCTTGTTAAAACGACTAAACAGAATGAAAGCAGAATAGTTAAATAGCATAGTTCAACAATTTATACCTTTTATTTTTCACCATGAATACATGTGAAACATAAAATTATTATTATTTATTATAATGCAAAGACAATTTAAAAAAAACAAACTTGATATATGATTTGGAGCTATTTGTAACAGAAGGTCATATATATAAGAGGAACAAATATTGAATCAAAATTATAAAATACCCCAACTAACTGTTGACGAGATAATTTCTGTATTTTAATATGAAGTGTTTGTTTATTTTCAGTACATAGTAGAAGTTCATGCCCAGACATTATTATATTTGTTTACTTTCAGTACATAGTAGAAGTTCATGCCCAGACATTTTTATATTTGTTTACTTTCAGTACATAGTAGAAGTTCATGCTCACACATTATTATGTTTGTCTATTTTCAGTACATAGTAGAAGTTCATGCTCACACATTATTACCACATTACCTTGGAATGTACAGAATTACAGTTAATGATGTAGAACATTATTTAATTATTATGAGAAATGTATTCAGTCCGAGGTTAACAATTCACAAAAAATATGATTTGAAGGTAAGAGCAGATATGTTTATTCAGTATAAAATCAAAATGAAACACATACCTTCCAACTACAAGATTTGATCTCTTGTCCTGGCCCCTAAGATAAAAAATGTGTTCTCAGAAAACATGATTTTGTGAAAATATACAAGTTCCTTATTTTGAAGTTTTCACAAGAGAGACAGTTGTGAAAAGCCAATCAAAATCTGTAGAACTCATGATAATATTTTTATTTCCAGATAAATGAGCATTGTAAACATGCAAAAATTCAAACATGTTTGAAACTTTTATATGTTTATTCCTCTGTCTGTAAGTCAGAAATGTAAAAACCGTGATCATATTGTACATGTTGTATGAAAAATAATTTGCATGAAGGGTCTAAACTGAGTAAAGGGTGGCTGATTGACATATTCACCGATAGGAATATTACAAGCTATTTGCAAAGTCTCTAATAAAAAACAAATAATTAACCATGGTGGCATAGTTGACATTTCATATCATGCAAGAATATTTACTTCTTTAGAAGTCTTTTTAGTCCAAAATGCTACCAAGTCTATCAGAAACTTCTTTGTAAGGCCAAATGATAAGCAACTCAAGACAGTCAAACAAGCATGTACTATAAATACAAAAAACTGTTCTTTCGATATGTTCATAAATTTGAGCTTGTTTATTTTTTTTTTATACATTTAGAGTTACAATGCAATCATGAACATATTAAATAGTAGCTTATGGACATTACAATTATTGTAACACATATTTTATACTCAATTGACAGTCACCAGTGAAACTAGAAAAGATTATTTTAGAAGCATTATATATTTGTATATAATTATATATACATATCTTTATTTACAGGGGTCAACTGTAGACAGGCATGCAAGTGATAAAGAAAAGGTAAAATTACTTGTATCACCAGTCAATGAATATCAATTACAGCTGATTGCACTGAGTGTGAAGTTAAAGGTAATACCTTTGGTTAGCTTGCTGAACTGTGAAGTCATTATTTATGTAAGGTATACCACCCTCCTTTCAAAGTAATCTACTCCTTCAGATGGATAGAATGGTTATCTGTCTGACTAGTACTCTTAAAGGAGGGTAGTTTACTTAACATAGTAATGACATCACGGTTCAGCTAGTAAGCAAGCTAACCAAAGATATTACCTTTACCTACACACTCAATGCAGTCAGCTGTTATTTTGTTCATTAGACACATCTTGATGTTGTAATAAGATGTTCAGTCTTAAGTTCTTTCATTATAAAACCTTTCAATTCCTTTTAAAACATTACATATATGTTAAAACAAAGAAGACAGAATGCCATGACAAAAAACTTTCTATGATAACTATCAAGTAATTCAAATAATACTGTAACTGTAATATGATAATGTATGCTCTAAGGTTATCTAACACTTTAATTGATTTTTAGAAACATATCTATCATCTCTCCCCTAAACAGAAGTAAATCAAATTCAATTATGATACGTTTTATAGTTCATTATCATACGTGCCATTTTGTCAAGTAATTTGCATAATTTGATGTTTATTGTTACAGTCTAAAGACTTACCAACATATAAAGACAATGATTTTATCCGAGATGAAGCTGTTTTATTCCTGGGTAAAGATACAAAAGATAAACTAATGACAACTATTACCAAGGATGCAGAGGTAAATTACTCTTACGGGAAGAACAAATTTGCAGGATTGAAAATGTCAGTTTTCTATGTCTTCCAAAATGATATGTTTGCTTTGCCACCTTTTATAAATGGTTGTTATAAATTGCTTTGACAAAAAATGTTTTAAAAATTCACATGTTAGAACATATTCATGAATTCAAAAATTTTATTAATCTTTCAAATTTTAGAGGATTGCTGCATAAATTTAATTTTATCTGGCCTATGGCTAAAAATGGGGTCCTCATTTTTACCTTTTTACAGACATTACTAAGTCTTTTACAATTCCAAGAAAGAGAAAATGTTCTGGAAGGAAAAAAGAAAAAGCAAAGATAAAATATTCTCTTGTGAAAAAAAAAAAAAATTCTAAGATTTTTAATATTTATTTCACCTTTACAGTAAGAAAAATTAGTTAAATTTTTCAAAACTACAAATCCTTGAGTTTATGATTATTTATGCACTTTGTTTAGTAGAAATTAATCCAGTATGTACAATGTGCCTTATATCTTGAAATTGTAAGAAATCGGACCTTCAAAGATGAAATACTCTACATTATATTTCTAATGTATTAAATATCAACGACTATAATTTTATCCAATACTTTACAAATGGGATATCTCAATTACCGGAAAATCCCCTTCAATGTTTCCAGTTACATGTCTGATTTTTTTTTTGACAAAAAATGTTTTGAATATGACTTATTCAGAAGAAATAAAAGAAGACTCAGTTTCACAATGTAACAAACAGGGATCAAAATAAATGAAAGTGTCTGCATAGATAAATTTATGAATGAAATATCTTTAAACCTATGACAAACTAATAAATCTAATATATAGTCCTAGTCAATGTAAATGTACATGAAAATCAATTATGTTGAGATATTTATGAAATACTTGATAAAATTTAACTGTGTTGAAGAATTTTACTATGGCTTTATATTGTGATTTCAGCCATTTGGTCCATTGTTTTTCATTGGTTTTATTATTTTAACAAGTTTCATCAATCAAGTTTAAAACAAGCAAAAAAATATTATTTTCTTAATATTCATGGTTTAGTACCAGAATGTTTGTGGATTAATATATTTTTGTGGTTTTGCCCAAATCTGCAACAACCTTATAGAAAATTTGTAATTCGTTGACATTCAAATTTGTAGTTCACCTGTACCCACGAAATCCATGCAAATTGTTATTCATCAAACAATAATGAATCCAGTATGTATGCAGTCATCTTTTAGAATTTTTTCTAATAGGACAAGCCATGAGAATCATAATACACAAATTAAAATAAAAATCACTGTATAGGCTGTAGGGTAATTTCAAGGTCTTAATACTCTGCATGTCATAATGCTCAAAGTGAGAAGTTATAAATTCAGAAACTTCAATATATAATATGTTTATCTCAAGCACAAGAAAAGTTATAAATTCAGAAACTTCAATATATAATATGTTTATCTCAAGCACAAGAGAAGTTATAAATTCAGAAACTTCAATATATAATATGTTTATCTCAAGCACAAGAGAAGTTATAAATTCAGAAACTTCAATATATAATATGTTTATCTCAAGCACAAGAGAAGTTAGAAATTCAGAAACTTCAATAAATAATATGTTTATCTCAAGCACAAGAAAAGTTATAAATTCAGAAACTTCAATATATAATATGTTTATCTCAAGCACAAGAGAAGTTATAAATTCAGAAACTTCAATATATAATATGTTTATCTCAAGCACAAGAGAAGTTAGAAATTCAGAAACTTCAATAAATAATATGTTTATCTCAAGCACAAGAGAAGTTAGAAATTCAGAAACTTCAATAAATAATATGTTTATCTCAAGCACAATACCTGAAGTAAAAACTGAAAGAAAAACTTTAGATTTGAACCCATGACGACCGTATGCAGGTGGATTAGCTTCCTGGTGTACATGAAATACAAACTTGAAAAATCAACATTTTATTTTTGTATATGACAGGATAGTATTCAAGATTGACAAGTATGAGAAGAGTTTTAAAAGAAGTCTGCAATTATAAAAAGAAAAAAACCCTACTTATTTAAGGAAGATAAGAAAAATTAAGGATAGTTGATCTTTTAACAGGAAGAATATTCAATTCAAGTCAGGAAATTCTTACAGACACTTCACAAAAACAAAGAAACATTTGTTTTATTGTTTAAATCAAAAGAAACAGGTTACTGAACAAAAGAACAAAAGAAATGTTTACAGTGCTTTTCTATGTTTCAACATATTTCAAATGTGTGTGAAGTAATCAAATTGTCTTCAAATATAATTACTAGATTTTTTATTCTTTCATGTGAATTTATATCGTATTCATATTTCAGAAATGCAATTAATTCTCCTTATCTGTTAAATAAAAATAAATAATTCCCAGTGTAAAATGTATTTCACTAAGGAGAAGATAAAAACCTAGATTGAGAAGTATAACATATGCTTTGATATATATTTTTATGCCCCACCTACGATAGTAGAGGGGCATTATGTTTTCTGGTCTGTGCCTCCGTCCGTCCGTCCATCCGTCAGTCCGGTTAAAGTTTTTGGTCGAGGTAGTTTTTGATGATGCTGAAGTCCAATCAACTTGAAACTTAATACACATGTTCCCCATGATATGATCTTTCTAATTTTAATGCCAAATTATAGTTTTGACCCCAATTTCATGGTCCACTGAACATAGAAAATGATAGTGTAAAGTTCAGGTTAAAGTTTTTGGTCAAGGAAGTTTTTGATGAAGTTAAAGTTACATCAACTTGAAACTTAGTACACATGTTCCCTATGATATGATCTTTCTAATTTTAATTCCAAATTAAAGTTTTGACACCAATTTCACGGTCCACTGAACATAGAAAATGATAGTGGGAGTGGGGCATCCATGTACTATGGACACATTCTTGTGTTATAACAGTTTAATTCTCTTTTGGGGACCGGAAACATATAAGAATTTTTTTTGTATACCCCTGCTTTAAAAAAACTTTCATCACTTATGTTCGTCCATCTGTCAGTCAGTCCATCCATCCATCCCCCTGTACCATTAATATTTTTCGTTGCATCTTTCTCAGGAACTACATTGCAAGGATTTCTGATATTTGGTTTGAGGCTTAATGTAAGTCTGCTATACCGTGGGATGCGTTTTCATATTCATCACTCGATAACTTCCTGTTTACCGAACACTTGTATCATTTTACTCGTGATAGCCCAGTTTAAAATTTCATCACAATTTTTTAATAGAAACTACACTACAAGGATTTCTAAAATTTAATTCAGGGTTTATATAAGTCAGCTACACTGTGTGATCTTTTTCAAGTTCAACACTCAACAACTTTCTGTTTACCAAAATATTTGGGCGGGGATATCATCAGTGAGCAGTAGCTCACACATTCACTTTTTTGATATTCACTGACTGATATAAGTGTAATTGCCTTCAGGTGCTGGATTTTCATTCAAAGATAGTAACAATCAATAAACTGTTTACATACATGTTTGTTGTTGTTGATTTAAGTCTACGAGAAATAGTAGATATGTATATATACATTTGTAATGTAGAATATGAGAAATGAATAACAAAATATTATATTATGTTTGATTACACAGTTTTTGGCAAGCTTACATTTAATGGACTACAGCTTGATAGTAGGGATACATGACTGTGATAAAGCTGAAATGGAGTCTGCTGAAATGGTGCAGAGGGCCAAGGAAGGTGAAGAGGATAGCAATGAGGAAGAAAATGGCTATGATGATGACCAAAATGGCATGGGAGGGGTACCTACACCACCAGATAGTCCACAGTTAATACAAGCACCATTTAATGGTGACATTGATAATACTATTGAGAGATTTGCAATGAAGTGTAGTGATGGTAATGATTGGATAACCTTATGTGATTTTAACATTTTAAGCAATATTGTGTCATTTAGAAATTGTCAATGGCAAAAATGTCTGTCTCTTTAAAGTGTCTAAAATCCATACCATATAAAAAAATGAGATGAGAAATATATTTTCAACTGTGGCAATGCCTAAGTGATTTGTAAATACTAATGTCTGTCAATTTTTCATTTAACATACTCACACATTCTGTTTTCATCGGATTTTTAGGATTTTGATGGAGTTTTTTTAAAGGTGTACATACATCAATGTGAGTTGAAAATAAGCAAGTATCATATCATTTTAAGTAGTAGAGTCACTCGCCTTGTGAATAACATGGAAATAATACATTAATACATTGTGTGTGCTCTTGTGCTAATTTCTCTCTTGACTGAACTTGAAAAAATCTTCCCAGTTCCCCTTAGAAATTCCTGTTTTGTATATGAATAAAAGAAGTGGTAGAGTATACATCAATGTATCAGTATGCGATGGAAAGACACAATCAAAAGACATTTAAAAGTGAACCAACGGTCTTCAACTAAAGACAACTGGCTATGAATATGTCAAGCTGTTAATATTAGCGGGTCTAAAAAGGTTAATATCAGATTGTGAGTAATTGACAGAAACCTTAAAAGGTCTTCAACAAACACCTGCTTTATTTTTATTATGATAAACAGCAAAATTTGAACATAACATAAAATAATTTAATGATTATTTTTCTTTAGATTGTCCTAGAAGAGAGATTTACTTCTTAGCAATGATTGACATTTTGACAAAATATGGAGTGAAAAAACGTACAGCACAAGCTGCAAAGACAATGAAACATGGTGCAAATGCTGAAATATCTACAGTGAAACCTGAACAATATGCACGAAGATTCTTGGACTTTGTCAGCAAGTGCATTGAATGACCACCTATACCTAAACATGTTTTATCTTATTGTATACACATATTCATATATTTATTTGGTAAGGATAATGTCAGATTACAAAATAAGGGACCACCTGTCTAATTATAAGCTCAAAAACAAAAACAAAAATTTGAAAGAAATTGCATTCAATGTTTTGTGATCTTATGTGACTGCAGTTTTTGTTTAAATAACTTTTGAAATGAATGAATGGTTTAACTCTGTCACTTCGAAATTTATATAAGCACAATTTTACTACCTTTATCATGGAATTTAAAGTCACTGATATTGATCTTTCAATACAATCTCTTGACTAATACATTTTCCTTTTGTTTTGTATTTATTTTCTGAGGATAAATTCAGTAATTTGTAATCTTGCATTATTCATACAGATATCATTTGCTTATAGATTAAACAATTGGTTTTTTTTATCATGGAAATTTCAACTGAATAACTGAAGACAGATTTACATAGGTATACACAGTTGTTGTAATATATTGTTCTTCAAAAGATTTTTATGTGAATCCCTAAAATCAAAATTATAAATTTGACAATTCATGATGACGAATATTAAATGCATTATTTAGCACACTAATTATGTAAGATTGTCCTACAATAAAGGATGCTTAAATGGTACACACCTTTATAATAATCATCTCTCATATGCAAATGACCACCAGGACCTTATGATATATTAATAGCCAATTTTTGTAGTGCCTTTCCTGCATAAAGTGTGTGTTGAAATTTGCATTTAAAGATTTTGAGTTTGTTTAAGAAGGATTATTTTGCAATGTACAAGTTTCAGTTGAAATTTCTATTGTATTTCTGTGTCATTATTACCAAGACAACGGAAAACATAAGACCCATGTATCATTAAAAAAATAGGAAGAGAGAAACAGGGTTTACATAAATAGATAGATAATAAATATGTATTATAGTTAAGAAATGGAGATTAGAATTTCTTATGAATTCTTTGAAAAGTCTTAGAGGTGAAACATGTTAATTGCTTTAAACTGGGTTTAGTTACATTGTATACCAATATGGTATCTCATACTCCGAAAGTCCTGTTAAAAAAAATCAACTCTTATTCATTTTTAGCTGCTATATAGCATATTTGATCAGTTGAATTAGAAAGAAATCCACATGACTGCTATATCTAAATTATCATCAAGAAGACATATTTCCTTTCTTTTCATTGTGTTAGCTATTAATCATTGTGATAATGGTCAGTAAATCCATATTTCAATTTTAAAGTTAGAAATAGGGGCCATATTAAGGCATCATCGAAACCTACTCCTTTACCATTGTGTAAAGTATAATGGATCAGAGAAATTTTGTTAAAGGATTAATTGATTGATGGTAAAATATATAGATAATTGAAATATTAAAATCATATACAGAAATATTGGGAATAAGTTAAATTTTGAAGGAAAACAAACTTGCCAAAACATATTGGAAATTGAACCAGAAAGCTATGATAAATATGTTATCTTCTAGGACAAAAATTTAGATACAAATTATATTACTATCTATAGAATAAAATACCCCTGTTTTGTATTGACACATTTAGGCATGTACCTAATTTTAACAAATAATTCCAAACTCAGTCTCTTTTGATATTTAAAAAGGACACAAGGATTGGGAAGAAAATTTAAGAAAGTATGAATTAGTTTTTCCTTTGTATTTAAAACAGTTGACTAAACCATATTTTTGCCACTAAACTTGTGTATAATTTGTACATATTTTTCCTGCCTTTAGTTTGCCAGGTGTATGTTGTAGTTGCATACATTTCTTATCTCTGTGATTTAGCAACTGATGTGGCTTCCCATAGCTGATTAAACCCTCTGTTTCCAAATTTGTCTCCATCTGTCATCTATAACTCTTTCTTTTACCACAACCATGAGTTGGTCAATCGGAAATGGAGACTGTTGGTGTCTTTTCTGTCTATCCCGGATATTAGTTTGACAACCTAGTTACAAGTGTTGATGAAGCTGTTCATTAAGAAAAAGATCGTAGCTTCCACATCGTTTCTTTCTAGCTACGCCCCTGTTACATATGAGGGATAGTTATCCCAAAGAACAAGTCACAAACCGCTTAATTTATTTTAGGGTTAGACATCTTTCGTGAAAAGTATTTCTTTCTATGGTATACATTGTATTCACAGTTGAATTAGATGAGGGTTTATTTTGTATTATTGCTCATATCTTGCAAATTTTATACTCCATAGTCCATATATATCTGGGTTATTTTCTCTCATATTATTTAGATAGATAAATTGTTATTGAGCTCCTTTTTTGATGTAGCATTGCAATGTTTTGAAGTTCAAATATCAATTTACACCAGTAGCAGTTGTTCTTCCATGGCTGCTACATTTTTGTTTGAAATTCCATATAGAAAAAAGGAATTCATAAAAAAACAGGGTATACATAACAGATTTTGGAATTTATATTGTTCATTCTTTAAAGCTATTTTTCATAAGTAAATATTCATTCTTTAAAGCTATTTGTCATAAGTAAATAGAAATATAAATTTTAGTATTATAAATGCCTTTACATATATATATATATATATGTTTATTTATGAATAAAATTGGGGTTATCTAAATTATAAATCTAATCATGTAATTTATATTATTTTTCTGTTTATAATTATTGGAGTTTTTTCAGATTAATATAACAGAACAAAATTATTCAAATAGGAACTTCATTAAGAGGATGCCAAAATCATTTCAAAACTTTCCAGATGGTTGATAATTTGATTTTATTTACAATTTCATAGAGTATCGATGCAACCCATAAGTTTATTAGGAACTCTTTTTCAAGGTAACAATTGTAATAATATGATAAATTAACACAAATAATAAGTAACAAGTTTTTATTTATCTTATTGTTAGCTATTGTGGGCCATATTAGAAACTTAAGGAAGACAGCAGAGACTAGACTGTACAAAATATACAAATGTGGTGCCTTGGATTTTCTTTTTGTTTTGTTTACTTGTTAATTATTCCATGATTAAATGTTATTTATTACCCAGTTTATCATTAACACAATCAAAATATGTAGTTATAGATTAGTACATTCCTGTCTATGTGGTATTTTTGTTTGTAGTCTCTTATAGTTGGATATAAGAATTGTAAAGTAGCTTTTATTCAAATTAATAGGCTTAATGTAGATGGGCATTAAAGGTGCAAAATATTAAGTAATTTAACTTCAGTACTTTTTCAAAAGATAAATTGAAGATTTTATTATTAAAATTAAAGATTAACAAATATAATGTTGTAAGCAAAAAGTACAAAGGTATATTGTCAAAGCATGTTCAGTTCACCCGTTCATATCAACCATTCTTTTAGAGTAGCGGAAACAGCAAGGTACAAACGCTTAGACTTTATTTCAATCATAGGTAATTATTGCAAACTTTCATTTTTGGGATATTATTTTAAGATAAAGAAGGAGTATAGCTTTTGAATAACAGTGTTTTTCACCATTGGAACTGATCAATATCCTTCAATGTTAAATATTTTCACATGAAAAAATTATAGAAATTTCATTTTGTACATGTAACTTGAAAGCTGGAGTCTACAGATAGTGAAATTAAGTGCATGTAATTAAAAAGAAACTAAAAACAAGAAGCATTAACCAATTGTCAGTAATTAT
Source organism: Mytilus edulis (assembly GCF_963676685.1). Classification (NCBI taxonomy): domain Eukaryota; kingdom Metazoa; phylum Mollusca; class Bivalvia; order Mytilida; family Mytilidae; genus Mytilus; species Mytilus edulis. The sequence goes on along the minus strand of NC_092345.1, from coordinate 94,525,297 downwards.
CTAGGAAAATGAACAAAAATTTCTGATAAACAAACAGAAGCAAGTAAAAGGTAAAAGAATAATATGAAAGTGAAAGTTTCGAATTGTTCCATTAACCCATCTTAAGCCCAAGAAAATTTATTTCATATTGGTACAGTTGTGATTGCATTGGAAACTCGGATCATTAATCTGAGGGAATAGCTATGTCTTGTTGAGTTTTAAACATACATATGAATAGCCAGTAAGGATGCAGACAGTGGAAAAAATACACAAACCCAGTACACCCTATTTAATTTTGTTTATATGTTTATGTGTATATTGTAAAACCTAGTTTTTGTCTCATTATGTTTAATAGTGCTGTTATATTATTAAGTTCTTAATGTATTGTTCATTGTTGATAAAATATATATATAAACTTAAATTTTATTTATGAGCTAAAATTGGCTTATTAGTAAATAGCATTTGAAATAATTCTCTTTACTGATTTCATATTTGTTATATACTTGTACATGTTATATACTTCCTTTTTGTATTTATAAAATTTTCTTTTTACTGTTTGTATTAATTTTTCAAAAGATGGTTCATAACATAGATAAAAGCTCTACTAATTAATCTGAAGCTAATTCCAACAATGTAGTGGGTTTTTTTTTAATTGCAAGAAAGCTGAAAGAAATTAATAAAAAAATTTCATTAACCTTTGTAAGTACTAATTTTAAAGTAGCTAAAACCAAGCATGATGTTTGTCGATTTATTTCAAGAAAGAGACTGTCCATGTAAAAGTATCATTGCTTTGCCAATTTTTATATAAAATCATTTACATATGATCATATTTCTATATGTTTTTTGTGTCTACTTGAAATCAAACAATGCAATTGTTAATATTTGAAATCCTTTGTTTGTCTTTTATATGAAGGAATAGATTTATGCGAACAAACTAGTCTTAGAGGTCTGAAAATTTCATTAAATAGTACAATATTTGGTAAAACATGAAAAGTTTGTTAGTTTTTCATAGATGCAGAAATCACCAACTACATAAATTGTTATTACTTTCTTATTGATTTAGGAAAACACATATCTCTATGTAAGTAAATAAGTTGCTGTTATATATTGTTAAAACAATAGTTGACAGGCTGCTTCATTGCTAGTGACTTATGACAGAATATCCAAGTTGTATGTACTTTATTGTTAGTTAGAGATTATCAGGAGTCTATTTCACAAAAACACTAATGACTAAGATTTATTAGTCATCAACAATTCAGTATACTTACAATCAATCATAGTCCTAAGTTTTTTTGCAAAATCGACTCCAGATATTAGCTTCAGAACCTGTTTCTATGGAACTGTCATGTGATCATACAGTATAATGAATCATACCACTATTTCTCTGATATCAATTTGTTTAATTACAGTCCTCCATGAAAGAAAGATGGCTTTACCATATAGTAATCACTAGGCCATCATTAGTTTATTGTTTTCACATTTTTAGGATACGGTTCAAGATATTGAATTTATTTTTAGTGTTTAGTTATGTAATAAGGATTATTTGTCACAAACATACAAAAGTAAGAATAAAGATCAACCTTTACCCCAAAGTGAATGTTATCCATCGGGGGGTTTCTGTGTGGATTTTTTTTTTTTTCAACTCTTTCCACACTTTTTTTTGTTTCAACTTTTTTTATTGAGATTTGTTCTGGTTTTAGTCTGTGATATAAACTCAGTCACTGCTCTGGAGCAGAAAGGGAAGATCAATTCATTTGCACATCCTCACTTCACATTTCTAATTTATATAGACAATACATGATGGTATTCAAAATTAACAGTCTTTCAACCAAGTTCGACTAATGTGTCCAAGGTTAGATTAAACATTTTTTTTCATGAATTTTGTATAAATTTGTAGCAAACATAGTACATGTATTCACTGCATGTCAGGAAGTGATGCTATCCCACAATGCATTTCTTTAACATGTTCATGTATAAATACAATCACAGTTTCTCCTTCTTTCTCTGTTAAAAAATCAACTGTTTATTAAGAATGTTTTTTCTTGATTTCATAAAAGGTCATACTCTGTAAGCAGGTTAGAATTATTTTATATACTATTTTCACATGAAACCACAAGTGATAGCTATGTTTAGGTAGTACCGGTATATGACCCATGTACAGAAGTTGTGTTTTTAACAGCCAAGTAGCAAGCTTAGATCTCGTACATGTATTATTTTCCACTTTATTTAAATGGATTTATAGCCCTTGAACTTTTCTGGATAGGTTCTTTTCATATCTTTTTTAAAAAGTTTATAATTGAGATTACTTTAGCAGTGTGATTTTTGCAGGAATTGTTTACGTAGGACTTTAAAATTTTCAAAAAATCTTGTATTTTCTCACACTTTTATTTTAAATAGATAAAAAGCATATTTAAATAGATAAGTTATTGTTATGTGTTGTTCTAATACAAAAATCAATGTTAAGTGTTATTTTACTTATGTTCAATCAAGTTTTATTTTTCAAAATAGTGCCTAAATATAAAATATAGACGTTTCCAATTAAAACAAAAACATGTTGAGGGGGGGGAGTGTGAAGACTACTTGGAATAACACCAACTTATTACATGATTGAAACAAATATTGTGTGGTATCTAATATTTATGTATATGTTGTTTGTATAACTAAACCTACATGTTTTTAAATGCATGAACATAATATAACTCCGTTGTTTAAATACAAGTATTATGCATGGTTAATTTAGGCCTAATTTATAGTATCATTCCATTCTTTATCATATTGCTTAATACATCACTATAGACGGCAAACTATAAAGAAAACACAGTAATAAAAGTGAGATTTATTGTGATATTGGCTATATTTTAGTTAGTATTGGACCATATTTATTTTGACTGCTGCCGAGTCAGAGTTAGTATTGGACCATATTTATTTTGACTGAGTCAGTGTTTATGTATGTTGATGTCCACCATGATATACTAAATCTTATCAAATAAATCTATCATTCAATTTATAGTTATAGTTCTTTGTAAAATACAAATGCATATATAAGGAAGCAAGTACATTATGACACACCCTCTGGTGTTGGTTAATATTCAAGCCAAGTATAAACTTTGAAATCATTACGGTTCTCAAGATATAGAGCGGACATGGGGTTGTAAACTGAAACCAAAGTGTTTGACCTTGACCTTTGACACAGTAAGTTGTACATGTATATGACACACACTCTGGTTTAGGTTAATAAACATGTCAAATATAAACTGAAACCAAAGTGTTTGACCTTGACTTTTGACACAGGAAGTTGTATAAACATTATGACACACCCTCTGGTGTTGGTTAATATACAAGCCAAGTATAAACTTTGAAATCATTACTGTTCTTAAGATATAGAGCGGACATGAGGTTGTCAACTGAAACCAACGTGTTTGACCTTGACCTTTGACACAGTAAGTTGTACATGTATATGACACACTCTCTGGTTTAGGTTAATAAACATGTCAAATATAAACTTTTAGATCATAACGATTCTCAAGATATAGAGGGGACACGATCTTAACCATGGAACATGGGGTTGTCAACTGTAACCAAAGTGTTTGAGGTTGACCTTTGACACAGGAAGTTGTATATACATTATGACACACCCTCTGGTGTTGGTATACATTTCAGGTATAAAGTATGAAATTACAACGGTTCTCTGGATATAGAGCAGACACTATTTGATTAGGACGGATGACAAACTGATCACTATAGGGCAACATGACATTCGCCAGGGCCCTCATAATTAACAGATTCGGTTGGCACCTAAAACTGTTACACACGTTTTAATAGAGTTATTTCACCTATATGAACCATGCTACCTAAGATCAGAAAATAAAGGATGAAAAGGGTACAACATGTAAAGAGTGAACAAGGAACACATACGTAGTGAATTAGTAAAAGGGTACAAGTCTAGTGCAGAAACTGGTACATATGCACTTACATGGTTATTTAAACTGCATGAAACCACGAAAAAAAATAAAACGAAATCATTAAAAAGGGGCAACATATAGAAAGCATATGAGTAACAAGGTATCAGTGGAGCGTGGATACAGGGACATATGCTACAACAGTGTAATTTCAACTCATTCAAGCACGAAATTACACCAAAGACAGGATAAATAATAAATTGAATTAATAGAGAGGGAGAACATATTTACTATAAAAAGAAAATAAGGAACGAACAAGTACTGAGTATCAGTGGAGCGCACATGGATACACATGCACTTAAAAGGTAAAAATACCTCTTATAACCAAGAACTAACACCAGAGATAAGATATTAATATAAAAAAAGCTTTTAAAAAGGTGCGAATAATCTTGTCCCTACACCCTTTTGTATTTTCCCCCATTCACATGAACTTGGTAAGGATCAATACTCCTCTTTAGTTGATTTGAGTGAAGTTAAAGTTTTAAAGCGCACATATTGTTATGCGTTTACTTTCCTACATTGGCTTGAGGTATAGGGGGAGGGTTGAGATATCATAAACAGGTCAGGAGCATCTGGCCTTTGTTAGTCGTGTATGATTTTTAATTTTAGTTTTTTGTGTATAATTGTGGTCTGCTCTATGGTCGGGTTGTTGTCGCTTTTGACACATTCCCCATTTCCTTTCTCAATTTTATTTGGAGAATGTACATAGATGGATTTTACTCATGATAAAATTGAGAATGGAATTGGGGACTGTGTCAAAGAGACAACAACCCGACCATAGACCAAACAACAGCAGAAGGTCACCAACAGGTTTTCAATGCAGCGAGGAATTCCCGCACCCAGAGGCGTTCTTCAACTGGCCCCTAAACAAAGAGTGATGAATGAATTAAGAACTACTGCAATATGTTATGCCCCTGCCATAGTCAACGAGGCATTAAGTTTTACCCTTGTCCGCTGTACATCCGTTATGTCCAAAAATAGGTTTCCTTTCTATCACTTTAGTTCCCCTCAATATAATGTTATGAAACTTGTACACAATGCAAATAACCTCAAAACAGAGATATCTAATAAAGTTTTTAAGATATCTAATAAACTTATGACATATCTTATATACTATATAAGATATCTTCTTACTATATACGATATCTATATAAGATATCTAAATAAAAACAGATTACATAAGATATTTTATTTCTGTCTTATATATATTATATAAAATATCGTATAAAGTTAATAAGATATATTATATAATTTATAAGATACCTCATAAAGATTATAATATATCTCATAAAGTTTATAAGACATTTCATAAAGTTTACAAGATATCTTATATAGTTTCTAAGATATCCCATATTATTTATAAGATAGCTTATATAATTTTCTTTATAATATATCTCATAAATTATATGAATTATCTTATCAACTATATGATATATCTTATAAGCCATATATGATATCTTATAAAGTATATAAGATATCTAAAAAAATATATTAGATGTCTTGTGAAAATTAGATTATAGAAGATGTTTTATATTTAAAAGGAGATATTTTATATATAATATAAGATATTTTATGTATTATATGCGTTAATTTGAAATTCAAATAAATAGTAAAGCGGCTTGCCATACTCTGGTTTTTCTGAATGCTAAACACGATAATAGTATGTGGCACAACCACAATGAAATATTATTATAATGCAAAATCATGGCCAATTTTTTTTTTTTTTTTTTAATTGGTCCAAATACACTGTTATCTCTCAGTTTCAATTATGCGAAATCATTTGGTTACTTGTAGCTGTAGTAAACAGCAATATCGAGATTGCTATGTGTTGTCTGAAATTTCGCTCAATAAATTCCTCCTAAAAGCATGAATCTCGTGTGTATCATTTCCTTTCAAATTTTCAGCATTTTCACAATTTATGTTCCTTTAACTATGTTGAATACATACAATTTTTAAACGGAGACAATATTAAAAGTATTCTTTTTGCAGATGGTGGCATTTTTTTGGCAACTGTTTTGGTAGTTCTGCTTGGTTGTTTGGTTAGCGAGAAACATGTTTGCAGTTATTTGATGACGCCAAAAACTTTTTTATTCGGTTTTATGGTGATAAACCACAGACCATTCATTTTGATCATACCACTGAAATTTCATGGATAGTCCGATATTTGTTAAAGATATGTAATTATTTTTTTAAATGCTTTGGTGAGTGTTAATTAACCTTTACTCTTAAATTTGTAACTTTTCCTTATATTATTTTATTATAAAGAAGACATTGTAAAATAAGAAATTGATCGTCCATGATCTTTCACCGTAATTGGACTGATATTGCACAGTGACGAATATTTGACGAGCAGGATCAAGATTAGATAAACCCCTTTCAATATTCGAGTAGATGATTGACAAGTATTGAAGACGCTAACTATGGTAGGCCCATTGCTAAAAAAAAGTATCGGACCAAAATACGGACCATGAAAGCATACCATTCACCAATGAATCATGGTTAGTCGAAACCTACAGGTCGGACATGTACATGTACACACTATATAATCAGCCTGCACATGCACGATGCAAACCATGAACATGAAACCAAGGACAAACGAAAATTACTACTTTGAAACATAAGGCAATAGTATACAAATTTTAAGAATTCATCTCTACATCGCATCTGATATAAAATAATTATACCTAAAGACAGAGACGCATTATGTGGTTTTCTTCACAACTATATCAAATTTATAGATAGAATAACTACAATGCTCACAATGAAGTATATGTATTTGAAACAGAACCATATTTTAAGTTTTAAGCGTGCTTGGCTTTTCCAGCGGTATATTCCGACTAGTAAAAATATTTCATGGTTTTCGAATTTTAAGTGAAACCTACAACAGATATGCACATTCAAATCGACCGTAAAGTAATATCATCGGACAAACAGCAAATCAAACCGTAAGCAACAGACAAAAAGCATTAGTATTGGACGAAAAACAAAATAAAAAGCATTAGTATTGGACGAAAAACAAAATCATCGGACACTTTAGCGAAACAGACCGAAAGCAACGAAAAAAAAAAATACAAAAGTGTCCAACGAAAAACAAAATTACTGGTATCCGACGACGATTAAACGGACAGAAAGAAACTGACAAAGGTAAAAGTATCGGAATAATTGCAAAATAATCAGAAAAAAAAAACCAACAAATTCCAGACAAAAAGCACCGTATCAAGCGTATTCATATACCTAAATTAATTTGTAAATAATTCTCTAAAAAAGCATTTTAATAAAAAGATTTCTTTAATTTTCAAAACGTGGGTTAGACCAAGCATGGGCCTTAAAAACTTCCGTTGCATCCGAATTATCCCACAGATGGTCTTTTACATCAAAAGATTGCTTCCATAAATATTCGAAATAAGGATCCACCCTTCTTGAAACACTTACATCGCCAAATTTATTGTCAAGGACAGCTCTTATTTGTTCGTTTCTTTTTTCTTGGTCAGGGTCTTTTCTCTGAGGGTCACTTTCAACATAAAAATAACATTCTTCCTCGCTGTCATATTCAACTTCTTTTTTAACTTTTGGAATATAAACACCCCTTTCTTGGCTTGTGGAAGGGCCGTATTCATCCTTTTTACGTGTTGGCATTGAAGAGAGGGTAACTACTTTTTGTTTCCGTATTTTTTCTGCGTCAAGTTTACTGAGTTTCCTGTGCTTATATTTTGGATGGACACCACTAACGTTAATAGAGTAAGGACATTCTTCTTCCAGTATTTCATCATGTTTATCTTTATCAATTGCAGCTTCTCTCATTCGGACTTTTGGCATTTCCTCGGACCCCTCGCCTTCTGTCATACCTGTTATTTTCAAATCTTCCTGATGAATCTTAGTTGCTTCTTCATCAATACTGCTTCTTGATGAAAACAGTTTTGGCGATGCGGGACGTGCAGCCATTTCTTTTGCTTCCTCCTCGTATAATTGCAATAAGTTGTTTGTCAACAAATTTTCCATTTGAGATATTTGTAAAATAACCACTTTGTCGTCTTCTGCATCTGAATCCTCAGAAACAGGAGTGGGTGTTGTTGTTTTGGACATGTCTGTTGGAGCTGCAGATGTTGATGGCATTAGCAAATCTTTCAGAGACAACGGCCCACCTGTGTCCATTGGTTCTGACTTTACTGTCTTTGGTTTTTCCTTTTTTCCACCAAGAAGTAACTGCTCAAGACAAGCTTTACCTTCCGAATGTTGCTTCTCTGTTATAATATCTTTCACGGACTTTTTCCCGTAAAAATGTTTCCTAAGAATTTCAGCGTAGTTTTTTCTTCGTGCGATTATTTTTGACATTGGGTCGATTTCCGGTGACTTTTCGATTTTATCGAGAGAATCCTCCATCTGTACATCAGTATCGTATGAAGATGTCGCATCTTCTATTTTTTGCTCTTCTTGATCTTGTTCTTGTCCCTCAAGATGAGACAAACCTGACAACAAGTCATTAACATGGAACTTTTTAATATGATCATACATTTGATCAAAAGTCAAGTATGCCATCTTACATTTGACACAATGAAAATTATTTCCGCCTTTGTCCATGGTTGTGGTTTGCGTTGCCGTTATAAATAGGAACTCAGGCTCTCAAAAACTGGTGGTTATCGGCAACGTTTGTGACGTCGACGTTTTACAGTCGACACATGCTTCCGTTTGACGATATAAGTGAAACTTAAATTCAGGTATAGGTAATAGAAAATGCAAGACATTCATCATTATTTGCCTTAAAACGCTTAATCTCATGTTTAAGTAAGTTTCTGAAAAGTGTTTTGCAAATTGCAAAGCAAATTGCAAAACATATACAGTAACGCTTATAAACACAATAAAACATTAAGGGTGTTCCGTCGTGACTAGACTTCTTGATAGTCGACAGCAATCAGTCGGGAAACGTTTTCTTGAAATCACAGCGTTGGTTCCGCGGTAACGGGGAATGAGTCTTTGATTCTGTCTAGCTGTTTAAAAAAGTCATAAAAAATTCATCCGTAAGCAGCCACAAACTTTACACGAATGTAAGCTACAAAATCGCAGCAATCTTTATGAAATCTTGTGGAAGATTAACTCTTCATCGATTTTAAATGTATTTTAAATTTCTCATGATTGATTTTAAGATGCATATAATGAACGCTTACTGAAGATGAAAAGCGCAAAATAGTACCAGTAAAGTGAATAAAGTTTTTTTATGCGTACAGTAAAGCAACGTATTTCATTATTACAAATCATCTAATTAGTGCTAAAATCATTGAGGGATAAACAACAAACATACAAATGTATTCATCAAACAGACGGGAAAAAAACCAACCACAATAACTCTGTATTTAAATCAACTTCCCTTCATTCACTTCTGAATTTGATTGACGAATTGCTTCTTTTTTTGTTATTTTTTTGGAATGAAATATTGATCGAAGCGCATTTTGATTGAAGCGCTTCATAATAAGATTGCGCGCACTGTTGAAGCTTTTACGACCAAATAAAACATTAAAAAATATCACATTCTTAAAATTACATTTCTATGCTGCTACTCACATGATGTTACATGTCAATTTCTTTGTTTTCTATACCTAATTTTTAATTTGTCACAGAAAGCACGTGCATTCATAGATGTTGCATTTTATACGAAATTTAAGATATTGGAAATCCTTGGCTAATAAGAATAACAGAATCGTATGAAACTGTCATGTAATGTTTTTATTGTCAGTAGGAATCCGCAATATGCAGTATATTAAAAAACTCCTTACGGTACTCCTCAAAGAAGGTCGAGCACTTTACTCCAAGTGAATTTTGCAACAATAAGAAAAACATCATCCTTCATACGGTGACCTGTATTTGTTGCATCTTTGTCATTTGTCTTTTAAAATGATTAGTTGTTTTATTGGTAAGCATACCACATCTCCTTATTTTAAAATTTCCAGCGATTTTCTATTTTTCTATTTTCGAACATTGCTGATATAAAAGTATCAAAAAGGAACATCAATAGTTGACATGTTTTTTCTCACTTGCTTAAACATCGCGTAATTTAATCTCTCCATTGTTAATTGGTCTATAGTAAACCGTCCCCATGCATGAACAAGTAGTTTTCGTTGTTTAACGTCCAGGGAAAACTATTTGACGTATATTCAGAATTAATTCAGAATTAACTGTGTTCTGTGTTTCAGTTGTGTTTTATTTCCTTATTCAGGGTACTAGCTTCTTCAATAAATATAAATAAATAAAATAATAATTTACGCATTCACTAATTCCTTCTCAATAAAAGAAAACGTTCATATTTTGCCTGACGACTGAAAACTGTAATCAGCAGAAATAAAAACATTAAAGTCAGTTCTTGATAGTCAACTAGACTGTAACACATTATAAAACTAGAAGTCACCTTGAGATCGCGATTAAAACTTTACTAAATATGATATGATCATGTCCAATCAAAACTACTACTATTTAACAGATTAAGTAAAAGTTTGTTATAAGGTCTAAAGAATTCTTGTAACTTGCTGACAGTTGAACTGTTAAGTGAACTTAGACGAATTTGTCGACCTCGGTTTTTGGCTTGTTTTGTGACCATTCCACTGTTTATCATTTCTTCTTCAGTAAGTGTGCCTACAATATATCAACATGAATCTCTATTTTTGTTAAAGTCATATTACTATAAACTGGTTGATAAATTACTCGACACTGACTAGAACTAAGGTATTCTCAAAATTTCTTTCTTTTACGCATTCGATACATTTTGATAAAAGCTTTGTTTGAATAGTCCCGGTGACTTGTATAATAATATACACTAACACATGAGCCTCTCTTTCAAAAAAGTTTTCCTACTTTTTCCTTCCACAAGGTCTTACTTTCATGAAAACATATTATTTATTTATTTGTTGTCTTAAAATGATACTTACTTAATTCCAAAAATTTGAATATTCGGTTCAAAGTTTTGGTTTTGTTGTTCTTGTAGTCTTCAAAGTTAATTATCATAAACTGTTCTCTAGGGAAAGCCCGAAACCACTCCTTGATAAAATAATAGTATAAGCCAGGAAGTATATGGTCTACCTGAGGATAAAGTCGTTTAAATATTGAATATCATGACATGAAAGAAAACAATGATTCTTAAACAGAGTCAACAAATTTCTAGAGTTCAAAGCCGCTTACAAACACACATACTCACTGTAGAACGTTAATAAAGGTATTAAAAACATATTTTGTGTACACTATTCTATTTGACGGCATTTTGTTCAAGGTTATGGTTGTTTTTCTGAAATGTCTTAACATATCATCCTTTTTTCAGATTTTGTATTTAACTTGTGTGATAAATCACATTGATTCGTTCAGTGTATATTCATTTGTTTGTGTTAGTATGTCTTTTGATGAGTTATTTGATTTGGTATTCTAAAGTGTGTCTTTCTATGTTGTGATGTTGCACTATTGATTCAGATAAGGGTGAAGGTTGGTACCTATTGAAATGGTTAAATCCGCTGCATTTGTTTGCAGCTATCGTAAGTCAGGAACCTGATGTTCAGTGGTTGTTGTTTGTTAATTTGGTTCATAAGTGTAGATTTCGTTTCTCGTTTTTTATATAAATTAGACTGTTGGTTTTCCTGTTTGAATGGTTTAACACTAGTCATTCCGTGGGGCCCTTTATTGCTTGCTCTTTGGTGTAAACCAAGACTCCATGTTGAAGACGGTACTTTGAACTATAATTGTTCAAGTTACTTAAAACAATAGTGACTTGGTTGGAGAGTTGTCTCAATGGCCCTCATACCACATCTTTTTATATCCATCTAAATTTTTTGTCAAAATGTGGGTGTTACAGAGCACGGGGATAACTATACCAGCAGTGGCAATACACAACAAATCAAATACCTGCTTACGAAATGGCATTATCAAGGTATCGTTCAATATACAATCAACCTCAGTCTTTACTTTAAAGCAATCCTTTATTAGGCGTAGTCCTCCTAGAAATGCTTTGTCAAAAGCTTCTACTGGTTTCTTTGGTGAATGACTATAAAAATAACTTGAACGTGACCTGTAAAACAAACCGATTTTGGCCAATGATTCAAATAACTCATTTCAATAATTTTATAAGTGTAAATATGAATTTTTCCAATTATTCTAATGGAGTGATATATCTTGATGAAATACATGTCTAAAAAATATAGTGAAAAAAGTCATTAAACATACCTATCGACTGGTTCACGTAATACAATTATAAGTTTTACATTCGGAATAATGTGCCGTACAAGATCAGGTAACAGTACAATAGGCTTAGTTTTGTTTTTATTCTGTGGGTAAAGTTTCCACGTGTAAAGGCGCCATAGATATGCTGGTGTGGCCTCACCTAATAAGATAAAGAAAATATATGTATTCAAAGACTTTCTTTTGTTGTATTGTGTCATTTTCCTGTGTTTGTTTATCTGATAATACCAATACCCAATAAATAGTCACTATTAAACACGCTAACCACAAGTATAAAAAGCTAAATTCATATAAATTATGGCATGATAACTCAAAACGGAAGTTGAGTAGTGTAGTAAGTCTTGTTTTGTTGTCTTCTATGGCATTTGGTCTCTGGTGAAGAGTTGTCTCATTGGCAATCTTAACAAATAGTCTTTTTATTTTGATTATTCCGTAAATTTAAAGTAATGAACAATTTTTTTAAATGCCCAAGGCTATTTTTTTGGGTAGAATTAGGAAAGGTACCATTCACAGCGAAGGTATTCCCCCTCCTCCAAATAAGATTATGTTAATAGAGATCTTTTTAAAAAGCTAACTGTACGAACGGTATTTGTATCTCAGCATGAATAAATAACATGCTTAACCTTGAGTCTGTACATATTCAAAATATTTACCATTACCTGTAATGAAACTAGTGTTTCCTTTCTTTATTTTAGTGGAAAGACTTGAAAACATATTTCTATAGTCCTTGAAGGTCAAATATTGTCGTGGTTCAAAATCATCCAGTTTATGACCTGAAATTATATTTCATGAGAAAAACATTCAATTCTTTCTTAATCAACTAGTTTACACCTTGGAGTTTTTATTTCAAAGATCTGATGCAGATGTCTTGAAAGTATTCATCTGCTACCAAGCAATGCACGAAAAACAAGCATTCGAGACCTGGAATGATTTCTATTTAGACAACTAGCTAAATGCCATCAGCAATGAGGAAAGCACTATACCGTACAGCAAGTTTAACACTTATAAATCAATTTTACTCTGAAACAGTCATTTTGATCTTGACCGGTCCAACGATTTACAGACACGAACAGAAAAGGACCAAAAAGGACAAACAAAGAACAAAAAAGAACAGAGAAACACCAGAAAAGAGCATAACATACATTTATTTTCATAGTTACATACACACGAAATTTTGATATTGTTAACAATGCCTCGTAATGAATGAACACATACTCTAACTTAGATTGAACATTTTATAGGGATATATGGACACCAAAAAAAGAAGACAGTATATCTTGGTTTATGGTAAAACAAATATTTACATACAATCAGTAATAATTCGTACACTGTACAATATAAATCACTACTGTTATACACCACAAAACAAAGTATTTCTTTTGATGAAATACAATAACCATTTTGATGAAACAATGTTGTTGTTTTTAAATAAAACTAGCTATTAGTGATTAAATACTGATTTCTCTCTCTATCTGCGTTTTTTGTCTCATTTTAAGACTTCTACAAGTGTGGACACAGATCAGTGTGGATAACATATTCGGACGTTTGACATTGTTTTCTGACACAATAGAGTTTTATGTTTTATGTTTTTTCTATGTTAAATTGTGTTTCATAGTGACAAATAACATGGACCAAACACTAAACAATAGCAATGTCGTTTATTTTAATATTTATTTTTGATGTTCAAGACTGTCACGGAGGAGACACTTATTGCATACATTATCAATAATTGTCATAAAAATGTTCCACATCTTATATTTTCGATAGCAGCAAAACTCAAAATAAGAAAGATGCATTACAGAATTGGTTGAGGCAACAAGGAAGATCTGTTAATATCAATGACAGGAAGAAGATCAGATTGGAGGGACAAACAATTCTAACAGATTGCGAAACAGAAGATGAAATATGCAGCTTTTTTTTTGTGTAACTTATTCATTACGGTAAATAAAGTACTGTATACACAATTCGCTTGCGGTCAATTCAGTTTTATTTAGTAATTGTTCAGAAGATTCAGTCAATAGTTGATGTGTACTTGTACTACTGTCGACTGAAAACTGTGGACATATACTGCCATTGGTTGAACTGTACTGAATTTATCGCGGTGAATAAGTCTGAAAATTAATTTAAAGATTGACTATGACATAATGATTTATTGTTCAGTCTTTTTTAAAAGCAGTTCAGGTCAAAGTTATCGTTTCAGATCAAAAATGATTTACAAGTGTAACAAAGATTACAAAGGACACAAGATACAAAAGGTCCAACATGTCAAAAGAAAAATACAACGGTTAATATGATATTTGTTTGAGATCTTTGTCTGTAAATAATATCAAAGAGTACAAAAGTCGGAAATTTACATACATATATATCAATTATATAAGGAAAAACATAAAAGGAAAGAGAAATTTATATCGTTCTACCTGCTTCATATATGCATAAGTATTTGTTTATACATATCCCATCATTACGCTAAACGTTTCATTTTAAGTTTTTCACTTATAGCTTTTTGTATGAACGTTGATGGACGTAGATGACAGTTTTAATATATAATTATATAAAAAGCTGTATAAATGTTGTTGAAGGTCATAATATGTCTTTGTTGTTGAAGGTCATAATATGTCTTTGTTGTTGAAGGTCACAATATGTCTTTGTTGTTGAAGGTCATAATATGTCTTTGTTTTGATTTGTTTGTGTTGTACGGATCTGGTCATTTCACAAACATTTCACACATAAGGCTTATAAATCTGTTAGTGCCTGATAAATCATATATTTGTACTAAAATCGCTATTATTAATTATATGTTTGTGTGTCTCCTTTTCAATTTCCCTAATAATTAATTATCCTAAATTGATTCTGCGAATTAAAGAGTTAAAAATTAATAAAGTACCGTAATGAAAAGCATCAAAGAAATGCGTTTCTTTTACCATATCTCCATATCTGTCTCTTGGTGGTATTATATTCACATGTTTGATCATCGCCCTAAAAAGATCTGTTGTTCCACATTTTTGCATGCCAATGATCATGAAGTATGGTAAACATGCCAAATCGTCAACTTTTGGGTTCCAGCAAGGATTTTTGTACTGTTCGTCAAAGTTAATCTTTTTCTGAAAATAAAGTATTGTGATCATAAGTTTATTTGAACGGTGCACTAAATATTGACAATAATTTTGTTTATTAATCGTCTGGACAGGTATACGGCTACTTAATTTTGAAAGGAGTAGCGTCAATAAGGCCCTGATTTGGCTCAAATATTACTGCAAACTAAAAATTTATTAAAATCAAACATATTGATTAATGTGTTCAAACTTGACTACGGTACATATCTCCATATGAAATTCATGAAATAAAAGCAAGTTACCATGGAAACAAATCATGACTAAATTTGCATAATTTGTCAAATTTCTTGATTTTCCTTGTTTTTCATGAAATTTAAGTATATTTTAGATTGGAAAAGTATGTGCGCACCCAAGTAACTACTTTATATTTGGTGAAATTATGTCAATAGTTATAATTAAGCTTCTGTTTTAATGTTTCTTTGCTGTGCGCGGTGTTTCCAAAAAAGAAATATAGATGGAAAACTGCATACATTTTGTACTTTTTGTAAAATCAATACAAAACATTATCAAAGCATTAAGGCTTCAGACGTCTATTATTAAGGTAAAAAAAAATGCGAACCGCAGAAACAAACTCCTTTCGTGATTTTCGTATCAATATTCTAATTTTATATGAACGCAGCTGACGGGCCAAAAAAACTTCACATTGTGTCGAGAGGCTGATATTTTACGATATCTATACGAAGGTTATATCCATTTGACGTGGTTCGGTTCTTATACATTATCCCGTCATTGTGTTATTGTGTTATGGTAAATTTTGCATTGTCATCGTTTTTTTTCTGATGTGCTTTGTCTAAATGCCTTTTTGTTTTTTTTTTGTTCAAATATTTGTTTCTTTAGTGATTAAGGCTATAACACAATGTTTACTGCTGAACCGCTATTTTTGACATTTTTACCTAATATGTCGGTTTGTTTGTTCACACATTTTTGTCAATATAATGGAATTTTATGCTACTGTCACACAGATTAGGATCAATGAGCGGATTAGCTAGCTATAAAACTAGGTTCAATCCAACATTTTTTTTTTACATCTGATAACGCCTATACCAAGTCAGAAATATGACAGTTGTTATCTATTCGTTTAATGTGATTGAGCTTTTGATTTTTGCCATTGTAAAGGGTTTTACGTTTGAATTTTCCTCGGAGTTCGGTATTTTTGTTATTTTATTTTTTTCAAGATAGTGTTCATTTTTTTACTTAACAAGGTTTCATTGATGACTTTCCAGATAAATTATGCTATCCAAATACAAGTTAGATATGGATCTTATATCTTTTTAAATCTAATACTCTTCGCATTAGTTTTCAATGTTTCAGTTTCTCATGCACCCGAATATTACTACCTTAAATCTCCTGTTTTACTACATTTAGATAAGTAGAACACTAAGAAACCACATACCATACACATAAGATCCTCTGTGTTTTCGTGAAAACCAGTAGGACACATTCTTTGATGCAGTTCTTGGCTGAAATGATATACAATAAACAACTTCAGCATTTAGATAAACTCATCATAAATATCATAATTGAAATTTTGTACCAGACGCGCGTGTCGTCTACAAACGAATCATCAGTGACGCTAAAATCCCCCAAAAAGGCGAAATGGCCAAATAAAGTACGAAATTGAAAAGCATTGAGGACCAAACATTCCAAAAAGATTTGTCAAATACAGCTAAGGTAATCTATTTCTGAGGTAGAAAAGCATAAGAATTTCAAAAATGTTAAGTTTTGTAAACAATTAATTTATAATTTTGACCATATCAATGATTATTCATGTCAACACAGAAGTGCTGACTTCTGAGCTAGTGATACCCTCGGGGAACAAAAACTCCACCAGCAGTGGCATCGACCCAGTGGTTGTAAATAAACTCCTCATAGATACCAGGATTTAAATTTTATATTTTCGCCAGACGTACGTTTCTTCTACAAAAGACTCATCAGTGACGCTCGAATCCAAAAAAAGTTTAAAAGGCTAAAAAAAGTACGAAGTTGAAAAGCATTGAAGACTAAAAACACCCAAAGGTTTTGCAAAATACAGCTAAGGTAATCTATTCATACAGCTAACTTAAGGTAATCTATTCCAGAGAAAGAAAAGCCATAGTATTTTAAAAATGTTATGTTTTGTAAACAATTAATTATCAATTTTGACCATATCAATGATAATTCATGTCAACACAGAAGTGCTGACTACGGGGCTGGTGATACCCGCGGGGAATAAAAACTCTACCAACAGTGGCATCAACCCAGTGGTTGTAAATAAACTCATCATAGATACCAGGATTTAAATTTTGTATTTGCGCCAAATGCGTGTTTCGTCTACAAAAGACTCATCAGTGACGTTCTAATCCATTAAAGTTTGAAAGGCCAAATAAAGTTGGAAGTTGAAGAGCAGTGAACATTTTGTCAAATACAGCTACGGTAATCTTTTTCTGACATGGAAAAGCCTTAGTATTTCCAAAATTTTAAGTTTTGTTAACAGTTAATTTATAATTTCTGACGTGACACGAGTGATGACTAGTATTTATTTGTTGACAACATTTTAAAAAATTTTGGTAACTGATTTCTAAGGCAAAAACGTTACGCACGCTGTTCCTACAACCCCTAGTATTTGTAACACAATCTTCGAAATTTCCTCCGCAAAACAAAATAAAAATGTTAGCAAACACGAACCACTATAAAACAAATTCAATATATGTTTTAAATTATGTTTTTATAGCTCTTGATCATATACTAAGTAATATCTAGTATATTTGAGGATTAAAATAACAAAGCTATGTGAAAAAAACGGATGTCCAACGTTACATTTATGAAAAACTGTTTTGACTCTTATGTATAGTGATCATATTTCTTATTCTCTGATCTTCCGGAAACTTGGCAGGAACAACGGTATGTGTCGGTTCTTTGTGGCGTTAAAGCCGTTATTTTGCCAAATTTCATTTGACTCGGTGGCCGCATATTAAGCTTGAATAAGAAAAATGTCCAACGACGTTTTTCGGTAACTTAACGACTGAAAGTGAATTTTATAAGTAGATATAGCGGAAAACGAATAAAAAGAGTAAGACAATAACAACATCTACCAAAAGTACAAATATGTACCTCATTGTTCGTGAGTTCAAATATTGCAGATTTTATAAAATCTTCTCTACACAGTCGTTTTTCAAGCGGTAGCCATTTTGTCCAAGTTGATATTTCATTTTTCAAAGCAGTTAACGCGTATTTTTTAACTGATATTTCAATAAGTTATTTATAATTGATCAAAACAAAAGTTAGATACACGAAGAGTACAAAATGCCAAAATTCTTTTCTTATTAACTATATATTTGGGTCTTTAAGGGATAAATTTTTTCAACACATTACAAAACGGTAGCCATTTTGTCCTAATGTCGAAAAACGTCGAAAAATCCGAAAAACTCTAATTTCCGACGTTACATATCCTAAAATTTCAATTAAATGTTCATGATAATTAAAACAAATCGTTTGGTGAAATTTGGAAAAAGATGTTGATGGCTGCCGAAAAAAAAGAATAGTGCATGTTGCTATATACATGTATAGACTCCGACCGGGACATAGATACGACACAGGTTAAATTTTGCAATTTTTATTGATCGTTTATAGCTTTTTTCGATTTATTTAAAAGAATCGTGAAAAGGGAAATTAAATCGCATTACATGAACTTCGTTCAACTTTTGCAAAGACAAATTGGAAACACCAAGACAATACTCTAAATGTAAAATGCGAATTTTAATTTATGTTGCGGAAGGACTTCGAAATATTTCTTTTAAAGTAGTCTCTTCAGTAAGGTGCATTCACCAATTATATTAAAAGACTTAATACAAGTCCACGGAATGTTTTACCTTGCAATTTGTCCTGCTATTCATGTTATAACTGAAAGTTATTCCTGTACTACATGTACTAGCGAAGCCGGAACTTTTCGTCAATATTAACTTGTGCATGAAATTGAGATAATTGAAAGACAAATCCAAAAACAGCGACGAAAACCGTTTCATTGAATTGATAAAACCCGGGATTATATTACCCGTTTTTACGGACAATTCAAGAGTAGATTACTTTATTTTAAAATGTATATCAGAAGTTAAACAATTTAAGCAAGCAATTTTAGAAGACTTGTAAAATAATTCTCAAGCCAAGATTTTTAAGAAATTGAAGGGTTGTATTTCGACAAATTATGTACCATGAAAAATACAATTCTATTCAAATTAATCAAGGTTAAAAATGTTTCGATTTACTTGCAGAGTGTCAGATATATGTGTATTGGGGTTGAATTCAGATTTAGAAATTTTACAATAAAAGATGATATGCACCATGAAAGTTAAACATCCTATGATAAAAGTTTTGCACATTATTTATGGAAACCGTAGACATGTACTTCCGTCCAATTTTTCCTTCCTACATTACTTGCGACAGTAAGCACTGCATTTTTAGGTGAAATAACTTAAAAGGTAAACATTATTAAATCGATTTCCACAACTTGAAGTAATTTATGATAAAATGATATCACAAAAAGAACAGAACCAGAATCAACCAACAACATATAAAAAAAACGAATAAAACTTGCAAAAATTAATCAAAGTCAAAAACCCTCTTTGACGCCGCATTTTTAGTGTAACGTCGTGTTGTAGGAACATCGTGCACAACGTTATAATATTTTTTTATTCCACTTTTTGTTTGACACATAAAAAACCATACGTCTTATAATTAAAAAAAAACGTGTTTCAATCGGTACATAATTTTTCATAAGAAAAATAAACAGAAAATATAAGTGAAGTCTTGATGCACTGTATCCCAAGAAATAAACATTTGTACATTAAAAAAAATGTGTATTAATTTTACAACTGATAATATTTTCAATAATAATTCTTATGCATATCTTCAAGTTAAATTACTGATTACAAAGATAAAAAAAAACTTATATAACTACACATGTAATAGTGAAGCTGTCATTTTAAATGCAGATGCTTACTTATTTGAACTCTTGTTAATGTTTTCCGCTAGAGATGTTAGATTCCCGCTGTCGTCCATGACTGACATTGTTGATGCCTTGTTGTTGCTGACGTTACTTACAAGGAAGACCGCAGATGTTGCATTCATACTGCTCTCCATCATAAATTTTAACGGTGATAATATTCCTTGTCTTGAAATAAATGGTAATTTCAAAGCATAACCGCTACCATTTGCAATCAGGAATTTGGATATAAACTTTGTGCTGCAATAGAATAGAAATACTCATGTCATGCTTTCTTTGACGTTGTCAGTTTTAGTTGACTGTTACATTTTAAACCTCTCTCAAAGTTGCACAAGAGATGGGATATTGCTCTATATTTACTTTTTCTTTAAAAAAAAATGTATATTTTGTATATAAATTATTTTTCGATTAACAGTATATCTAACAAACATATTTTCCTGAGTATCTTTTGAAAAATATCTTTCGCTTATTACAGAGGTAACACCGTATGGTTCCATATGTTTATGCATTGCAGGTTATATACAAAAAGGCTTTATAAAGGGTATGTTAACATCATTACCTTGTTTGTACCGTGTTAAATATATCGAACTTATAACTAGCATGTTAATAAATATCTATTGTCCTGGTTTTTGTTTTATATATACTAAAATGTGACTGTATGTTGTCTTCTCTTCCACTGTTTCGTTTCTAATAAAAAATATTCGGCTTTGAGCGTTCATGGTAAAGGTCAATCTAGAAAAGGGCTTCGGAAGAATGAAATTAATAACGTGTTGTTTTTAAATTTAGTTGTTTTGATACATAGCGTGTGCGTTGCTTCCGTTTTTCCTTCTAAAACCTGATTATATGTATACAATTGAACTCTTTATCTACTCCTTACAATTTAAAATAAGTATACCTCCTTATCTTAAAAAAATTAAAATCACAAAAATACTGAACTCCGAGGATAATTTAATCGGAAAGTCCCCAATCACATGGGAAAATCAAATGACAAAACTCATCTAAAACGAGTGGAAAACAACTGTCATATTCCTGACTTGGTACCGGCATTTTTCAAATGTAGCAAATGGTAAATGAACCTTGTTTCTGTGTTTTATAGCGTTAAACCTCTCACTTGTACGACAGTGTCATCAAATTCCGTTATAGTTACAACGATGCATGAACAAAACATACATAATAAACAAAATAGTCAAAATATGGGTACAGCAGTCATCACTGTGTTACAATTTTAAAAGAAACAATTTTACAAAAAAGCACAAAAGCACATACTGCAAAGTAAGACAAATCTATATAAACCTATTTATTAGTAGTACTGTAAAGATAATAGTATTTAAGGAATGATTGTAATATTTTTTCTGTTTAAAATGAAGGAATATAGAAAAAAATACCTTACAGTTGACGACAGACACGTTTGTATCAACCATATTGTTGTATAAACAGTAAATACTAGTGGTATGAAGATACGACATCGTTTTCTGTTTCTGTGAGAGTATGTCCAAAATTTCACCTAAAACAGGCACGGTTATCGATAATTGCAAAATATACACTACACCAATTATAATATACACCGCTTGTAAGAGTAAGAAAGGTTGTCATTCAAATATCCTTTTTTTGCTTGGTAGACTTACTATTGATGTTTTCTCATTATACTATTGGTGTCAAATTTTTACGTTGTTCACGACGTTCCTGTATGAGATCTACACAAGGATTTTGACAATGGTTCATTGGCATGAAATATACTATTGACTCTTTTCGAGTCGTGTTAACATATCTTAACCTACCCCCTCCCTCACACACTTGAAGATACAACTTATCATACGGTTCATCATTTTTTTCAACAACTAAGACTGATTAAATACTGCATTCAATTATTTAACAATAATAGCAATAATGATTTTCTTTTTGGAAAAACATCCAAATATGTCCTTATAAATCGTAAGATATCATTACAAAACATACCCGCATGATGAAAATTTTTACCTTTTCTATTAAAATAACTTGTGCATAATTAAAAATTAATCATAATTATATTGTTGTTAAACGGACGGCTGTTTCATCTGCAAAATCATAATTACATATTAATGGGCCGGATTCATACTATATTTGAAGTTCTACATACAATATATGTTATTAATTCGATTGATATGATTGAACTTTTGATTATGCCCTTGAATAATGACCTTCTGTTTGAATTTTCTTCACAGTTTGGTACTTTTGTTATTTCACTTTCTACATACAAAGTCAATCGTCTCTTACGAGTTACAAACATAGTAAACATCTGTTGGCATGGTCATTATATGTAACTTACATTCAAATAAGCATAATGTTACATTAATATATATATATATGCGTTTAACAGCACATTTCTACGTTACCTTTATTATAATTCATAAAACAAAGAAGAATGTACTCTTTCTTTTTCAGCGCTCCCGATAAAAGCGGATGTGATATCCCAACCTAAAACCAAGGTAGGATATATCTAATAATTATGTTTATCATATATTTAGTACTAAATACTGTACAGAAATTTTGTATATCTGATAAAGTTTTATTACTCCAGTCTGTCTCATCTACCCTGCATCGCATACCCGTATCGTTGCTTAACTCGCTATCGCACCCCTTTTGGAACATCTCGAGATTATTTTTGAAACACCTCGGTTGTTATCCACTTAAAATATATTGATGCAATTAAGTATTCATTACCGCATCGCTGTCAAATAAAAGACCAAAGATTATATATTTTGATCTTTTCCTGAGGCTTTGCTAGGTCTTGAATGTTACGTCATCAATATGTGGCGTCATATTTCGAATACGTCAAATTTTGACATATGACGTCCAGTTGCCGTAATTCCTGGCATGATTAGAAATGTAACCACATCAAATAAGAGTCAAATAAGAAGCAGCAGTCTGTTGGCGGAGGACCATTTAGGATAATTTAGTTTTGAGCGGGGTTGGGGGAGAGCTGAGCTAGCAAATTTGATGAGATCAGGGTATTTATTTCACTATGAAGGCGGCCAGATTTCTGATTTATGTTCAATCCGCCTTGTTCGCCTGGGCCAGAATATTTATTTTCTGATCATTCCCAAATTGACTTCAAATCTGCCCCTCTTCGCCAACCTCGGCATCAATTTTCACCTCAGAATCAAACGGTTGTCCGATTACATATCACGAATCTGATTTTGTTAAAAGTCGAAAGTTGATTTGAAATCATTGTGATATTAGTCACTTCATCAATAACATTTGGGATACTAGTATGCCAGCTGATGCACGCCTTCGGGTGCGGGATTTTATCGCTGGTTTCAAGACCCATTGTTGGCCTTCGGCTGTTATCTGCTTTTTGATCGGGTTGTTGTCTCTTTATTCCCAATTCAATTCTCAATTTTTACTATCCAAAATATTGAATGACAAATTATGTGTCTCCATATTCACACTGCTTATTTATGAAGTAAACGTTTATTTGATAAGACGTTTTGATATAACCGAATAGCTGTATCCTATATTGATTTGAATATAAACTATAAAATACGGATGGACCTTAAAGTCATTATGAGTTATCATTTGCATCTTTATATACATATCAATCTCGGAGAAAAGAACGTTATAGTTGTTTCGTGATAAAATAAAGAATATTGGTTGCCATTTGAATATATCAAATATTGTGTTTACTGTATGGGGCAGCACTAGGGTAATTCTGGTTCGAGAATAAGTCTTAATTAACATACTACGTTAATGCAAAAGCTCTGTTTTTGGATAACATGGCAAGCAGAATACTAACACAATTTTTTTAAGAATACGATCGCTTTCATGAATTGGTTGATTAAAACGATGTGTTTCTGTCACAAATAATTAAAATGATATTTTTTTTCTGTCTTAGTTGTCAGCCAGAATAGTTTTCTATTCCTTAGTATTACATTTCGGCTGAGTATGGATGGTAATAATTCAACAGTAACTCTCTCAATTATTTTTTGTGTCTTGAGTTGTATGATGTGTCTTGATTATGAGATTTGAACATCGATATGCTACATTTGTCTCTAATAACACTTAAACAATCCGAACTTTTCTGATTGGGTTCCATTAATATATCCCCCAGAACTAGAGATTAAAGAAACAACAGACACGGCTTCCTCCGCCTCATTTTTAGACTTATATCTCGAATTTGACTTACACAGTCATCTCAGTACCAGAATCTATGACAAACGAGACGATTTTAATTTTGAAATCATAAATTTCCCCCACCTTAGTAGCAATATACCATCTTCACCTGCATATGGGATATATATTTCCCAACTTATTCGATATTCAAGAGCTTGCAGCTCCTACTCAGACTTTGTAATACGTCATCAGTGTCTGAGTAGAAAGTTGATGAAACAGGGGTATGTCAAAGAACGTCTCGTTCTTTTTCTAAAAAAATTCATCGGAAGGTACCAAGACCTTGTTGATAAATATTCCGTATCAACTTCTCAAATAATACACGATGGTCTTGATGTATAGATTCTTCGTACTGATGTTGTTTATCATCTTAACAGCGTATTTTATAGTTCTTTCATTTGTCTTTGTTCTATTATTAATATTACTTTTACTGTTGAATGGTTTTATGTGATATCCGTTTCACGTGGCTCGGTACTTATACATCTCGTCAATGTGTTTGTATTGGCTTTCATTTTTTTGTGGTTTGTTTTGTTTTTGCGACTTTTTGTATTTCTTTTGTTCTTATAACGTGACTCTGTACTTTAAAAGATCCCGTCAGTATGATATTGTTCTATTATATGTCATTATGATATATTTCTATTATGAATTACAATATACGTTGAACCACAAACGTCAAAATCATTCAGTCGCGTAGTGGAATTAACTATTTTTGGATTCTTATAAATTCTAAATATAACTTTTGGACTAGTTTAAATCTCGGTCTATTTCTTAAATTTATTCTTACATACTTTTGATTTTTTAACCCTGTATGCTAACATTCCCATGAAAATTTTAAAATTGTTTGTACGCACATTGAACGACAAATTTATGTGACGTATAAAATTTTCTGACGTCAGACACTCAATAAATGTGTTCGTAGATAGTAGATGTTTTTGTGTTCTGTTAAATTGTTCCTTTTAAAATTGTTAAACGATGATGACTGATGTACCCATATTTTGACCATTATATTTATTGTGTCTGTTTATTTAACGCATCAATGTAAAATTATCGGAAATTGATGAGACTGTCATTAAAAAGAGAGGGTTAGCGCTATAGAACCAGGTTTAATCCACCATTTTCTACATTTGAAAATGCCTGTACCAAGTCAGGAATATGACAGTTTTTGTCCATTCGTTTTTGATGCGTTTTGTTATTTGATTTTGCCATGTGATTATGGACTTTCCCAATTGATCTTCCTCTAAGTTCAGTATTTTTGTGATTTTACTTTTTACACTTATGCACACTAAGTTGTTAATGGGTAATTCGATCATTTTATCTAGTTATCAAAGGTACCAGGATTATAATTTAATACAACAGACGCGCGTTTTGTCTACATAAGACTCACCAGTGACGCTCAGATCAAAATAGTTATAAAGCCAGACAAGTACACAATTGAAGAGCATTAAGGACCCAAAATTCCAAAAAGTTGTGCCAAATCTGGCTAAGGCAATCTATTCCTGGGATAAGTAAATCCTTAGTTATCTTTCGTCCCTCTTTTAGATTACATTAGTTTTTGTTCTCAATTACATCACTAATGGATGTTTAATTTAGATGTGATAAAAAGGTGAGAATTTTTTTTATAAGAAATTAAGGAATCATTTCAAATTTGACTAAACACGGGTCCCAAAATAGTTAAAGTATTTACAACTGAAGTTTCCAATAGTTTATCAAATTTGTTAACTCCTAAATTTTATTTTGTCAGTTTTTTTTTTATATATATATATATATAAGTTATTCCTTAACCAAGCAATTAGTCAATTGTAAAATTTGACACACATCTGTAACACACGAAAGTCAGAATAATTGTAGGGATATTTTTTATGATTTTGAATTTATTCTTTTTTCTTCAGAAAAACAGCTGTACACCCATGTCACGATGGATAACTCTATGGTCGTTTTTTGTTTCCGTTATGGTTCTTGGTTTACTGTCGCTCCTGTATAATTTAAACACATCTCTGTAAGTAAGGTAAACTGCATTGCCTTTCTTGATTTTCATTCTTGTGCATGTACTGGCTGCTAGGAGATCCATAGTGACTGAACTGTCATAGTCATTTCAGTAAAAATAATCATGAATAGGGGAAAAACAGGTCTAAAAAGTAAAATAACAAATATACCAAACTCCAAGGGAAATTCCAATAGGAAAGTCCCTCATCAAATGGCCAAATCAAAAGCCAAACACATCAAATGAATGGAAAACAACTGTTACATACATGTCTTGGTACAGGCATTTCTTTGTACAATTTTAATTGTATGACAGTAGCATGCAATTTCATTATATTGGCAACAATTTGTGAACAAAACATCCAGGTATAATAGGTAGAAATGTCAACAGTGGGGGTGCAACAGTCAACATAATGTTATAAACTTAATCCATATAATAACCAATACATATATATACTAAGAAAAACTTAATGGCAAACAGACAAAACACATAAGAAAATATGAGAGACAAGAATACCAAAAATGACCACAGCACAACAACACATCGGGATTCACAAGTATCGAGCCACGCATGAAGGATATTACAGCCAAGTAACACTTAAAGTAAAATTAAGGCAAACATCAAGAAAAGCCACAAGCGATCTGTTCCGAGGTTAACAGTAAGTCTTATTGTCAAATTCGTAAAAGAACGGCAAAGTATATGTATAATCACCTGATATCAATATGCCACAAATACTACTCCAAACTATTGTAGTTCATAATCACGCGTAATTTTTTTACAAAGAGTGAATCAACAAAGTCTAGCATCCAATTCAGAGATTTAAGGTCGTTTGATTTTACTGCAAAACGTGAGTGATGTTTTGTATACTAAGTATTCACTTTCAACCCAAAGGCAAATGTAATTGATGTGCTACTAAATTCAGAATGTGCCAAAATAGTTTGATAAATGACAAATATTCAAATCAACAAAACTTCAAGTAGGCTTTTGCTCACAACTAACTTAGGCTTTCGCTTTTGTAACAGTAAAACCTATAAAAGAGAGGAGATAGAAACATAAGGGAAATTAACACTCTGTGGAATGTATTCATAGTTCTCCCCACAAAAATCACATTTACTCATATTTATTTCTCTTTGAAAATAGTGCAGCGAATATAACCCTCAAACAGATGTTTAGAAATTCGAAAAAAAAAAACATGAAATTTCAAGCTTGTGGATATTACACATCAATGCCTTCTCCATTCGACCAAAAAGACAAACAGCAGTACACAAAAAAAAAAGAAAAAAAAAAAGAAAAAAACTTTACTCCCACCAAAAACCGGGGGTGATATCAAGTGTTACGAAAGGATAATACTATCCTGCTAAACATTTGACACCTGTCGTGTTACTCTTATTATATATGTTGACACATATACCAAGTGATAAGATATCACGCAAAAACGGATGACTCTTGTCTGACCCGAGGACATCTCAAATTTTATTAACACATATTTCCTGTAAATTTTCTAAGCTTTAAACTTAACCAAATATTTAGTACAGTTTAAGAACTGTTTTTGTTGTCGTTTAACTTGGGATGCTGCAAATAATATGTACAATTGATCACTCGAGAAGTTGTAGTCATTTGTTGGAAGATACTGACGGATGAAGAATAATTTTAGAAAATTTAAAGTTTCAGCACTGTATTCCACCAGCAGATAGGAAACTCTACGTTGTTGGTAGGTTTAGTAACAATGATGACTACAATTGTATGACAATGAACTAATCTAATGATAGAGCAGTCTGAATTACTATTAAAATTATAGGAGTAATTGTAGAGTATGGAAGAGTTAAGAAATCATGCTGAGTCAATTTGTCTGTAGTCAAATTTAGTCAAATGAATATATTCCAGGAGAAGAAAATAAAGGAATCAGTAGTATACCGCTGTTCGGTGTTATAAAGTGTAACGTAGACAAAAGTCCTAATCAAAATTCTCAAGTGAGTTAACCACAATGAGCAACTGAATTAATAAACTAGAGGCTCTAAAGAGCCTGTGTCGCCCACCTTGGTCTATGTGAATATTAAACAAAGAACACAGATGGATTCAAGACAAAATTGTGGTTTGGTGATGGTGATGTATTTGTAGATCTTACTTTACTGAACATTCTTGGTGCTTACAATTATCTCTATTTATAATGAACTTGGCCCAGTAGTTACAGTGGAAAATGTTAATAAAATTTTACAAATTTTGTGAAAATTGTTAAAAAAAATGACTTTATAAAGGGCAATAACTGCTTAGGGGGTCAATTGACCATTTTGGTCATTATGACCTCTTTTTAGGTCTTACTTTGCTGTACATTATTGCTGTTTATAGTTTATCTCTATCTATAATAACATTCAAGATAATAACCAAAAACAGCAAAATGTCCTTAAAATAACCAATTCAGGGGCAGCAACCTAACAAAGGGTTGTCCGATTGGTTTATAAATTTCAGGGCAGATAGATCTTGACCTGATTAACAATTTTACACAGTCAGATTTGATCTAAATGCTTTGGTTTTTGAGTTATAACCCAAAAACTGCATTTTACCCCTATGTTCTATTTTGAGACGTGGCGGCAATCTTGGTTGGTAGGCCGGACACATATTTTAAACTAGATACTCCAAAGATGATTGTCGCCAAGTTTGGATTAATTTGGCCCAGTTGTTTCAGAGAAGAAGATTTTTGTAAAAGATTACTAAGATTTACGGAGCATGGTTAAAAATTGACTATAAAGGGCAATAACTCCTAAAGGTGTCAACTGACCATTTATTTGTAAATCGTACTTGCTGAACATTATTGCTGTTTACAGTTTATCTCTATCTATAATTATGTTCAAGATAATAACCAAAAACAGCAAAATTTCCTTAAAATTACCAATTCAGGGGCAGCAACCCAACAACAGGTTGTCCGATTCATCTGAAAATTTCAGGGCTGATAGATCTTGACCTGATAAACATTTTTACCCATGTCAGATTTGCTCTAAATGCTTTGGTTTTTTAGTTATAAGCCAAAAACTGCATTTTACCCCTATGTTCTGTTTTTAGACGTGGTGGCCATCTTGGTTAGTAGGCCGGGTCACCGGACACATTTTTTAAACTAGATACCCCAATGATAATTGTGGCTAAGTTTGGTTTAATTTGGCCCAGTAGTTTCAGGGGAGAAGATTTTTGTAAAAGTTAACGACGCCGGACGACGATGGACGCAGGACGACGACGGACGACGGACGCCGGACGCAAAGTGATGGGAAAAGCTCATAAAAAAACAAACATAAAGAAAGACAACGGAACAAAATCCTTACACAACAGATGAATGAAAATTCCCCTTTAATCGCACAGATCTAATTGTATTAAGTTGGTTGATATAGTCGGGCATTAATTTTTTTTACCTTGTATGTACTTTCCAAATTTTAAAATTTTACTGGGATTTATTTTATGAATCCTTTTTTGTTTGCTAGTAAAGAAACGATAAGTCATATGGAAACAAATATGTAAAACAATTTGAACAACAACGGTCCTTAACATGCTGATGGTGTACTGATCGGATACGTGTTGCAATTCAGCTATCTCTGGTAACATTTCCTTGTTTTATGTTTTATTTCGTATTATACATCTTTGGTTTCCAAAACTATTGTCTTTTGATTGGATCATTAGAGTGACACATGCATGTTATTTTGACTCTAGCTTGTTTTTTTGTTTTTTTAATTTCAGGTGCAAAATACAAATGAGAATACTGTCAGAAATTCGACATTTACAAAAACCCTACCATTTGTGAAATCACCAGGACTACGCTTATATCTTTATTCAGCTTTTATAATTAATGATAATGATCAGCAACATATTTCTGCATTAGCTTGGGTGCATAAGTCACTAAAATCAACGAAAATGAAATGCTGTTTATCCCTTGAAGACACAACTACATTAATGGTGCCTGCTACACAAATTCATCCATGGTACGTTACCGAAGGACCTTCATTAATAATCGTGATGTACTCATGTAAAATCTATGAAGAAATTACTTCTATCAGAGGTGTATCTATCAGTTTGAATAATGTTACCTGTTCTTCGAATGATATTAACTCTGTGAAACCAATTACATTAGAGACAAAGCAAAATTCAAACATAGCATTATGTGGAAAACTTGTCTATGGGTCAAAAGATGGTAATTTCCTGATAGAATGGTTTGAATTTTTGCGTTATATGGGAGTTAAAAAAGTTGTTATATATCCTTATAAACTAAATACGTATGCTGCTTCAGTGTTACGGTACTACGAGTCATTGGGCATAGTAGATGTTGTATCCGGATTCGATATGCCAGAAAAAGGTACTTATGGACTTAAAGATAGACTTTGTAAATTCGAACTTTCTTCGGCCTATTTAACTTTTTTGATTTATGATAAATCTTCTGTAGACGAAACGCTCGTTTGGTGTACACTCTGTTAATTCTTGGAACTATGATAAGTTTGTAGACAATGACAATGGGAAGTTATTGTAAGTAGTATGTTTTCCGGAATCAAAATTACTTAATATAAATTGCTTTCACTGATATAGTTTAGTATATTCATCCCTTCTAATATAAACTGTATATAGGCTTCAGTGTGTTATATAGCCTATCCGTTTGTCCTGTTGTAATATTATCTACCAATATCAACTGTATATAGTGTTCAGTATGTTTTATAGCCTGTCAGTTTGTCCTGCTGTAATGGTATCTACTAGTATCAACTGTATATAGCGTTCAGTGGGTTCTAAAGCATGTCAGTTTGTTCTGTTGTAATGTTATCTTTGCTATGATATCCAAGATTTTGAGGACATACATATAACTTCTATATTTACTATTCTAGTTATAAGTCGTACATCCTTATTTTGATTTCGAGTTTTTCAATTACTACACACAAATACAAATACCTTTCATGTGCAATTCGTATCATTGGCGGTATAAAAATACCTTATAAAAGAGGGAGGATATACAAAACGGGGAATCACAAATAATAAGTTCAAGTAAATCAAACATTAACAAAATCAGAAATGTTTATTTATATTTTGGAGTTTTATATTTCAGATTTAATTCCCCGAGAAGTTGGTGAAAAAATTTATCAGGTTTTTAATGACGAATTACTTATCTTGAAGGACTGCTTGATACGTCTTTGGAACTACAAATATATAGCAGTTCATGATACAGACGAATTTATGATACCATACAACGTTGGAGTCAACGGATCTTGGATAAACTTCTTTGTATGTATGACAAATTAAACTTAAACAGAAAATTTATAAAAATTACCATATAATTGATAATCTTGTCAACACCGTAGTGCTGACTACTAGGCTGATGATATCATCGGGGACGAAACGTCCACAAGCAGTGGCATCGACCCAGTGGTGTAAATAGCTATCAAAGGTTCCAGGATTATAATTTAATACGACCGACGCGGGTTACATTCATTCCTTAAAGACATATTTTCGGTCTCTATATAATACAATGCATTAAAAACAATACAATTATCAATTAAAAACCGATTGTTCAGAGAACAATTGAAGGCCTTTTCATATCAATTCTATAAACGATTGACGAGAAAATATTTTCGGTTTATTCAAAGTTTCCATTAACATAGCACAGCATAGGTTTTTTCATACTGATTCAATAAATAAATGTTTCTAAATATTTTTGCATGAAATGAGGGAGATAATGCCAACTTTCAGTTTAAAAAAATGTCACTTCCGGTCTAACATGATAGCTTTAATTGGATTAAAAAAAATATTGTCTTTATATACTTTTGCCTGTAATAAGGGAGATATTAGGTTCTTCCGGTTTAATGAAATTCATTTGCGGTTTCAAATGATAGGTTTAAGATGCATATTTAAAAACAATTTTTAGGGACTTTTCCTCGAAATAACTGCAAAATAAATTACTTTAAGTTAACTCAAGGTCACTTACGGTTGTTATTTTTCAAGGTCAACCAACAGTTTGCAAAAGACTCTATGGCTTTATCATGTACCAAGTTGGAGTAATAATCAATTAACTTAAATTGAATCATTTAAGGTCCAATAACTTTTATAAGATGTCATTGGATTGTTACAGACCAATCGATCATATCTTAATCATAATTAGGCAAACATTTTGCACTAGTTCCTTTATATATATCTATCTTTAAAAGTGACAGAGGAGATCAAGGAACAAGAAAAAGTCAAAATTTAGCATTTGACTTTTATCTTTGATCTTGACCTAGTTTTCTATTCTTTGAACCAATGACCTATAATTAATAGACCCTAAGTCTCTATCACTTATGGTCCAAGGACACAGTTATAGTTCTTTGGTTTACGAATATAGTCTCTAGTGTAAACAGTGTATAACTTGCATTTTTTATTTAGTACACTTTCCCAATTTATTTCTTGATATTAAATGCATGAAAAATTAAGAAGGGGATGTAATTACATGTTAAAAAAAATTGGGTGCTGAATCTTTATGTTAAGTAGTGATTTGGTCCAGTTCAAAAAGGTCAAATGTCATCACGTCTGAAGCTGTCAAACTGAATTTTACACCCCTTAACACAGAATTGTCGAGTTAGAGCTGGTAGAAGTTTCTATGATTTACAATTACAGCTGAATTAAAATTGAAATAATGTCTACACATAATTTCAAATACACAACTCATTATTTTCTTTCAAATCAAAATGAAAACAACACGTTATGTTAGTTATTAATGTTGGCCTATACAAAATGTACACGGATATAATTATTATAGCAATAAGGAATACAATCGATGGTGCTTTATTTCATTGATAGAACGAATACTTCAAAGCGAATATTGCCAGTATAGCCTTCAAAACATCATATCATATAACGTCTTGGAAACCAGCAAACAAATCAAGTCATTTAGCAATTGGACGACATATTGACGGCACATATCCAATATATGATAGGAGGAAAAACGTCTTTATGCCATCCCGGGTAAGCCCTGAATCTGTCAGCACCCATGATTTAGCGCCACATAAAGGCTATAAAAAGTAAGTACATAAAAACATGATGATTTTTTAAATTTTACTAAACTCATCATCTAATCCTTTATCATTTTCAACATCAATACAGTCAATTTGAGTCAAATGAAAAGACGACGTCGATGAAAGTTTACAAAAAAGAGTTCATTTATAACGATAGCTAGCCATACAACTTGAGCATCACTAGAACTGATAAAAATGTGCATTGGTATCCGCACCATGGGAGAAATCTATATTTTTGAATTTTTTTACGATTACACATTTTCGTTTGGATGAAATTATCATTTTCAGCATTAGTTATATTCGATTTAAACAAATACTATCGATTGATTAAATTAAGAGAAGATGTGGTGTGATTGCCAATGGGACAACTCTCCACCAGAGGCCAAACTGTAGTAAAATTTAATAACTAAGCAGTAATGTGAATTTCTGTTTTGATCAAACATTATTTAAATTATGTAGCAAGCTGTCACTCTTTTACAAAACTGATATAGTTTGTCTCAGTAAGTTAAATATGTGTATCACATTAAACTTCACTCCGTTTTTTCTACGTAAAACAGAGTACCCTTACTCATTAATTCCCTCTATCTGTATTACTCAAATGATAACAAAATACCTACTAAATCCATTTCCGACGTTCTTCCAGATGTATTTACAATGCTCATAAATATTTATATTATATAGGCTGGAGGTTTAGCTATACTAACCCACTATTTTCTTTGTCAAACGTCCGGAACAAGCCAAGAATATGACAGTTGTATTCGATTCGTACCCTTGGTTAATATAGCCTAGTTTGTGTTTTTTTCCCCGGTTTTCGGGACTTTGCTCTTTTAATATACCTTGGCGTTCGGTACTTTTGTTCTCCTTAAATAAAGGCAACAGTTTTCGACCACTATTCAAAATTCATAAATCGATTGAGAGAAATCCGGTTTAAACTCAAACTATAAGAGGTAAACAACAGAAGAACCGAAAGTCGGAAGTGCAACAAAAACAAACGTAAGTGCACCATACATAGAAAAGAACTACCTGCCATATTCCTGACTTGGTACAGGACAATTTATGAAAAAAAAGGATGTATGGAACCTGGTTTTATGGCTAACCAAAGCTCTCGCTATATTGTTATGTTATAAATACATCATAAATGACAATAGTTCTAGACGGGAATATTGTAAAACATAAACGAAAGAACACTGCGGACAGATAAATACATAATCAAATAGTACATTACAACATGTAAAACACAGAATAAAAACGAAAACCTTGTAACAATTTTCGACAGTGGACGAGGACTAGATTAGAATAGAATTATAGAATGCTCGTCACACGATTATATCAGCGCCACAAAAAGTGACGTATTTTTTGTGAAGCTTATTTTATCACCGGTAAATTTCTAGAATATAGAATTTAAATAAAGTTTATAATGTTCCCGATGAAAAGTATTCTAAAATAACTCGTCTCTTTTTGACGTAAATTAGCATCGTTTTTATGTTTGCCATAAATCAGATTCAAGTAGAAATTCAAATTGCGTTACTTTATTTTCTAGGTTGCATTGTCCTTCCAGTATTGCTTCAATTCATCATTTTCGGAAATGCAGACCTGAATGGTTGACCAGAAAAAACAGTTCTAAACCAATGCCTAAACTATGTGGTAATTCAAAATTCCCATGTTTTGAGTTTTGTACACAACGTTCAAATCTACTTGAAAGTGTTGCATTCACCATAGGAAAAAACGTACAAGCAGTCAAAAATCATTTACGTCATAACATAAACAATGATTAGGTATGTTCAATATTATCGGAACCTCATCATGGCTCTTGCATGCAAATATCATATGATATACATCGGGAGTATATTTTGATATATGAAAAAAGAGACATTAGTTTTATTGGTTATTCGTCACTTTACATCTTTAAAAATTCTTTTACTTTTTTACGAACGATTTAAGCTCGTTTTGAATGTTCTGTTGACCCTGTCCTGGATATACATTTTAAATGTATTGCATTTATAACAAGAAGTGGTTACCCTTAGGTCACAATGCTTGTTATTCATAAAAAAACTCATCATAGATACCAGGGTTAAAATTTTATATTTACGCCAGACGCGCATTTCGGCTTCAAAAGACTCTTCAGTGACGCTCGAATCTAAAAATGCATAAACAGCCAAAAAAAATACAATGTTGAAGAGCATTGAGGACCAAAAATTCCTAAAAGTTTTGCCAAATACAGCTAAGGTAATCTATTCCTGAGGTAGAAAAGCCTTAGTTTTTCAAAAATTCAAAATTTTGTTAACAGTTAATTTGTTATAATAAACATATCAATGATAACTCAAGTCAACACAGAAGTGCTGACTACTGGACTGGTGATACCCTCGGGGAAATAAAACTCCAACAGCAGTGGCATCGACCCAGTGGTTGCAAAATCAGCTTGAAACTTTAAAAGGTCAGCTTTATTGTCACACTAACTAAAATATTGAACAAGCTATTCATTAAACACCAAAATTCATTGAACCTTGATCGACTCAAATATATATCAGAGTTTAAATTTACTAAACGAATATGTGTCGACATACATCTAGTGCAGAACAATTGGTGCCTTCAATGTTTTAACTTCAACTGTGTTTATACCTCTGCTAGTGGACTGTTTGTCCCGGAGGATTTAACCAACACAGGAGCCAGAACTTCGGTACTGGCATGAAAAACGTAAATTATCTTAAATGAAGAAATCTCTCTCATACAAAGCACTAAATTATTTTGTCCTTTTTTGTTTTCAAGAAAATCGTATTTTCATTTGTTTCGAATTTTTCAAATTATTTGGCCTCGAGCATCATCGAAGAGACATTTGTTTTTGAAAAGCGTTTCTGGTGCAGGGAAAATGGTACCGGCAATGCCATTGATAGTAATCAAGCAGGCTTATCAGTAATCTAAATAATTTATCGTTATAAGGTCTTATAATCGGCTACTTTAACGCATGAAAGCGTAGTAAATGCAAAACGTGAATGAATCTTTAGGAATTACCTCCGAATTTACCTATCTCGATTACATTAAGCTTTCAAATGATTGGCCATCTCGTACGCAGAATACCAATCAAAATAAGATTTGTGACGCGTTTTTATCGTAACAATTAAGCCCATAGCGAGTGAGAGTACAGATCAAGGGACGGTTTTGACTCGGGTTAGTCTATAAGCATTATCGGTTAAAATCGACGCTGCAAAAAACTAAGTAGTTACCGTCATATATCATATACTGCTTGTAAATAAACTTACCATAGATACCAGGACTAAATTTTATATATACGCCAACCGCGCGCTTCGTCTTCAAAAGGCTCATCAGCGACGCTCGAATCGAAAATAGTTAAAAAGGCCAAATAAAGTACGAAGTTGAAGAGCATTGAGGACCAAAATTCCTAAAAGTTTTGTCTTATTTTATCACTAAATAATTTTTGCTGTCGAAACAATAATAGTCTGTACTCTGTCGAATGTGTTTTTCTCACTTTAGAGTTATTTCAAAGAATAAATCGGATGACATAGCAAAAACCCAACCCGTCTCGCTCCGTATTGAGTTTAAACGATTATCCCTTATTTTGTCATCTTATACATCAAAAATGAATTCACCAGTATTCAACATGGTGGCCATACTATTGTCTCTTATTCACTAGATGTAAGTTACATTTAAATCACTACAAACTATTCCTTCTATCGTATTTTTTTTTAATATAACATTTTTTCAAGACAGTTAGCAATTGACTAGGTGTCTGCAGTCTCCAATCTTACATTTTATTATTGATGCTTATGAGACAATCAGAGAAAATTACGCAAAATAACAAATAATGGCAACAGTAGTATACCGCTGTTCAGATTTCCTAAATCGTTTGAGAAAAAAAAAATCTGGGTTACAAACTAAAACTGAGGGAAGCACATTAAATATAAGAGGAGAACTACGACACAACAGAAACACGACATTGAAATGTAACACAATATAGGTAATACAAAACTTAATCCGCAAACATCGTGCATGCACTACAAGTTTCAGACTTTAATAAATACAAATTTGAAGAATATACTGATGTAGGCAATTTAGATCGATAATTAAGCTTGTCAAGGCGTCTTGCTAGAACATCCATCCAATATGTCCGGAATACGAATAAACTTTAACCTATAAACACGACAAGATAAAATAAAATATCCTTTAAAATTTATTCATCGATAATATAATTTCACCTATTTGCATTGTCCTGATTTTATCCTTATATCATCAACTGCCATATCACTTGTATCCCCACCTAATGTACCTGATAATACTATACGGAAAGTTGATAGTGATGTAATCGATAACTTCTGCTCCAACCATGCATCCCCTTTATTGCCTGTCAGTGATAACAGCTTGTATCTAGTTGTACTTCCACTTATCTGTTGAACCTGTAAAAAACAATGATATCAATTGTTACCTGAAGAATTATAACAAGAGTGCACACACAGAAATGTCTCGCCTTCTTTACTAATCATTGATATTATGTTGATACTCCTAAATCTAAAGCTTTATTACGACTGTCACATAGACTTAACATGAACCATGAAAATGAGGTCAAGGTCAGTTGAACCATATGCCAGGCAGACATGTACAGCTAACAATGCTACCATACAACACATATAGTTGACCTATTTCTTATAGTTTAAGAAAATAGACCAAAACACAAAAACTTAACACTGAGCAATGAACCTTGAAAACCAGGTCAAGGTCAAATAAAACCTGCACGACCGACATATAGATCATAAAATATTTCCATACACAAAATATAGTTGACCTATGACATATAGTATTAAATAAAAAGACCAAAACTCAAAAACTTAACTTTGACCACTTAACCATGAAAATGAGGTCAAGGTCAGATGACATCTGCCCGCTAGACATGTACACCTTACAATCATTCCATACAA
Organism: Mytilus edulis; assembly: GCF_963676685.1. NCBI lineage: Eukaryota > Metazoa > Mollusca > Bivalvia > Mytilida > Mytilidae > Mytilus > Mytilus edulis. The sequence goes on along the minus strand of NC_092345.1, from coordinate 94,486,998 downwards.
CAAATATAGTAAACCTATTGCATAAAGTATGAGAAAAACAGACCAAAACACAAAAACTTAACTATAACCACTGAACCATGAAAATGAGGTCAAGGTCAAATGACACCTGTCCGCTAGAAATGTCCACCTTACAATCATTCCATACAACAAATATAGTAGACCTATTGCATAAAGTATGAGAAAAACAGACCAAAACACAAAAACTTAACTATAACCACTGAACCATGAAAATGAGGTCAAGGTCAGATGACACCTGCCAGTTGGACATGTACGCCTTACAGTCCTTCCATACACCGAATATACTAGACCTATTGCTTATAGTATCTGAGATATGGACTTGACCATCAAAACTTAACCTTGTTCACTGATCCATGAAATGTGGTTGAGGTCAAGTGAAAACTGTCTGATGGGCATGAGGACCTTGCAAAGTACGCACATACTAAATATAGTTATCCTATTACTTACAGTTAGAGAGAATTTAACATTGCAAAAAATCTGAACTTTTTTTTCAAGTGGCCACTGAACCATGAAAATGAGGTCAAGGACAATGGACATGTGACTGACGGAAACTTCGTAACATGAGGCTTTTATATACAAAATATGAAGCATCCAGGTCTTCCACCTTCTAAAATATATAGCTTTTAAGAAGTGAGCTAACACCGCCGCCGCCGCCGGATCACTATCCCTATGTCGAGCTTTCTGCAACAAAAGTTGCAGGCTCGACAAAAATCCTAAGAGATTAATTTTTGTGTTTGATTTTAACTCGGAGTTTCGTTTACATTTTAATACATTTTAATGAAATTTTGGATGTAATGCGTCTTCTGAAAGGTTGACGTTGTTTCGTCTATCACCTCATAGACATAACTAAGTCATGTGACCGTGACGTGATCAACGTTTTTTTATGGTTTACGCCATTTCAAAATGGTAATTAGAACTAAATTATAAGAAATAACTGTAATATTTTTTCTGTCTATGCGAAATAACATAAAAAAATGTGGTGCACACTCTAACATAACCTGCTACGCGAGTTATTCAGTGTACACCACATTTTTATGTAATTTCTTCATAAACATAAAAATAGTACAGTCATTCCTTAAATAAATAAATTCCGTTTGAAATATGTTTCATATATGATATTTTAGATTGAACAGCTACTGTTGTTAAAGGATATTAACTTGCTATATGATGGAACCTGTTTAAAGGACTTTTTATCAACATGTCTACAAGTTAAAAGCATAATTTGGTCTTTTACATACGATTTGAGTAATGTAACGAGTGGAAAATTTAACTTGGAGTAATTCAATGAGATGTTAATTTTGAAATCTGGCCAGAATATTCTGACAAAACGCTAGCTGTATTATTGTGTAATTATGGAATGAATCTTTAATACGAGTTGTCGAGTAGTTCAGATTTTAACATTTTACTACAATTATTTACAGGCATTGGAAGAATAAAATGAGGTACAGCGGATATAAGCAATGATAGGATAGCGTTCGGCCTTCAACAATGAGCAAAACACATACCGAATACTCAGGTATGAATGTCCTGAGATGACAAATTGAAAAACAATTACAGTGAGTTGACTGTGGGTGTTATTGTAAAACTTTACCTATTGATAATAGCTCAACCTGATTTTAAAATTGACAATACAATAGGGACATTTAAGTTGACCAGTTGGTATTGTTAGATTTAAATCTACCTTACAGCATGCTTCTTTCCTTGAGAATTTCTTTACCTAGGATTATTCTTTTTAGAAATTGATAGGGAAGAAAATATTTTTGGTTTTCATTGTTTTAAATCCCAAATATATATTATTTATCTAATATTTACCTAAAATTCTATATCAGAAAAAGATTTATTAAATATTTGTTGAAACTTCTGATTTAATAAAAAAAAAAAAAAACGTTCCCATGTTTTTCATTTTCTTCTAGGGTTATAATTGCATGGCCTATAATGCACTACATTTTATCGTAATGTTTGCATAGCCAAATACTAGGTGTGTTTGGTACCCCAAATAATCCATTCACTCACTTCGATCGCTACATTATTTCATTTTTATTGTTGAAAAAACTTCTTTTTGTTTATATCACTTTGGCCTTTTCGAATGGGAGATAACTCAATATAAATGCTTTTGCTCTTGTGGAAACCTTACTAAATTTAATATTTCCAAAATTTGATGAATACATATTGACATGTACAAATTTTTTATGCATATTGAAAAATTAAAAACATCCAGAATTCCAAAGATTTTAAATATTTTCCTAATTTTAACTTTTTGGATTTTTTTCTCACATTTTTCACTATGTCACTATATTTTATTCTATATCCATAGTACATTCTGTTTAATTTCCCATAATAAACATCCCAATAAAACAGGTGCAGAATCTTTATATAATTCAGAATCTTGTTATTTGTTGATCATTTCCATTATTATATAAAAAATAGATACATTGTACCCTCACTTTACAAATATTTTGTAATATTTTATTCATATTTTTACTATATCACTTGATTTTACTATATCCACAGTATACATTTTTATTTCATTTCCTATGATATATGTCCAAATTAAACAATATCTAATCCAGAATTTTATAATGATTATTTTCAATTTCACATTCACTTAAAACATACCCTCACGTTAGGAATATTTTGGAATATTTTACTTTTTTTTTTTCTCACTTTATCACTTGATTAGAGTATATCCACTGCATTAATTCAACATTTTATTTCATTTCCAAGATCCCATTTAAATGGTGAATCATCTTTGTAATAGATCCCAAATTAATAATCAATGTTTTCAAAATCCCATTTAAAGCCACAGAAACATGTAGGTTGAACTCACACTTTATCTCCTACTGTAATTCCAGTTTTGAAATTTTTTAATCTTTAACATAACTAAATCCCATCTTATGAAAATTGAGTGAACACTGCATTTTATGCACAAAAGTCCTACTATTATTATAGTAGATTTCAAAGAAAAATCACTACAAGGTACACACCAAAATTATTTCGAATTTTACATGTACATGATCATATGTAAGCCCCACAAAACAGGTTAAATAAATTATTTCCTCCTTGATACCTTCATGAAAATAAATTCTTGGAAAAAACAAGTCCCATTTTAAGAAGCATAATTGCTATAAAAAGTCTGAGAAGTGAATTCAAATAAAATAAATCCAATATTGTATGCACAATGATACCAATAGATTTCAAACATTGCAAATAATAATCCAAAATAGAAATCTTGAAGGGTCATGTGAAGAAATGAACAACATATACATCTGAAAATTTGAACTGTGAACACCTGAACAGCTATTTCTTGATTCACTGGCAGCTGGACAATACTATGTATGAGGGTAAACTTTTAAAGATGCATTTATTATTTAAAAACAGTTTAAATTTTCAAACATATTAACACGTAGTTAATTTAATCTAATCTAATATAGGCGCTGCTGGAATTTTGATACATAGAAATGGAAAATTCACAATTTGGAAGCTGAAATCATCTCTTTTGTCGTAAAGTTTTGTATAGATGAACATTTTAGTTCTGTTTTGACTCATCACAAACAAAATCAATGTTAGTACCGATAAAGTAAATATTCAAAGATCCTGCTACATATATATATGGTCTTAATTTGATGTCCTTTAAGGAAATGTTTATGATAAATGAGTTCTCATGGCGGATAAATAGGATGTGATAACCCTTTTTAATAAGAATGATATAGGTGCAAAGAAAATTTGAAAGCCAAATCGATTGCCTTCCCCTATGAAACGCAGGAACAGTAACACGATAGACAAGTGACAAGTGTTCATAATGTTATGAGGTTTCTAAGCCTCGTACACCTTCCGCTCATATTAAAACACTCTTTATGTAGTCATATATGACATGTTATGTTTCTGATCGAGACATTATTCCAAGCAGCATTCAAAGATTGATTTAAAATCAAAAGATGTCGTATGCCAATGAGACAACCATCCAACAAAGTTAAATGATGTAGATGTACTATATTTCACCGTTCGGTCTTTGTGTAATCCCCATACTCAAGGGTCAACTGTAAACGACAGGACAAACTATTAAATATTTTTCCCTGAGCTAAAATCTTGTCCGACAACAGTTCTTTATCTATCTTAAGTTTTGTAATCACTATACTAATAAATTCAATATTTACGATGAGTCAACAGTTATATTTCAGTGGAAACAATTGCTGCTATGAAAGTTATGTTAACAATCATTTTAATATAAACATTAAAAGATGGATACCTAACTGTGATATTGATATGTTAATGAAGTAAAATCACACGTACCTCTTTGAAAATATCTAAATGTCCAATACCCACACCAAGCATGTGATAAAACAATGATAAACAGTAATCCATTGTGCCTTGGATATATTCTGATATAAGCTCTGCTTTTTGTCCATTATGATTATTACTTTCTAGGTATAGATAATATCCTAGTCCTAAAATATTTAGACATAACACAAATAACATAACTTTTATCTCAATAGTGTCTTTAAAACCTTTATTAAAATATCACTTATCAATCTGTCTATATGTGTGACTTAATGTAATAACAGTGGAGCCACTAATATGAAATATGAAGACACGTTTTCTGAGAACCAGTCAACAAATTATAATAAATTTGACATGTTTGGTGTGATGTATATTGTTAATTTGGAATTACTCTACTAACCAGTTGGGGACAATTTTACATTTGAGCTCATTATAGATCAATTCTATTTCCTTTGTTAAATCCGTCGTCAGTTTAAATCGTTTTCCTTTTGGTTAGGGTGTTGTCTGTTTTCTATTGGACTCCTTGGTGTCTACTCTCGTTTTTTATTGGACTCCTTGGTGTCTACTCTCGTTTTTTTATTGGACTCCTTGGTGTCTACTCTCGTTTTTTATTGGACTCCTTGGTGTCTACCCTCGTTTTTAATTGGACTCCTTGGTGTCTACTCTCGTTTTTTATTGGACTCCTTGGTGTCTACCCTCGTTTTTTATTGGCCTCCTTGGTGTCTACTCTCGTTTTTTATTGGACTCCTTGGTGTCTACTCTCATTTTTTATTGGACTCCTTGGTGTCTACCCTCGTTTTTTATTGGACTCCTTGGTGTCTACCCTCGTTTTTTATTGGACTCCTTGGTGTCTACTCTGGTTTTTTATTGGACTCCTTGGTGTCTACTCTCGTCTTTTATTGGACTCCTTGGTGTCTACTCTGTTTTTTATTGGACTCCTTGGTGTCTACCCTCGTTTTTTTATTGGACTCCTTGGTGTCTACCCTCGTTTTTTATAGGACTCCTTGATGTCTACTCTCGTTTTTCATTGGACTCCTTGGTGTCTACCCTCGTTTTTTATTGGACTCCTTGGTGTCTGCTCTCGTTTTTTATTGGACTCCTTGGTGTCTACTCTTTTGTGTCTACCCTCGTTTTTTATTGGACTCCTTGGTGTCTACCCTCGTTTTTTTATAGGACTCCTTGATGTCTACTCTCGTTTTCCATTGGACTCCTTGGTGTCTACCCTCGTTTTTTATTGGACTCCTTGGTGTCTGCTCTCGTTTTTTATTGGACTCCTTGGTGTCTACTCTGTTTTTTATTGGACTCCTTGGTGTCTACTCTCGTTTTTGAAACATAATATAGCTTGAAATTTGTGCACGGTACTAACTGAATGCAATGCGCTTTGTCATTAAAATTGTAATCACTAAAAATTGGAGAAAATTTAATAAAAATACCAGAGGTATGGTCAATCGATGGTCCAGTTTGCATAGAAGGAGTTGGTCCTTCGTTTCGGGTCCAGTCTAAATTATCTACCGTGCCTTGCTTCCAATGACATAAATCATTGTCAAAATCACAGTAGTCATCATAATCTAAAATATATATCAAAGTTATTAGGTTTTTGATATGCTTGAAAGACGCGCATTTCGTCTATTGCAGACTTTAAACATTTGTCTAATTAGTTTTAAGCAGTGTTGCATTTTCATAGCTATCTTGCAGCTTTTCTACGGCAAGAACTTCTTACATTTAAATTATATTATGATACAAATAAACGTTACACAATAGATTTATAGTTCCTTTACTATTTGAGTGATGAAATAGAACCCTATTATACAAACTCATATATTTGCTATATCGTCAGACAAATGATGATCAAAAATATGCTTTTGTCTTTGAAAATACTCCTTTTTTTATCAATTTCAACGATTCTTGAAATTATGACTGAACTACATTAACGGTTCGAAACTTTCCACACTAGATGCGCATTTCGACAATAAATGTATCTTCACTGATGCTCGAGGCCCAAATTCTTGAAAATCAAAACCTTGTTAAAAAATGGAGAGTTTATGAACCTAGATAAAGCCTTTAAACAAGCAATGAATCATAGATTTGTACTCCTAAATCAAAATTGATTTTCCATATTTTTTAACAGAAAACTTTAATAACACAACATCTGTTCTTAACTTTTTGTTCAGATGTTAGGAATTCTGTTGTACCTTTAAACAATTTGTCCTCTATCCCCATCTTTATTTCATGATTTTATTACGTTTAGTTTAAAATACTATTTTTTTTTTTAAATCTTATAAATTACTTGTTATTTAATCACATTTTTTGAAAGAATAAAAACTCTTGATTTACTACTATTAATGCAGACATTGACATAATATAACAAGCCCTCACAGTTTCTCAGAGCAATGTTTATTTACCTATATTGAAACAAGTACAATTCTGATTATCAGCTACGGCTGAAATGACCATATCATCTATGGCCATATCACTATAGTAACCAGATCCTCTTACTGCTTCAATAGCTAACTGATAGTCTTGTTGACGTTTACTGATGTATATACATGCATTCATCCAAGCTTGTCCTTTATCTCCATTTTTGCTCCAAATTGTTTGTAATTTTGGATTATTGCAGTCCTATGGAGTATATAAAAAGATTGAAGTAAAGAATAGCATTGAATGTCTTCAACTGTTGCATCAATTTTATATGTCAACAAATCCAAAACAATATAAAATTAAAATTGAGAAAGGAAATGGTGAATATGTCAAAGCGACAACCACCCGACCATAGAGCAAACAACAGTATGTTTAGTTTCTTTAAACTTTTCCATAAACATCCGACTAGAAAATCGATATATGTAACAATGTTACGTTCCATTTGATGTCTTTTTCCCAGTACAGGGGCATAACTCCTAAAACAGAATCGATTATCACTAGATATTGAACGATTTCAACATCTTGCTGATTGAAACCTTTGATATATTTACCAACATAAAATGTAGGTGTTAGAGTGCTGACAATGAGATATTCAATATGAATTACATTTCAAAGGGACATAACTCCTTTTAAAATAGTTGATCTGAACTGATTTGTTTTTCAAGACCTCACTTATATACCTCTGACATTAGTTTTTTTTAAATCTGACTATGATGTAGGCATTAAAGCAACAATGCAATTTATAAAAAATATACAATTTATATTGAAAGGGACATCACTTCTTTGGGGATAACCGATCAACATTGAATTTTGAACTCGTCCAAGACATTACTATTATCAAGCTTGTATGTTTTTCCTAACTATGCTACAAGAAATATAAGCTTAAAAAGGCTAACATGAAATTGTTTTATACAATTCGAATTTCCAAGGGGCATAACTCCTTCCAAAATATTTGATCCATACTGATTTGAAACTGTCCAAGACACATGTGAAAAAAACCTTTGATAAAATGAATTGGGTGATATTTAAACACATGATACCGTTTCCAATACTAGACGGATCCAAGTTATTTATATGTCCGTCGCACAGTTTTTCAAAGAAGAAATTGTAGATAATAGAGATTTTTAAAATGTTATACATATGGTTTAATTTTTATGTTTCTCGTTGGTTTATTTGGTCATGTGTTGTCCAAGATAAATTTTATACTTATTCACTATTTTGACATAGTGACCCCATGTTACCTATACATTTTGTATTTAGAAAAAATATTGACTCTATCTTACTAAAAATTGTAAAATCAAGTCAATACCATTTCCAAAAATAGTAACATCAAGTCAATATCATTTTTAAACTTACACTATTTATACATGTAATATATAGAGAATAATACATGGTAACATCTGTATCATATGTCGTATCATCCCGAGACACCAATATCAGCCCGAGGGATGATATTCGTCGAGGGTGATACGGCATGTGATACGGATTTTGCGATGTTTTATACGCTTTATCATATATTTCAACAGGAGAGTATTATATTATATGAACTGTTTTCTGATCCATAGCACTGGGTTACCTTCAGTTCTACTTTTCTGTTTTGTTTTAAAAGACTTAAAAGAACTGCTCAATTACCTATCCGTAGCACCTGGCTTACGATTTGCGTGCTGTTGTTTTAAAAATATTTTGTTTATTGTATTTTTTTGTGTGTTTTGTATTTTTTATAGTTACATTTAGTGTGCCAAAAAATATGAAAACTTGACGTTCGTGACGTCACATGCCAAACGATGTCTTCACTCAATAAATTTGCGGAAATATTTCATAAGGTTACATAATAAAAACTGACTGTATTTAAAAAAAAAAAGAAAAAAAGTAGGGGTGCAATAAAGGGTAGGAAGGGGTGTGATAAAGGGTGTCCATCAAAGTTGCGCGATATGGATTAAACAGCAGGCTATTTATCAAATATTCAAAACTACTGTATTTCCTACTAAATATATGATAAATATTAATTAAGGACTTTCACTCAGACGATGTTATATATGAACCTGTTAGTTATATTGAACCTCGCCCTGAGTACTCGGTCAATACAATCCGAATAAATCCACATATAACGTATTGACATCGCCAAAAGTCCATATTGATAAATATTTGTACACGAATGTACTGGCGATTTTTTTCAATCCAGCTTTCTATTATGAGTTTATTTTCATAGGGAAAAAATTTCTCAATGACTGTAAATGAATTAACTGTATAAGCATCTCGCCTTTTGGTTACAAAATAAACCTGGAATATTCACCTGAACATATACATTCATACTTCCCATTCTGTTTCCATACATATGGTAGCTAAAAGATAGGCAATACGCTGAGGACGACAAAGTTTGAGACTTTAATATGGCATTATCCCCGATGGGTGTGCTTGACGCCTCCAAATATAAATAGTGTCCTGTACCTATATTAAAGAAATGTTGTCAGTATTGTATCCTCAAAGTCATTCTCGAGATATTCAACAGTGTATGTAAATGGTTCTTAAAGATAAAAAATACTTTACTTTGACAATGATCCAATACTATTTGATGTAAAATTATTTTTACAGATTTCATACGTTTGTATGTTAGAAATTGTTTTTCTCCACATAGCATTATGTAATGCAGCTTACATTTTGTATACAGAAACGAAATATATATATAATTGACAGGATCATTAATTGTATCTGTTGTTGTTTGGTTAACTTCCAGTCGTAAATTGTTAATGCACGTTCATGACGGTAACATTTAAAAATAACATAAATGATAGATGTACAAGCAATGAATCTCTGTATATTCCGAAGTTACCAAAATATATTGAATATAATTATACTACTGAGGTCTTAATCGCGATGACACAAGCAAACTATAACTTGAAAACTTAGGATGTTAAACTTACTATTTCCCAATGTGTGATCGACGTCAGGACCGGTTCTACTTGACGGCGTATTTCCAGAATGAAGAATCCAATTATTCGTGTCATTAGCAGCATCTTGTGTCCAATCACACAATCCATTCTCAAAATCACACACGTTTCGTCCTAAGATGATGAAAATAATTAAAAGGTAAAATAACAAAAATTCCCGAATTCCGAGGAAAATTCAAAACGGAAAGTCCTTTGTCAAATTGCAAAATCGAAGCTTAAACACAATCAAGCAAATGAAGAAAACAACTGATTAATTCCCGACTTGGAACAGGCATTTCCTGAAGTAGAAAATGTCATCAAAATGGTGACAATTCGATTTAAAGAAATTTCTTACTATGGAATTTCTTTACGACATCTGTTATTCATATTGATCAAAATTTAAAATCCTAAGTTTGTGAAGATGGAAGTTATATCGTCAGTAAAACTTTATAGTTACATAATGGTTTCAAACGATGTTCTTGGTATCATTGGATCCAATACTTTGACTTTACATGACCGTAATGTATTCAGGTAATAAAGTGCAGAGTCGTAAAGGCCATCGCTTCTTAATTTGAATTTAAATCAGTACATGTATGCATATGGCTAATGGAATAAATGCAACGGAAGAGTGATTTACTGCTGTTTGTCGTCTCAAGAAGACAAATTATCTCACAAGCACCGGAATGAGAGGAACTGTTTGCACGATATGACCAATATCAATATAACTGTACGTAAACTAACACATACAACTTGTTGTCACATGAACAAATTAAGAATTATATCAAACAAAGAGGTGCAATAATAATTGTAATAAATGACTCATCAGCAAAAACTTCAACGAACTGATTTAGTCAAAATATACTAACCTGTAATGGCAACTTCAATTGTCTTTGTTTTTCTTTCACCATTCAAAGAGATCATACAAACATAAGTCCCAGCATCGGAAAACTTTGTGCTGTTAAACATGAAATGTTGTGTACCATTAAATGTATTGCATACACCATCTTTAACAATAGAAAAGTTCATGTCTTTTGGTCCTTCTGATGAACAGTTCAAAACTTCAAAACTTCCCTCGGGGAAAGTAACTGTAGTGTTTGTTGGGTCGGTAAAATGAAACGTAGAACTACCTGCAAAGAAAATTTATCAATAGAATAGATTATTTGATTAACAATACAGATAAAGGTTTTTTTTTATTTGCCGAAAAAAATGTGGGAATGAGGTAGATTTTGTTTTATACTTTTTAAAAACATCTGAATATAGGATACAAAAATCAATAGCTGTTGCTGAATAAGGCGATGAAAGATAAGGACGTTATTAAGGAGATAATTGATAATTGAAAGGTATTTGGAAAGGACTAACAACTCCAAGAACCCTTTGGCGAGAGGTACACAGAACACAAGTTTGGCTCAAACTTAGCTTTGTCAGCGAATATATATAACAATTTTATAAGTACACCTAACTAGATAGATACTGCAATTTATATACACTTGGTGGTAACGTTCTGTAAATTCAGACAGTTCAGATAGAAAGTCGACTTTTCGATGAATATGATACTGTGTGTTCATTGTAACTCAAAATCTACAAGATCGACATGGTATATAGGATTTGCAATTTTTAAAGATAGGTTGATTCAATTAAGTTATCCTATATAGAAAGATATCTTTTAACCCAAGTGTACTTACGATAAACAATGTTTCTACCTAAACTATTGATATGTCCTCTCTGTTTTTGATAGACATTTGCTCGTAATAAAATTCTCTTTATCTCTGTTCTTATAAAGCACAAGAAGTTGACGACAAGAAGATATAAACAAAGCAAAAGATAATAACCAAACGGAATCAGAATCAAAATAACAAACGTTTTACTTACGTATGCAATCGCATTGTGTCGTGGTATTTGCTGTTATTCCTTCCAGACCTGTAATACCTATTTGACCCTTGGATCCAAAGTTACCTAAACCGAAAAGAAACATTAACTTAAGATAGCTGAATTTATAGAATTAACTAGAGTTCAGTGCAGAGTATGTCACACTTCATAGTATTTCTTTACTTACATTAAACACTTAGTTCTATTGACCGTGCTCGTGTTTGAATTTAGGTATTAAAATCATTGCCGAAATATACTAAAGATTTAAAAACTGTCTGTTACTTCTGTGCCATGAATAAAAGCAACAGTAATATACCTCTGTTCAAAAGTCATAAATTAATTAAGCAAAAACAATTTCGATTACACATCTAACAAGCATTAATTAATCAATCAGTCATTAATTTCATGAGCAAAGTTTCATCTCAAACACTAACATTTTCTTTTATGCATTACTTGTATTTCTAGTAATATTATTTAGTTTGTGATAAACAATTTTTTAAATTTTAACCGTTAGATATTAAAAACAAAATTATACCCTGGTCACCATTAACTCCTGTTGACCCTTTATTTCCAGGTGAACCTTTGTTTCCTTGAATTCCTTTTCCACCAATGGACCCTGTTTCTCCTTTCGGTCCATGCATACCACTTTGACCGTTTTTTCCATTTTCTCCCTTTGTTCCAGCTTCTCCTTTGAGTCCTATATATCCATAGTATCCATTATCACCTTTTATGCCCTTTCTTCCTATGATACCATTTGGGCCTTTGTTTCCTGGATAGCCTTTTGTTCCTTCTCCGCCTCTTAATCCTTTAATGCCCTGAACTCCAAATCCACCTTTGAGGCCAAGGTGACCTTATATTTGAAAATATGTATTAATAGAAGAAATACAACACCATTTAAATTATCTAAAAAAAGTTGGTCACATTTTACTTTTTTCATTTTACATATGTACTTTCAACGTCGACCCTTTGTAAAAAAATCTTTCAAATAAGGTTATCAGGAATTTACAACGGTATATTTATTTTGTCTGAATTTGCATGGTTTAATATTAAAAACATTCAAATATGTGATGTAGAAATAACCAGAAATTGAAAGCTATACCCTTTTCTCCCATTTGTCCATTTTCTCCTTTTGTTCCTATAAAAGAATATCAAAATGGTATTACTAGTAGCTATCAAAGGTATCAGGATTATAGAATTTCACTGTATTATATACATTGGACCGGAAACATTTATTCAAAACAACATGCACTTATTTTGTTTTGCACATTGGCTACGTTTATCTTCCCGCTGCTTTGACAAACCTGTAGTTGAATACATTAAATGTCTGCTATTTCGTTAGTTTAAGACGAGAGGGACAACGAATGATTATTACCAGACAACACTCATTAACATTAGAAGAAATTAATGAACAATACTGAAGCGAAAACCGTTTGCCCTATCGAGTATCGTGTCAAATAGGAGTGATCTTTTCTTCCCATTCTTGAAATGGCGTAACGTCAAGGATGCGATAAAATATGTATACTTTTCTTCATTTACTGACAGTCGATGACGTCATTTTCCAAAGCAGCTCGATAAATAAAATTACAGTCCCATACATTTTCTTCATTTTTGTTTATTTAGATCAGTATGACAAAACTTTTAAAATCAACCCCAACATTAAAGAAAACAATTCTCACTTTTCATGTCTGTATTTTATGTATGCTCTACGTTAAGAAAAATCAACAATATTATGTATGATTAACAAAATTGATATCTTAAGTTATATGTACAGTTCTATTGAGGATTTTCGGTTAATTATATTTTTTTTGTATACTGAGGAGCCTCGTTTGACAAGTGGTCTAATTCATGAGTCCAACTGCTGTATCGTTAGCCTGTAAATATAGAGGTTGTGAATTCGAATTCCACACGTGACAGGTGCGCCGACTCCAAACTGAGTTGACAAGAAGGTCGGTTGTTTTTCCTGGGAATTCCAGATTCCTCCACAATTAAAGACTGACCAGCAAGAAATAGTGCAATGGTGCTGTACGTGGCTTTAAACTCCAATCAATCAATCAATCAATTTGTATACTGTTTTTTTTCCTTTGGTATATATTCGAGATTATCCCATGGTGTCGTCAGTTTATTTTAAACTTATGAGTTTGAATTTTTCTTTTGCATCTTTCACCTCTCTTTTCCAAACATACATCTGATTTATCTTCCTTCTTAAAACATGTGCATGGAAAGCTAATGTTTTATAGGAAACCACTATTTTAGATATATGTTTTATATTTGATTTCAAAGACACAATTTATCATCAGACGACCAACGACTAAGTTTAAACTTTCTATTAATACTTAGTTTAAAAAGGATATAAGTTTGTACCTCGCAGGCATATCTTAGTGTCATTGCCACATGTCTTCTCCAATAAGGTTTCCTGGATGAAATAAATACTGCTTTTTTATAATTTTAATAGATAAGGATGTTGTTGTGAATAAGATGAAAGTATTCGTCTGGTTTTTTTTTAAAGATTAATCATGTTGTTTTCAGCTTTGTAATGTTGAGATGAAGAGGATAACTTTTATGTCATTTAAATTTTTGATGTAAACAGTGAAACAAATTTTGATTTAATTTAATTTGTGTACGATATTAGTATTCTATCAACTTTTATTTTGATTATCAATAAAAAAGTTAAAACTAGACATTATTTACCTCTTTTTGTATTGTGCTCTGAATACCACTGAATGCCTGCCTTCGTGAAAACACATGGGTGACATTATTGTCATTAAATGTTTCCGCTGAACCAACAAGTGAACTCAAAATTTTGTGAAGATCATGTATCTATAATTAACGAAGAAACATTTAGCTAAAAGTAAAGAGACATGAACAAAATTGTATTTTCAAAGATTTTGATTTTTTTTTAAAACTTGCGTCAACATACTAAACAATCATAACCTTGACACAAGCTAGAGACGAGCTGAGATAATTAGAAAAGCAAAACGAATGTTTTTTGTCGATTTTTGCAATTAATATAATGAAAATTGAAGAGAATGAATATTCCCGTTATCAAAGTTACCAGTCTTATAGTTTGAAATGCCAAGTAATGCTATTCAATACTTTTTTGGCAATTTTTTTCTCTCTAGGAAATGCTATAATTATACCATGGTCATTGAGACTGCAACGATTTCTTATTTACATTTGCATACACAATCTTACTGTTGCCTTTCGAAGTTGAAAGAATGTTTGACTGAACAAATATATAAGCAAATATCTTTTAATCACATAAAGGTTACAATTCTTCAAAATCAAAACAAAAATGAGAATAAGATTTTAGCGCTGAATAAGTGAAAAATGGAATAACTATTCCCTTTCGTTTAAACATACTGGTGTACTGGTGATGATAGTAAAATGACTACTTTCTTTAGAAACTTTTGCATCTGGTGAACAACAATTTTCGTAATTCATTGTATTTCTTAAGTTAAATGATTTTTTTTTTTAAATTCATTTATTCTGTTGGCTAAATACTATTTGAATTGTGTCAAAAGTACCAATATGCCTTTAACAATTTTTTTTTATTTCAGTAACACGGTATAAGTAGCGTTTCTCTCCATTGATAGAAAACGGTCATTTTGAAGTATTATTTCCTCCCTTACTTTCAGAAAGCTTAGGTTATACTAGTATATTGACTATACTTTATCTGTCTTAAATTGACATAATTGTTCTTAGATGTACTTACTTTACCTTAATTTTACAAGTCGTCGATATATTGTGAAGGAGTTCACGTTTTGTTTCCAATTTACTCTGCAGTATTTCCCTTTTATGATCCTCGTGTAACGATATGACAACAAATGCTATGAGCTGCGCAATAAATATTGAAACAAGAATCGAATTAAGTGCACGTCTTTTACGTTTGGTATCCATGTCTAGTTATAGGTAGTAGATTACATAATTCCTTATCATATTTCTATATTTGTAAATATTTAGTGATCACAGTAAAGTTCCTTCCTATAAGCTTTAAATATCTTTACCATAAAATTTGATATATCAATCTGGCAAGTTTTAAAAGTTGGTCTGCTGCATACAAAGTTCTCATTCCTTGTCTGGATTTGGCTCTACTTTATGTCCTTTGGTTTGTTCAGCTCTTCCAACGATTGTATTAGGGGTTTATGGATTTTCAAATATTCGGATTCGAACATCATTGAACGAGACATTTATTGCCGTAATGCGCATTTGGTGAAGACAAATTGGTACGTTACAGTACTCGTTAATGATACCATGGACAAGAACTCGCTACGTTGGGTAAACTTTTACGATACCTTTACGAAATACAATATAAAAAAATCTGACTAGACGACTAACGGCATAATTAAAATCAAATAATGTGTGGCGCCGTCACTATATTCACGAATGCTCACGATTCTCCAATACCCATGATCATTGGTACCCATGATCATGGTATAACAAATAACATCTAATCAAATGAATTTATGAGATTTTAAACATAGGCATCTCATCTTGTGGTAAAAAAGATGGAAACAGGACAACAGCAAATCTACACAACTTGAAACAAACATCGTTAATTTCGCTATCAGTTAACAACTTCATTTAACGTTTGCGGACTTCGCGCGAACAGCTAAATGATCGTTAACAATTCAAATTGTGATTGGAGCTAATGTAAAATTAAGTTTGATTTTTTTGTTAAACCACATTGTTTTAATTATGCAAGCGAATCGAAGGAAAGCAAGACGTTACATGTGTTGGCGTGATAAGCATTCTCTTTTCGTTATTCAAGGTATATGGAAACGTTGGTATCTTCAGATCAGCGCCCACAGATGCGATGCCCTTTTGAAGCCATTCTGTCTCAAATTCATTCAACATATTTTAATCATTTCGAGTATCGAAAATACATGGAACTGATCATTGTTCAGACACAGATCAAAGATAAAGTCATCGTGTGTGTTCAGTAGTACTGGAGTGACGAAAAACAGTTTATTCAGCATAGCAAAAATTTCAAAGTGTCAGTTAACAGACACATTTGTCTTACAGTTCCAAAAAGAGGGCACACGTTGTATATCTTCGTGTGAAGTTGATTACCAAAAAAAGATAATTATTTCATTCAGTAGCATCAAAGAAAAAATGTCACAAAACATTTGATTTGTAAAATGGATATACAGAGGGACGGGTGAACGAATAAAGAGATTGCAACACTACCGCTACTTCCTGCATTATGGTTTAACATGTTTCGAACATTTGTTGCGTGTTCTACTAAAACATGTATAGATAAAGCTCATACCATACTAGTTTGCTGTATTAATCATTCTAGGAACTATTTCTGAATATTTCACAAAAATTTCGTACAATGAAAATTGATT
This sequence comes from Mytilus edulis, assembly GCF_963676685.1. Lineage (NCBI taxonomy): Eukaryota > Metazoa > Mollusca > Bivalvia > Mytilida > Mytilidae > Mytilus > Mytilus edulis. The sequence goes on along the minus strand of NC_092345.1, from coordinate 94,470,143 downwards.
GTAAGTTATACTTAAATGTCCCATTATTATTAGTGTTGTTTAGTCGTTAGATTTTTTATGAAAAGAGTCGCTGTAATTTAAGTTAAATAAAACAACAAAAAATGCCTCCAGGACATTTTCACCAAACAAAAAAAAATCAAATGTACAAATGACTACTCAGTCTAGTCCCCTTTGTTCTTGATATTACTCTTAATGGGCTGTCTTATAAACTAATTATGAAGGAATTCATAATGCTTTTTAATGGCAAAATGTTGGGACATTGTTTTTAAAACATTTCATTTCTAAATCATTTATTAAGTATTGTACATTATGGACATTTTTCCGTATAATGTGTCGATTATCGGTTATGCAAAAAGTAAAATCAAAATAATAATGAATTCTGAGGAAAATTCAAAACGGAAAGTCCCTTATCAAATGGCAAAATCAAATGATAAAACACATCAAACGAATGGACAACAACTGTCATATTCTTGACTTGGTACAGACATGTTCTTATGTAGAAAATGGTGGATTGGACCTGGTTTTATAACGCTAAACCTTGTATGACAGTCGCATCAAATTTCATTATATTGACAACGATTCGTGAACAAAACAGATATACTAGGTAAAATTGTCAAAATAGGGATACAGCAGTCATCACCGTGTCACAATCTCAATCAGACAAAAAACAAACAAAGACACATAAAAAAGCATATATCAAATTTAGCAACCACGTTCAATGCTTACTTATTTTTTTAATTTTATTTAGGTATGTTAAAATCAACCCATAAAGGATTGAAATAGTCTGTTTTAACACGTTCCGGTTGTAATACTGATGTCATCAATGGCTAAATCACTGTAAAAGCTTGTTCCAACAACACCAGATAAGATAATCTTAAAGTCTGAAGTAGAAACTGGAATATTGACCTGCTGTTTATGCCACGTCGCACCATGGTCGTCTGCGATTGTAAAGAGAAGAGTTCTTGTGGAAGATCTGACGCCACTCTAAAAAATAATACACAATATAATGTACATTGAAAAGAAAAATAGAAAAACCTATGGAAATCAAATATATTGTGTTCTTGATGATTCTCATATTTTTCACCCTGTTCCGTTGAATGATATCGTTTGATTTTGTCAGTTTTAATGAATTTCCAATTTGAATTTGCCTTCAAATTCAATTTTTTGTTATACCTCATACATCTTAATATTTTCTTAATGCATCTTGTCTGTAAAATGTATTGACCGCATTGAGCATGTTTCTTGTACTACTAACGTCTTCCTATTCACTTGGTTTTTGACTTAAAAGGTATGATCAGATATGCTTCCTGATATTCTAATAATAATTTTTATAAAACATTCCATGTCTTTGATATAACATATGCATGGTGAAAGTGAGGTTATTCGTAAACATACTATTATTTTTACGTGTGCATAGTCTCGTATCTTGTAGGAAAAAAATGCACATGTTAAGATACAGTGCTTGACATTTTATTTGATATTTTACAAATGATAATATTATACTACTTATTTTGCTACATAAATGAGCAAAATTTGACTTTTCGTGCAAGCCCCAAAATAACAAGAGGGTCACAAGAATTATAACGTATATGCCATCCATATAAAATATCCTTATGCAAGTTTTAAAACAGATTTATTCAGTAGCAGTTGGAAGTCCAAATATTAATTTAAAAATAAATAAAGACCACTTTCTCATGGTTTCCTAAAACGTTACCTGTGCTGCTGTGCCTGATGTTAAACTAGACTGTGGGGGTAGATACGCTCGTTTACCCGACGGAGTAACCTGAAATAAATTCAGATGTTTAGATTTTTGTTATTTCCCTTCGTCTCTCAATCGCGAGATAAAAACATCAATCTTTCAGTTACTTTTCTAACTTTTTCATTTTGCATCCTTTGCCTTCAAATATTCAGTTTGAGCGTTTCTGGTGAAGGTAAATCAAGTTAATCTCGTAGAACATATCAAAATCATACAGTGTTATTTTCCTCTTCATTAGCAAACGCTTGAAGAGTATGGGATATTACTTGCAAGATTCAATATTGAAGTTGTGTTGATCGCTCCTACTAACTAGAACATCTGAAACCGAATAACATTATGCACGACGAGGAAATAATGTAATCATATATAAAAGGTTAACAATTGTGAACACCCGACCCGCGTTTTATAATACTTTAAAATACCCAACTTTTTCATCTTGTCTTTGATATTTAGATATGATACCTTGCTACAAGATTACATCAAAATGACACAGTCCACAAATAATCTACCTGCAATGAAGTTTTCTTTATATTGCACTAGCAGGAACAATTAAATCAACATAATTTAAAAAGAATTCAATAGCTGTTTTCGAATTTCAGTTACCAAAGAATGGCTCTTATCAAACAAGTCCGTTTCTTTTAAGAGAATCCAACAATAGCGCTAATATGAAGACAAAAAAGTGAAGACAGACAAACGGACAAGTCGTTACGTTGGGTTTAATGATAATGAAAATAAAAAGATGTGGTATGATTGCCAATGAGACTACTCTTTACCATCAAATTTTTCATTTTAAGCGTCTGATATTTTTTTTGTAGACATTGACATTGATATTGGGTAGATCTGAGCATAAGAATAATATTTGTCTAATACTTCTTAATTCGTATCAAAGATACAAAAAGACTCATCAGTGATGCTCGAATGATAATTTATTTTTTTAGAGATATCATTGTGTAATTACTAGCACTATACCCTTACGTTATAAGTGTAGCCATGCACCTGTTTGGTGAGCGGGACACAACAAAAAACTGTTTACTATACCCTTAAAGTGAGGCGAAAGATGACAGAGGGATATTTAAATTCTAAGATCGAAAGTAAACTGTAAACGTCATGGCTTAAACAGAAAAAGACAAACAGACAAACCAACAGAAAACTATGATTTGGCATTAAAAGGAAAGATCATATCATAGGCAACATGTGTACTAAGTTTCAAGTTGATTGGACTTCAACTTCATCAAAAAGAGAACCAAAAGATAACAATGGGATATTTTAACTCATAAATCGTAAACAAACTGACAATGCCATGGCAAAAAAATATATAAAAAAACGACCAAAAGACTTAAAACAGTACATAAAACACAACTAAGTAAACTATTGACTGAGCGACAAGAATCCATATAAAAACGTAGTTGATCCTTCCTCACATGTGGAATCCGTCGTGCTGCTCATAAAAAAAAACCGGTTTTAAACTCTCATACGATACCTCACATTCGTAGAAAAGAAAAGAGAATGGGATTGTGGTTACGAATTTTGGAACATGTCTTTTGATCATATTCGATACAGATTTTCCAAAATGGTCAACCAACTCGTGATGGCGTAAAATTTTTAAAGGGATGATTTCAACTTTTGTTTAGCTTTCCATTCCACATAAAAAGCTTCTTACAAAGTATGATGTATTCCTCCCTAAGACAAGAAAGTTTTTGTTTTAACATAACTGGACAGTCTTTTAGTTCGGAATATGGAATACTAGTGTAAAGTGTAGTGAAGTCAAATGTTTTAATAGTTTTGCAAACAAAAGAGATTTAGATGTACTCCAACATATCTTTGAAATTTTTAAGTATCAACATCTGATTCACGCCTCCATAGAGTTTGCAGTTTCACAATAACTGTTAAGACCGGAATTAAATGCTGATAAACTTGATATTGATAATTAAGAAAGAGGCCTCGTGAAGAACTGGGGAGTCCCAGCAATATAATTTTATTTTTTAATCTATGTATCAAAAAAAGCCAAGGAACATCCAGTTCCTTATCTTTAGTTGCAATTCCAAAGGAACAGAGCTATGATTGTTCCGAATTTTATCCTTGGTAAGTGTATATGTTGAGTTTCAAAGTAAATTGTTTATACCTTATTTGTCAAGCAATTTATGTATTGTGGTTTACACATTGCAAACCATGTTGTTTAAGGCTTTACTTGAAGGGAAAACGACATAATTGTATTTATCATGGAAGTAGGGTAAACAAAGAACAACGTAACATAAAACAAGAATGTGTCCATAGTACACGGATGCCCCACTCGTACTATCATTTTCTATGTTCAATGGACCGTGAAATGAGGGGCCAAAACTCTAATTTTGCAGTAAAATCAGAAAGATCATATCATAGGGAACATACCAGTAACATTCAATAAAAACTATAACCTGGACTGGGCAGACGGACGGACAAACGAACGGACGGACGAACGAACGAACGGACACACATAACAAAAAAAAGCATAATGCCCCTCTACTATCGTAGGTGGGGCATAAAAACTCATCATAGATACCAGAATTGAAATAACTTTGTACGCCAAACGCGCTATTTGTAATCAAAAGACTCATCAAATCAAAAATTTTAAAAAAGGCCACATAAAGTTCGAAGTTGAAAAGCATTGAGGACCTGAAAGCATGTGTCTTCATGAACCCATTCCTTTTTTTAATTCTAATTTGTTTCAACAACCTCACAGTCTTATCCATGCGGGAAAAAATCTACGTCTTCTTTTTCACTTATTGTCTGACATAATCATTGACTGAAGTTGTGATTCCAATTGATGGATTTAGGATCACCATATGTCGGGCCTTTGGATGACTGATTTCTTAAAGAAGTGTTATTAACAATGTTCAAGTCGCCAGTTATAACATAAATGGGGAACTCCACAGGTGCAATCAGGTGATTTGGACTTAAGTAAATATATTGAGATACTGCAACGCGTGTCTGTAAGTGAAAAGTAAATGCACTTGGTTTGATAATAAATGTTTAAGAGATATAAGGTACAGTATTTTTGAGTTGACTGTATTATAGTAAAGGATATTGCCCAAGTTGATGAAACCGAGACCTTTGTTGAACAAGGAAAGTTTTAGAAAATATATCTTCTCCTTTTCATCTTACAGTCTGTGTTTCCTATTTTTGATTAAAGGTTTCGTACAACACAGTTTATATTTATTTTTGTTTAATGTGCTTTGAAAATATTTAATGTTTTTTGTAGTATGTGCCTATTATGGTTATTATGTTTATTATGGTAGTTAGTTTTTTTATACGAATACGTTGTTCTGCATACGTCACAGACAAAGGTTTTGCAAAATATCCGAGATGATCTCTGAGTGTATTTGTTACAGTGTTTTTGCAATCATAAGTTGTCAGAGAATGGAGGTTTGAAAGGGGACAATGACAGAAAACTCAGAAAGCATGTAAAATGTAAATTATTTACCTCCTTGTATATATGGAGGGCTCCCATTGTTGCACCCAACATGTTATAATAAAATGTTAAACAATATTGAATGCCACCTGGCAAAGCAGTTGATTCTAGTTCAGCTTTGTTATCTTGCGTTCTCGGACTTGAAGATTCAATGTATAAGTAATAACCATTACCTACAAAAACAACATGTTTCGAAAACAGAATTGATCATAGCTGCTGTATTAAGTGTTGATATAATGTTTTTGATCAAACATTTTCCTTGAAAAAATTATATCTTGGTAAATTAAAGATATTAAAGTTGATGATATGACTGACCTCAAGTCATTTCTATTGTTAAGATTAATATTCTATTTGTTTGAAAGTATATAGATTGTCCCATTTCATACTGAAATACTACTGAATACACACTGAAAAATTGACTTAATGGAGATATATGTGAATGCTTAGAAAATCTTCCCGACATGATTTCGAAGTAGATTTTGGTTTGATCACGCATCTAACGGCATTTATGGATAAGCACAAAATTAGGTTTACCATACATAGCCAAATACCTCCATTTTTTGATAATATAGAACCCCCTTTTATTTCGTATTCTTACAATAGCAGAATTTTTTTTTTAATTATACGTCAGTTACATCAGATGTCATTGGCGGATGCAGGGGGGGTTCCGGGGGTTGGAAGCCCCTTTTTTTGGCCGATCAATGCATTTGAATGGGAACATATAGTTGGAACCCCCCCCCTTTTGTCCTGGGTTGGGACTCCCCCTTTCAAAATGGCTGGATGTCAATATAGAAAATAATGTTCCTTCCACTTGAGACTGTGAAACATCTAGTTTTAGATATGTTCCTTATGATCATTTCGTTACAGGAGACCGTAAGGTCAAAAGTTTTCCAAAGAAAGAACCTAAATATAGTCCTTCATTTATGATATATTGGGAACAGTGTTGTCAGTTCGTCAGTGTCGTCAGTTCATTAAAGATGCTCTGTCTGCTTACTGTAAAAAATGGCGTATACGTGAAAAACTGGATAACAAAAACTCTAGACAGTTATTTGAAAAAAATTATCAATACGGTTGATATTTATATATCTATTTTTTCAAAGACTTCCGAAATTTATGATAGGATCCATGATATACTCATTTCTAGCAAAAGAAAATAAACTTGCAAAATAGTTTGTGTTCGTACCGGCAGACAAGGCAGCCAAAAGTGCTTCTAGCTACCTCCCTTACTACTATCAAAGAACCTGTTACTAACTTTTGTAATAAAGCTTATTAAAATAATGGTATTGATTATTTTTAGTAAAGTGTTGAAAATTTTTGAGAGGTATTAAATAAAATGCATGCTTTTGATGGTCATTTTAATTCTGTTGACATAGATGACTTTTCTACTTTCTACACTACACTACCACACAATGTGATTAAGAAAAAGCTTTCACATTTAATAAAAGGGTCTTTTGAAAAAATCTCATTGCAAATTTGTTTGTTGTATTTCGTCATTAGTCTATTTCTGAAGCGAAAAAGGAAAATATGCCAGACTAATGGTTTACTATTATTAATTGTGACTAGGATGGAGAGTTGTCTCATTTGCACTCATGCCACATTTCCTTTAATCTATTGTTCGGAGTCCGGTTATGATGATATTTCTTCTTGCGGAATTCCATATGAATAAGCATGTTAAAATTCGACTTAGTCTTGTTAGTCTACAAAGCAGGGTCAACATTCATATCAAATTCACATATTCTTGTCCTGATATGACGTTATAATTTCATTGGACGTTGAACATCAATCTAACGTCTATAGACTTAGGTGAAACCTTGCAATCTTCTTCTAACTCTTTTTTAGCTTAATGTTATACAGATAAAACCATGCTTTTTAGACCCCTTTGGCCATACAGCTCCTAAAGTATTCAAGTCATAAAACACATAAAATTAAAATTAAAAGCCTAGAATTTATAATCAAAAGAATCGATGTGGTGTCATCTGTAAACAAAATGCAGACAGATATATTGGAAATAAGGCGGATAATGCCAGCATTTTGTTTTAGTTTTAAATTCATTTTTTGTCAGTTGTTAATTTTATATATATTAACGTTCTTCAATAATTTCCTTACACTAAGTTCATGTAAAAAAAAAGCGGTATGATCAATCTTTTTTCAATTAATATGTAAATATATACTGGACGCTGACTGATACGTAATTTAAGTTCATGTAAGTTCTTTTTGTATTGTGTATTTGCCGGTGTTTGCTACGTACTGAGTGAAAATATATACTGGACGCTGACTGATACGTAATTTAAGTTCATTTAAGTTCTTTTTGTTTTGTGTATTTGCCGGTGTTTGCTACGTACTCAGTGTAAAGTATATTTTGTAATCATTGTTTATTCAAAACATTTTTAATTTGAATTACTAGTAATGCATAGTGCGAGGATAGTTAATTCCTACATACCTGTTGTGTGGTCATTATTAGGTCCAGTTGCATGAGAATCAGTTGGGCCTGAAAGTCGTGTCCAGTCAAAATCATCTGTGTTTAACTGATGCCATTGACAAAGACCTTGTTCAAATTCACAGGAACGGACTAATCAAAAATAAGATATAGGACTAAATGTGTTTATAAGGTAAGTTGCCCTACGTCTTTTTCTGTGTTGATAAGTGTTCATGTAATCAGTTATTGTGATCTTACATCAATGCTATGACTTCCGGCTTTTTGTAGGCTTTTAAAAAACATATATAGCATAATATTTTTTTTATTATTAATTTCAGTAAAAAAACGTAAATAGACTTATTTAGCATTAAACATTTTTATAAAGATATAAGTTTGGTTAACATCAACAAACGTCGCCGGGATCATGTATATCAACAGTATCATATTCCCGTACAGTACAGTATCAGTATCATATTCCCGTACAGTACAGTATCAGTATCATATTCCCGTACAGTACAGTATCAGTATCATATTTTGTGTCGTATGAAATAGAATACGATTATCAGTATGTATCATAAAAATAGTGGTAAACTAGTCGATTTCTTGATACCAAGTTGAATTTGCTTTCATGCCAGATGCGTACCGGAACATCCCTTTTTGCAATGTTTTTAAAATCGTTTTGCAATGACATGTATTTACTACAAGACTTTGTCAGATTATACAATAAAGGAGAACATAACAAGTAAAATACAGACCAAGATTACAGGAACCTACCAACAGTTTTACTGGAACAGATACAATTACCAGCATGTATCTTAACGTCATCTATAGCAATATCACTGGCATAAGTAGAGCCTCTTTCTGCCTCTATATATATTTGATAGTCCTGTGACAGAACAGGTGTTTTTATACATCCATCAAACCAGTGTTCACCTTTATTTCCTGCAACCGACCAAATTTTATTGCGCACAGTGCTATTACACACCTGAAATATTTTGTTTTGATTAAATACTATGTAAAAACAATTCGACAGGTTTTCATCTGTCTATAACTGTAAGGTCAATCTTACAATCTCACATATCACTTAATTTTCTGATCAGAAGACGCAAATTATTTAGATATTAAAGGAATCTTCAAACAGATTTCACTTTTTCAAACTAAATATTTTTTTCTTTAAATTGTTGCAGGTAAATACGACATGTTATTTACAAATTTTGTCAATATGTTTACCAAAAAGGATGCTCCGAAGATTCTGATGTTAAATATTCCTTTTTGCACAAGGCAGCATATGCTTATTCACTGTGTAGTTTAGCTAAAATTTAATACAAAAACATGCCGATGCGATATGAATTCAGATCACAATGATATTCAAATCATACAATACATAAACTTTATCATTTGTTGATTACCTTTGTATTAACGTTAAGTGCCCCTACACTGTCTCCATTCATATTGTAAGCCATAGAAAGACAATAGGGTCCGGTGGACAACATGAGTGACTTGAGAACTGACCTTTGTATAAACGTTAAGTGCCCCTATACTATCTCCATTCATATTGTAAGCCATTGACAGACAATAGGGTCCGGTGGATAACATGTGTGACTTGAGAACTGCCGTGTCATGTTGACTTCCACCAGAAGCCTCAAAATACATATAATGTCCTGTTGCTGAAATTTACAAAATAAAAGACAGAGCATATCTACATTGAAGTTACACTTAAAATCCATGCTTTCTCTAAAGTTTGTACTTAACGACGTCATACATACCGTTTGTTTGTTATTTGAATGTTTTTATTCTATTAGTTAAATGTGGATTCATTCAAAATATATTTTTGAAGAACAGTAAGTTTTGCAGGTCCCGATAAAATGATCAGTTGACCAGTTTAGACGATTTAAATGATGGATTTCTAGACATTTAATTGTATACACATTACAATCTGTCAGCCTAATGCTATTTCAAAACTATGAAAATGTGGTGTTTTTTACTTTTTGTTTTCATTATAAGAAAGAAAATAATATATATAAATATTAAACTAATATAGAGATCCATCTTGTTACATCTTGTGATCAGCAGGGTTAAAGAACATCAGTTGTTCGTCCTGTTAGTCAAATGAGTCTTGTAAAAATATACTTTTTCACTTTTTTGGTCTTTTTGAAAATGTTGTTTTTGTTGTATTTAGACCCCTCTACAACGAAATTTGTGTTACATGCACTCGTACAAAAATTGCGGTTTTTATCCAACGCAATCATAGGTTTGAAAGTTGTTTTCAATTTATACTTGTATATAAAAATATCATTATACTTAAATTGAACTCATAATTGAACATTTTCAATAAAATAATGAATCATCATTGCCATCTGTAACATGAATTGTTGTACAATTATATTTTAAAAATATTTTACATTTCAAATTTGATCCCTTAAAGTACTGTCTTGTTTCTATTACCGGCTCGTATAATGTATTTAATTAGGATTTGCTATCTTCTTTTTACTAATTACCCCTTAATGTAAGGTTTGATCCACTACTGTTATAATCATAGCTGGTCAGAAGTCATAAATTCATTGAATTATTTAGTTTATTAAACACATATTTTTATTTTCTATTAATTCGCTAATAAAATTGTTTACAAACATATTATCAGCAAAACTTGATTAACATTACAAAATGAGGAAACAAAGTTTCTTCTGTGATTTAAGAATATTTACAACAAATGCTTTAATTGAAAGATTTGTAACATTGTTTTTGTTCCATTGTGCGTAAACAATATATACATTAAAATTGAATAAATTTGAGAAGACAGAAATAGAACTAACTTTAAATATTGATTTGGTTTTATTTGGTATTTTAACAAAAACCGATAAAAATGACATAAGAAACATAATACTTCTGTTAACAAAATTCTACATTTATAGAAGCAAATTAGCTATGGAACAAACCAATATAATAGCACTTAAAAATTATTTAAAGGAAAACTTATTAATAGAAAAAAATATATTCTATAAAAATAAATTACTCAGTAGGGCAGAAAACTGCTGGAACCCCTGGACTCCTTTATTATTATAAAAACAAAAAACAAAAACCAAATAGACTCCACATATAATGTATATATTTCATATCCAAACAACCTCTGTCTTAAAATCATTATCTGCAATGTATCAAACTAAAACTGCTGTGTCTATTAAATAATATATTATATATCTTCTTTTTAGTGTATATAACTATTATGCATACAAAAGTGTGTAACTTATTTTGTTTATGTGCAAATAAGAAAAAAAGAAATTTAATACAAAAAACAATATATATATATATTTTTTCTAAACCTGTGCATTTGTTATACAGATAATTATGTTTGAAAATCTTAATAGTAAACTTCTTTCTTTTTGAAATTACTGACATGGTAAATTTTTTTATTTTTTTCCAAATATTGAAAATTGAATGTATAATACTAACAAATACTAACAACTGTATAAATATGATGTTTACTAATGTTAACGAGGCCGGGATAAGGTACCGGTACTTGATGTTTTAAACTAACAAATGTACAGATTTCAATAAAATATGATAAATTTAAAAAAAAAAAAAAAAATTGAATAAATTATTCATTTCTGTGTGTATTACATTATAACGTTGTGTCGTTTGTTTTCTCTTATTTTTGAGTGTAAATACACATTGCGATAAGACGTGTCACGGTACTTGTCTATCCCAAATTCATGTGTTTGGTTTTGATGTTATATATATATATATATATATGTTATATTTGTTGTTCTCGTGGGATTTTGTCTATGTGTGTTACATTTTAGTGTTATGTCGTTGTTCTCCTCTTATATTTAATGCGTTTCCCTCGGTTTTAGTTTGTTACCCCGATTTTGTTTTTTGTCCATGGATTTATGAGTTTTGAACAGCGGTATACTACTGTTGCCTTTATTTATAAAGAAAAACCAGCAATATTTCAATTGCAGCATAGTTAATTAGCAATTTAAAATATTCGAATATTTGATGAGAACAAAATTGAACTTACAATCTCCAAACGTATGATCACTATTTGGACCGGTACCACTAGATGGCGTGGTAGAAGATCTTGACACCCAGTCTTGATTGTCTTGCTGGTCTTGTGTCCAGTCACATATGCCATTCTCAAAGGTGCAATTTGTGTTTCCTTTATATACATAATAACAGTAATTTTATCTTTTGACATACATCATATTCAACAAACTTCTATATTAAATTCTTATGAATGAATTTTATATGAATTCCATGACTTTGGCATCGAACTGTCATTTTCCTCAGCCGCAGTTTCCCGACATGATATTTATGAAGAAAGCCCCTATTTTTTTTTAAATCATCATTATGTACTGATTAGATTCTCGTGGTATTATTTGAAAGAAATCTTTGGAACTAGTTTGATGCATTTGATAATTTCTACTATTATTTTCAGTTTGTGATACATGTATTTACTTGTACTACAACTATGGTTGCAACTCCATTTGAAAAATTGATTGTTGATTGTTTTAACGCCTCTATCAAGGCCTTTTTGATTTTAATGTTATAATTTTTTTCTAAATATTTGGCTTCTACACATTTGATTTTCTGTAAAGGTTATTCAAGATCGCACGCCGTGCTCGTTTCTATCGTTGTTTTGCATTCTTTTAACAGAGTTAGATCGTCGGGTATATCGACAGAGAAAGCGTTTGCAACTATCAATGCATTACTCTCCATGCGCATGCACACTCAATTAAAATATCCCAATCGGACTCAATCGGCAAAATAACAGTTCTGGGAGAAGACTATGTAAGTTTGATTAACTTTTGTCTCGTCCCTTTTGGATATTTGAGCAATAGAATATATTTAAACTTTAAACGACGATAGTATCTGAATATATAAGACAAGGAAAACATATAGTCACCGACATACGTATAATCATACATTTCCAGACAACATATAGAACAAACAAACTATTCTACGATGACAACGTTGACATTGGTTATATACGTATTACGTGGCTCAATACTTATACATTCCACCATCATGTTATTGTGCTATGGTCAATTTTGAAATTTTGTCACGCATATTTGTTTATGCACTTTGTCTATTTTGTGTTTCTTTGTTAAAAAAAAATATTTGTTTTTATAGATTATAACACAATGTTGACAGTGTTACCTCTATTTATGACATTTTTACCTATTATGTCTGTTTGTTTTGATCACACGTTGTTGTCAGTATAATAGAATTTTATAAAACTGTCATACAAGAGAGAGGTTTCGCTAACTTAATGACCGTTGATATCCATTCGTTTGATGTGTTTGAGCTTTTGATAATGCATTTTGATTAGGGACTTTCCGTTTTGAATTTTCCTCGGAGTTTGGTATTTTTGGTATTTTTCTTTTTACATCTTTCAGTTAAAAATACAAAAGTTTTGATGTGTAGCAAGCAAAAGCTAGAATATAAATACACACATATTCGGAATGGACGTATAAATACATGTGGATTGTATAGATATGTGTTGGTATATATAAGTACACATTAGCACACCAAGTATCCCGATCCAAAACTGCTGATTTCGGATCGGGGTTCTCTATGTGATCAGATGAATATATATTTCACTAGATATATGAAGATGTGGTATGAGTGCCAATGAGACAACTCTCCATCCAAATAACAATTTATAAAAGTAAACCATTATATAATTTTTAGCAATGGTGGCGTGAAGCAAAACTTCTATGATCAGCTGTTTTTGTTCCTATCAGAATGAATATACTTCATTTTGAACTCTTACCTGTTACATTAACAGTAATAAATTTTGTCTTTACTTCACCATCACTAATCAATTTGCAAACATAGGTTCCTGCATCTGAGAACGAAGCTTTTTGGATAGTATGTATTCCTGTATTGGCAAGGTTTTGACAGGAGCCCATTTTCGTCATACTGTATAGAACATCACCAGGTTTCTCTGCCGAACAATTAATATTGCCATGACCATCGAGTGGAATTGTTAAGGTTATATTTTCTGGTTCGTAGAACTTGAATACTGAATTATAAAGAAACTGTATTATACTAGTACTATCTCGAAATGTTAAGTGTCAATTTAGTATTTGACAGTAACAATTTTCATGATTGAATATTTCGAATTAAGTTTCGACTCAAATTATTCATTGTAATGATTTCGTAAAGTTATGTTGCACGACAATATGGCCATCAAAGGTACGACTCAGAGTCAAACTTAATCTTGTCTATGCAACAACCACGATATATTGAGAAACGGTTGTGTCAAATTAAGTATGGTATACAAAAAACTGTGATGTCTTTTAGGAAATGCACTGATATATTGTTGCTGGGCCTCCAAAATCAGAAAATTACTATTTTTTCAAAACAAAATCTCACTTCAATTGTACATACATCATGATGGAAGCAAACATTACAAACAGTTGAGTTTGGAAATATTGTTACATGTTTCCTATGTTTTAATGGTCCAGATGTAGGATTTTATGGAATACAAAAAATTTCCTCCCGCCCGACCGGTTTGCATGTGAACCCATTTTTATATCTAAAAAAGTCATTGTGTAAGCCTAGCGACGATATGTGATAAGTTACCTAACAGTATGTAGCGTGATCTTTAATCAATTACTTGTTTCGAACGATTTTTTCTTTTAATTTCGGTAATACTTTAAAAAGATTACTTGTAATACTGATTTTAATCAAGTTTATATGAACAAAACATTTATCCAAACCGCGCTGGATATACGATCTCTGAGCAATTTTCTTTTCGATTAAATGTTTCATTTGTAAAAGTATAACGTCAGGAAATATCCAGTATATTTCAGGACTTCAGGAGCCTGTAATTCGGTGGTTGTCGTTTGTTTATGTGTTACATATTTGAATTTCGTTCAATTTTTTTTTTTTTTTTTTTTTTACATAAATAAGGCCGTTAGTTTTCTCGTTTGAATTGTTTTACATTGTCTTATCGGGGCCTTTTATAGCTGGCTATGCGGTATGGGCTTTGCTCATTGTTGAAGGCCGTACGGTGGACTATAGTTGTTAATGTCTGTGTCATTTTGGTCTTTTGTGTATAGTTGTCTCATTGACAATCATACCACACATCTTCTTTTTTATATTGAGCATTCAAAAATATATAAATCCAGGACAACAGATGATCTAAATTAGGTTGATAACTTACATAAGGGACAAGTTCCGTTTAGTAAGCTAATGTCATCGATGGAAACTACCATATTATTTGTGCGAACGTCAAATACAAACTGAATAACATCGGATGTGTTTGGTAGTTGTAGAAACTCTTGTGTCCAATTAGGTACTTGATTATCCTTTATGGTTTTGTTAACATAAGTTTGTTTTCCAGGACATGAAGTTCCCTGTATAAAAAAAATATTGCAATTTTTCGAGTTATTCTGTATCTTCAAGTGGAATTTCGGAACTACCTGTAGAAATATTTTGTACGCAAATAACACTTAAGATATATGCTAAATAGACAACTTCAACTAATAAATAATCACATTCATTATTAGTTTCTAGAATTGTCAATATTGATAAACTAACAAGTATCATAATTTTTTAAGCGCAAATGTTCAGTTGTCATAAGATGTAAATGGACAAACAAAAAAGTGAAAACCAGATGATACATCATTGGAAAGCATATCTTGCTTTGTCAAAGAGATTTTTAAGATATATCCAGTAATAAACTAGAGGAAGTAGTAGTGTCAATGTAAGTTATATAAAAAAAAAAACAGTTATTAACTACATATGGAACATAACTGACATATGCCGAGTCAAAATGTGACTTAATCCGACACACTGTATCGATCACACACTCTTCGGTGATGGTGACATGTTATGGGATAACCCTAATATTAATTACAATTAATGTTTCACTTTTTCACTCTTTCATTTTTTCCAGTATCTACTTTCCTTTTCTGTACACTACCACCTACTGTCGCGAATTGCGATAAACATTATTATTGTTTAAACATATTTCTCCTTTGACATTTTGTTTTGTTTGTGAAACTTGCTCTTTTTGTCATAAATTTTGTCTCCGTTAATTAGCTCCGTTATTTATATTTGAGTATCTCCATTAATTGTTATAGAAAACTTGATATTCACTACATTCTCGTGCTTTATGCTTTAGTTATCCCTATAAATAAGAATGGAAAAATAATTTGTATATACTATAGAATTGAACTGGAATATGTGAACTGTAACTGTATGGATGATGTATGATAAATGATAGAATAAATATCAAAATGATGATGTGTTTTTCATTACAAAATGTGGAATTAGTGGTGAACCTTTCAAAAAAGACAAACAAAAAAATTACAGTGTTCGTTAACAATTACCTACGCAACACCTACTTACCTTTGATGTAACATCAATACTACTACCAGGTGAACTACCAATAATCTCATTTTTATACCAGAATGTCAGGCACGATTGACCATCAACCTTCACCCATAGAGACTCAATCCTCGATGTTGAGTTATCATACGTGGTAGCAAAATGACCGTTCTCTGCAATTTATAACGATGTTTATGTGTAGTTTCAGTACAGTAGTTTAGTGATTTACTGGAGTTACAAGAGGTAAACAGAATTATATGAGGTTCATGAACAAATATGTGTCTAATGCCCCATTAAAAATCTGTTTGCTGATATTTCCATATAATCCATTGAAGTTACTTGTACTACAGAACAAATTAATCCTGCTGATAACCCTTATGGAATTTATTATGGAACCCATGTTAAATTGAACACTTACAAAACTTTCGAAAATGATTTCTCTGTAAAATGTGAACGTCAAAGTTTCAATTTTATTTTTCGATCTAAATTATTTTCAAAGGTGTAGACCCGTATATTGAAATTACTTAAGGTTACGCTAAATGATACCGACTGTGTTTAAATAAGAAATGACTTAGACAACAATTAACCCTTAAGAACAGAAAAGGTGTGTCGAAATTTGTTTGTATTTGGTTCAGCACATTCAATCAATTAGTGATTACTGTGCAATTTGATTTTCCAAAAATAATCAAAGAGAAAAGTTTGCAGTCACACATTTGTGACCAATATTACCATCAAACAAAAAAAGATTACTGTTATCAGCCTGTAATCCCTACACTTGCGAACAATTAGATTTTTATCTCCCGAATATATATATTTTTTTTTTATTTTAAGTTAAGGTGATTTATCTTGAATGGATATTGAAAACTGATTAATAAACTGGATCAAGGTTGAACTATGCTGCTGCTTCGTTATTATATGAATGAATCTATCTATTTCTCTAATCACAAATTTAATTAACCGGTAAAATTTGCATTTATTTACATTATAAGATTTCCATCTGTATGCAGCGATCGATAAGCATTTACATAATTTCAAATTGGTATCAGATATCGATAGATGACTCAGCTTAGCTTGAATTTCAAAATAATTTCTGAATTTTCGATTTTCTCATTTAAACTAGTTAAAAAGCAATATATTTCTAAAGCAAATAATAATACCAACCAAACACTAGTATGTTAATAGAAAAGCATATTTTCAAAAACTGCGAAATTTATGAACAGAACTGAATTAATAACAGTCGTAGTGGTCAGATCAAAATAATTGTTCTAGGTTGAACTCTATTTGCTATCGAAAAATACTTTGATTTGTATAATAAAAACTCACTTGACCCTTTCGTATGATCATCTGAGTTATTAGCTACACGCCATTTGTACAATTTAAGATGGCAGTTGGAATTTTCAAAGTCGCAAGATATTCCATCACCAGAATCTAAGAACAAAGAATGACAAAGAAATTAAAAAAATCATAGTGTTTTATGTTCCGTTGTACTTCTTTTTTGTATCCTTTTTTAGACTTTGTAAAACGTCACCATTGTCTTAGCAGAAAGTTAATGAATCAGGAGTGTGTCACAGACCGTCTCGTCCTTTTTATATAAACAAAAAGTTTATCGGAAGATACCAGGACATGATTGATAAATATTCAGTATCAACTACACAAATAATATACACGATGATCATGAAATCTAGATTATTGGTACTGACGTTGTTTGTCGTCTTGATACATGTAACGTGTTATGGTATTTTTTATTTGTCTTCTTTAAAGGGGCACTAGCTAAGAGATATATAAAAAAAATCAAAAATATAATATTTTTTGTTCAATCATTAATGAAAGTGAAATAGTGAAATAATAATTCACTTTTAGCAGCCAGTATTGGTTAATTTTGTCAAAGTAAGCGAAGAAACATTGATTACATCTTCTGACATCAGACTCGGACTTCTCTTGAACTGAATTCTAATGTGCGTATTGTTATACGTTTACTTTTCTACATTGGTTAGAGGTATAGGGGGAGGGTTGAGATCTCACAAACATGTTTAACCCCGCCGCATTTTTTGCGCCTGTCCCAAGTCAGGAGCCTCTGGCCTTTGTTAGTCTTGTATTATTTTAATTTTAGTTTCTTGTGTACAATTTGGAAATTAGTATGGCGTTCATTATCACTGGACAAGTATATATTTGTTCAGGGGCCAGCTGAAGGACGCCTTTGGGTGCGGGAATTTCTCGCTACATTGAAGACCTGTTGGTGACCCTCTGCGGATGTTTTTTATTTGGTCGGGTTGTTGTCTCTTTGACACATTCCCCATTTCCATTCTCAATTTTATAATGTATTATTCACTTGCAAGTGAATAATTCGGCCTCATTAAATCGTGTTCATGTGAACTTCAATTTAACTCATTAGCGAGTGATGGATAACACGTTAATTGTATGTGTATAATTGTTTAAAGGTAACGAATGTCAACAGTGAAAGTGAAACAAAGGTAAATCATTTAACTGACTTATTCGATCCACAAAAACTCATTCTTATGTAGTAAAAACGATGATTAACATATATTTTTAATCTATAGTATAAAATTAAACAGACATAGCAAAATGAAATTACACGAGTTAGCTTTTCTATTTATATCTTTATTTATGTTTATATCACTTATATGGTCATCGGAATTATTCGGAGGCCAACTCGATAAATAATTAGATGGCGTCAAGACTAAAAAACACACGAAACGAGGCTACATATTCTCGACACTATGCCATGTAAATTGCTTATTTGTTACTTTTTATGATTTGGATACAGGTTTTACATTGTTATTAATCAATTATTGGAATTTGAGAATTTGACAGCTAGTGCGCCTTTAAGGTTTATGACCCCTTCTGTGGCCATTTTAAACCAATATTTTTATAGAAAATCCACAGTTTTAGATATAGAGATTTTTTGTTATAAAATTTGAAACATAGATTACTCACTTGCTTTTTTATGATGTGCTAGTGTTTATTTTTTACAAAAAGTTCTAACAAACCTGTAAATTCCAAAATACCTCGTGCTGAATCACTAAAGTCGAGCGCAACCTAAAAGGTGTACTTGATTTGGTCCATATTTTTACGTTTTAACCAATAACTACATTTATAAACTTGTTTTAAGGAAATCAATGCTAGCACTGCATGCAATAATCCTATATATATATCATTCTTCAAATTGCCAAATATGAGAGTATAAGGATAAAGGCTGTGGATTTTCTATAAAATGTCCATATGTTCAGCATTGAATCAAAACAAGGGTGCATAATCCTTTAAAATATTACTTTTACTGTTGTGTGTATTTTTTATGATATCCATTTAAAGTGGCTCGGTTATTGTGTTTTTATGCTATAGTAAAATTATTGCATTCTTGTCTTTCATGTTTGCTAATGTGCTTTGTCTATATGCCTTTTTGTGCTTCTTTGTTACAAATTTTTTTTTTTTTTTTTTTTATTAAGATTATAACACAATGTTGACTCCTGTAACCCTGTTTTTGTTTGGCATTTTTACCTATTATGTTTGTTTGTTGATCACACATAGTTCTCAATATATACAGATGGAATTTGATGCAACTGTAATACAAGTGAGGGGTTTAGCTTGCTATGAAATCAGGTTTAATCCACCATTTTCTACATGAAACATTTATTTACGAAGTCACGAATACGACACTTGTTATCAATTCGTTTGATGTGTTAGAGCTTTGCCATTTGATTAGGGACTTTCCGTTTTGAATTGTCCTCGTATTTCAGTATTTTTGTGATTTTATTTTTTTTCCCGTCATTGTGTTATTGTAAAAAATAAAATGTTTTCATTTTTGCTTATGTGCTTTGTCTATATGCCATTTTGTGTGTTTGTTAATATTTGTTTGTTTTTATAGTGATTAATAAGATTATAACACAATGTTGGCTGTTATACCTCTAGTTTCACATTTTTACCTATTATGTCTGTTTGTTTTATTCACATATCGTTATCAATACAATGGAATTGTATGCGGCTGTCATACAAGTGAAAGGTTTTGCTAGCTACAAAACCATTTTTAATCCACCGTTTCATACATAGGAAAATGCATGTACCAAGACAGGAATATGACAGTTGTTATCCATTCGTTGGATGTATTTGAGCTTTTGAATTGCCATTTGTCAAGAGAATTTCCGTTTTGAATTTTTCTGAGTTCAGTATTTTTGTGATTTTGCTCTTTCATATATCTATTCATACAAGTAAGGATACTTCAAATCCTCCAGAACCGTTAGTAAAAAAGTTAGTTGTTTTAATCTTTATTCAGTAGACAAGGAAGTAAATGTTTCCTAGGAAACTTTTTAAATTAATGTTGGACTACAGATAATCAGTAGAAATTATCAAAGTTTACTTCGGTTGGATAAAATGATAAAATGATTCGAAATCATGATGGATAGGCTGATAAGTAATTTTTTTGTTTTTATTATATACCACAGCTATGTGACCGTATCTGATTTTCAGCAGACTAACAAAACAGAACAATTTACTGATGAAAGATATTGCTATCTTCGTTTTGCCAATGATTTGGATGCATTAAATTTTCAAATTAAATTTTATTTGGTTATAAGGTCTTTTTGTTGTGTAGCGTTTTGTAGACTAATTTGAAAACATTTTCTAAATATATATTGTACTACTCTAATTATATATTGATAACAACTCACCTGTTGAATTAACAAATATAGTCTTTTGTATATTGTGGAATCCATCATTGACGGTACAAACGTGTTCGCCGAGATCTGCAGGACTTAGTTGGTTGATTGTGATAACGTTCCCGTCATTTAACGGATAACACTGTTGGTCACTTGAGTGTTTCCAGTTGACTGTTTGTGATGGTGTTGTTGTACAATTAAGTTTGATATTGGTTCCTAGTGGTGCTGTTATAACAGTTGTGTTGTCTACAAACTCTATTTTCCCTGTTTTGATTAACAAGAAACGTATCATTTACACCGCGTGTCTTACTGTCTTATACTTCTGTGAAAATAATTAAGTAATATGAAAAATATAAATGAAATCGTTACAGCAGAAGTAGATAAAACTATTGTCAAGTTCGAAATTGCCCGAACATTAATTTTGACGTATACGAAACTTACGAATGCAATCACAGGTTTCAGAAGTGTTAGCCATAATCCCTTTCGCACCAGTCTCTCCCAATTCACCTTTGATTCCAATATCACCTCAAAATAAAGAAGTAAAATCATTTTAAAGGTTGGCCAATTATTCCATTTGGTTTTTTTTAATCTTCGTTTCAAAAATAAATGCAATCAATGTTTACTGAATATTTGAAACGTATTTTTTTTTTTAAAGTTTAAATAAATTCTTAATAAAATATAAACTATATTGAAAAATCTTCACAGACAAACTTTCCCATTTTAATTTATCAGTATGTTTGTTATAACAGCAAATTCATAGCCTCTTAATAACACTGATATTAATTTATTTGGTTACCATTGTCCCCAACATGCCCAAGACTTCCTTTTAATCCAGGAAAACCTTTTTGGCCTTGTGGTCCTTTTCTGCCATTAGTTCCTTGCACACCTTTTGGTCCTCTCGATCCACGTATTCCTGATTTCCCGTTCTCTCCTGTATTTCCAATATTACCTTTCAAACCACGCATTCCATCGACACCTCCATCGCCTTTAGAACCTTTCCATCCCGAACTACCCTTAGGTCCAGGGTTTCCAGGTAACCCCTTTTGACCATCGTTACCTGGGACTCCTATATTCCCAATCAATCCAGGCTCTCCTTGGCTACCAATGTCACCTTATATTAGATAATTAGAAAAATATTGATATAAGATTCCATAAAATGCAAAATAATAAGACAATTCAATATTAATGACCGTCGATATAAAAATTGTGAACATATAAAGGAGTTAATGTTGTGGGGTATACATCACTAAAACATTTACTAAAGAACACAAAATACGTATAAAAATAATTAATAGACTAGTTTCTATACAATATCAAGCATTAAGTCTCCCAAAGTCTAGACAGGGACTACCGAAGTTATGACATCACTCTTTAAAGAAGAAAAAAAATGAACAGTGCAGAATCAAATCATTTAAAAGTAACGTGTGTCTGTTTGACAAAGATAATGTGTAATCTTACCCTTAACACCGACTAGACCAACGTCTCCTTTCAACCCTGCAACAAAATCAAAAGGTGATCATATATTACCATCGAATTATTTTCACCCACATTACCCATAATTCTGTTGGAAACCTGTCGTAAAAAGAAGTTGTATGTTTCATTACAGAGCATATAACACGTTCTGCTATAGAAGTCCATCTAATGTATAAGCGTTTACTTCGATCAAGAATTGTAAATCTAATACCTTACCAGGGCATTAGTGTCAAGTATTTTATTGGAAAAAAAACACAGCATGCTGACACTTCTATAGTGATCATCTGTTAACATTAAGTTGTTGGGTTGTTGTATTATTTAAATAGGATTCAAATCTCCAAACTCATGTGAATGTAGAGTATTTACAAGAAAGCAAAAACATCAGTAACATATCAGACACGATATTAAACTTCTCTACATGCATGATGTCACTTACTAATGTAAACTACTTTCTCGTAACAATTACCTGAACATTATGTTTTTGTCTTGCAATAAATCAGATAAAAAAAAAGAGAAGGATTAATGTTTTTACCTTTCAAGCATATTTTTGTATCGTTTGCACAAGACTTCTCAAGTAAATGCTCCTGAAAAACACACTCTCAAACAATATATAAGTTATATCATACCTTTTTTTAAATGTCTTAACTATATTAGAAAATATGCATCTAACCCTAGCTATAGGCAGATGAAAGAATTTTACCGGGTTAAAACATATATACATTCTTTTAAAATATATATATGTAGTGTACAAGTTGCAATTTTGTACAGGTTATAACTTGTACAAAAATATTGTACATGTTATAATTTGTACAATGCTAAAATACAAGTTATAACATGTACAAAGTATCTCGCACATGTTATAACATGTACAAAATATTGCTTAAAAATTGTGTAAACCTAAATAATAATAAAGCAGAATATACATGCAAGATTGAAATTTATTAAGTAATGAAGAACAATAATCAAAAGCAAAAAAAAGGTGCATTATTTACAGCATGCATAAAATACATTTTAGAAACAAGTCACTGGTATTCAAGGTTACCTACACAAGATGGAAGCATGGATTGACAAATGGCTACTAAAATTTCAACCGGAAAAAATGTAAATACATGAAAATATGTAAGAAATCAAATAACACTGAACACTCACCAAATTATAGTCTTCTAAATCATACAATAGGAAAGGTTAAAGAGGTTAAAGATATAGGAGTCCTAATCGACTCCTCAGAACTCACTTTTGAAAATCACATAAGCGAAAAAGTGAATAAGGCCAACTTCAATTTTGCAGTTCGCAGAAGAATTTTTAAATACTTTGGTACATTTCTTTATATACATAATTTAAGAGAAAACCTGCACAAGTTCGATGGTAAAATTATTTTGTTCATTTATGTATGCCTTCAACCCCATTGGGGTATACATTTATATGCATTTATTCAACAAGAGTGCACACACTGAAATGTCTTGCCTTCTTTACTAATCATTGATATTATGTTGATAGTCCTAAATATAAAGCTTTATTACAACTGTCACATAAACTTAACATAAACCAAGAAAAACTAAACATTGACCTTTGAATCATGAAAATGAGGTCAAGGTCAGATGAACCATGCCAGGCAGACATGTACAGCTAACAATTCTTCCATACAGCAAATAGTTGACCTATTGCTTATAGTTTAAGAAAAACAGACTAAAACACAAACCTTCAACACTGAGCAATGAACCGTGAAAATGAGGTCAAGGTCAAATAAAACCTGTGTAAATGACATATAGATCGTAAAATGTTTTCATACACTAAATATAGTTAACCTATTGCATATAGTATTAGAAAAAAAGACCGAAACTCAAAAACTTAACTTTATCCACTGAACCATGAAAATGAGGTCAAGGTCAGATGAAACCTGCCAGATAGACATGTACACCTTACAATCATTCCATACACCAAATATAGTAGACCTATTGCATACAGTATAAGAAAAACAGACCAAAACACAAAAACTTAACTAAAACCACTGAACCATGAACATGAGGTCAAGGTCAGATGACACCTGCCAGTTGGACATGTACACCTTACAGTCCTTCCATACACCGAACATACTAGACCTATTGCTTATAGTATCTCAGATATGGACTTGACCACCAAAACTTAACCTTGTTCGCTGATTCATGAAATGAGGTCGAGGTCAAGTGAAAACGGGCACGAGGACCTTGCAAGGTACGCACATACCAAATATAGTTATCCTATTACTTATAATAAGAGATAATTTAACATTACAAACAATCTTAACTTTTTTTTCAAGTAGTCACTGAACCATGAAAATGAGGTCAAGGACATTGGACATGTGACTGACGGAAACTTCGTAACATAAGGCATTTATATACAAAGTATGAAGCATCCAAGTCTTCTACCTTCTAAAATATAAGGCTTTTAAGAAGCTAGCTAACGCCGCCGCCGTAGCCGCCGCCGCCGCAGGATCACTATCCCTATGTCGAGCTTTCTGCATCTAAAGTCTACAATAAACTATTAAAAGTTGAAGAAGCCAAATAAATATCGTGATTGAATTTTAGGAAGTACTAAGTATCTGCCATTTACATTTAATTCCTAAATAAATAGAACAATTTTAGTATAAAGAAAATCAATTACATGGGACAGCTACGTTAACAAACCAGATCTTGTCATCTGAATTAATTCGGTATAATAATAATAATAAAACAATAGTGCACACACTGAAATGTCTCGCCTTCTTTACTAATCATTGATATTATGTTGATAGTCCTAAGTATAAAGCTAAGCTTTATAACAACTGTACCATAAACTTAACATTAACCAAGATAATTAAACAAAGACCAATGAACCTTGAAAATGAGGTCAAGGTCAGATGAACCATGCCAGGCAGACATGTACAGCTAACAATGCTTCTATACAACATATATAGTTGACCTATTACTTATAGTTTAAGAAAAATAGACCAAAACACAAAAATTTAACACTGTGCAATGAACCGTGAAAATGAGGTCACGGTCAAATAAAACCTGCGCGACTGACATAAAGATCATAAAATATTTCCATACACCAAATATAGTTGACCTATGACATATAGTATTAGATAAAAAGACCAAAACTCAAAAACTTAACTTTGACCACTGAACCATGAAAATGAGGTCAAGGTCACATGACATCTGCCCGCTAGACATGTACACCTTACAATCATTCCATACAACAAATATAGTAGACTTATTGCATATAGTATGAAAACAACAGACCAAAACACAAAAATTTAACTATAACCACTGAACTATGAAAATGAGGTCAAGGTCAGATGACACCTGCCAGTTGGACATGTACACCTTACAGTCCTTCCATACACCGAATATACTAGCCCTATTGCTTATAGTATTTGAGATATGGACTTGACCACCAAAACTTAACCTTGTTCACTGATCCATGAAATGAGGTCAAGGTCAAGTGAAAACTGTCTGACAGACATGAGGACCTTGCAAGGTACGCACATATCAAATATAGTTATCATATTACTTATAATAAGAGAGAATTCAACATTACAAAAAATTTGAACTTTTTTTTCAAGTGGTCACTTAACCATGAAAATGAGGTCAAGGACATTGGACATGTGACTGACGGAAACTTCGTAACATGAGGCATCTATATACAAAGTATGAAGCATCCAGGTCTTCCACCTTCTAAAATATAAAGCTTTTAAGATGTTAGCTAACGCCGCCGCCGTAGCAACCGCCGTCGCCGGATCACTATCCCTATGTCAAGCTTTCTGCAACAAAAGTTGCAGGCTCGACAAAAAAGTAAACCAACTTTATTCAAAGGGTTTCGGTCTTTCACAATTACGCTCTTCCCTTCAAACACACTTTATTCATACCGTTATCAACATAGCAAAATCATTTGGAAAATACTACGTGAAAAAAAATGATAAAGACCGAAGTTGATATCGTCAACTGTCTTGATTGATATCTCATAAAGTATAAATGCGAAATTGTCTTTTCACTATTATATAGCTATCTGTAAGTTTCATCTTAAACTATTTGAACAACAGCCTTTCTAAAAGTATTATGTTTACCTGTGTCTGTATTATACCATTATCTCCATTTGATACCTGTCTTCTGATTAGGTTAAATGTATCATCTTCTTGATTCACTCTGCTTCTCTATATATAAAAACAAGAGTGCACACACTGAAATGTCTCGCCTTCTTGATATTATGTTGATAGTCCTAAGTATAAAGCTTGATTACAACTGTCACATAAACTTAACATTAACCAAGATAGCTAAACAAAGACCAATGAACCATGAAAATGAGGTCAAGGTCAGATGAACCATGCCAGGCAGACATGTACAGCTAACAAAGCTTCCATACAACAAATATAGTTGACCTATTACTTATAGTTTAAGAAAATAGACCAAAACACAAAAACTTAACACTGTGCAATGAACCGTGCAATTGAGGTCATGGTCAAATAAAACCTGCGGGACTGACATATAGATCAAAATATATTTCCATACACCAAATATAGTTGACCTTTGGCATATAATATTAGATAAAAAGACCAAAACTTAAAAACTTAACTTTGACCACTGAACCATGAAAATGAGGTCAAGGTCAGATGACATCTCTCCGCTAGACATGTACACCTTACAACCATTCCATACAACAAATATAGTAGACCTATTGCATAAAGTATGAGAAAAACAGACCAAAACACAAAAACTTAACTATAACCACTGAACCATGAAAATGAGGTCAAGGTCAGATGACACCTTCCAGTTGGACATGTACACCTTCCAGTCCTTCCATACACCAAATATACTAGCCCTATTACTTATAGTATCTGAGATATGGACTTGACCACCAAAACTTAACCTTGTTCACTGATCCATGAAATGAGGTCGAGGTCAAGTGAAAACTGTCTGACGGGCATGAGGACGTTGCAAGGTACGCACATACCAAATATAGTTATCCTATTACTTATAATAAGAGAGAATTCAACATTACAAAAATTTTGAACTTTTTTTTCAAGTGGTCACTGAACCATGAAAATGAGGTCAAGGATATTGGACATGTGACTGACGGAAACTTCGTAACATGAGGCATCTATATACAAAGTATGAAGCATCCAGGTCTTTCACCTTCTAAAATATAAACCTTTTAAGAAGTTAGCTAACGCCGCCGCCGTAGCCGCCGTAGCCGCCGCCGCCGCCGGATCACTATCCCTATGTCGAGCTTTCTGCAACAAAAGTTGCAGGCTCGACAAAAACAACACACGATGTCAATACATTTTCCTCAAATTAAATTTTCCTTGAATTGAACTAAATGTGAATGTAAGTATGCCAAATATTTGTTATTGTTTCCTGTCTAGCTATTAGGTTTTTGTCTCTATCTAACCATAACTTGGTACAGAGGTGAAACACGGCACCCTTAGAACAAACAGTAAAAATCAGTTAGAAAGGTCTTGAAAAACCATACTACAAACGACATGATTAAAAAAGAAATACAAACAATAGTATACAAAATACAATATAGAAAACTAAAGACTGAACAACACGAACCAAACCAAAATTTGGGTGGTATCAGGTGCTCTGGAAGGGTAAGCAGATCCTGCTGCACTGTGACACACGTGATATCTGTCAGATTCGGTACGTCATCAGTTCGGGAAAAGGGAAGGGATTTTAGTTACCAAACGACACATAGTTTAAAAAATTATCAGCATTTATTGTTTTAGCATAAATCAGTTCACCTTACCTTGATTCTAAACATCAAATCAAATTAGAAAATAAAAAAAATAAAACAATTTCACCGTTAACTTTCATCTGTTGTCAAATTGAAAGTAGTAGTAATATACATACCTTTAACTGAGATGAATTAAAACATCTGGCTGAAATATTCGCTATTATCTGTCTTTTGGTGTCTAACTTGGTCTGTAAAACATCCCGTTTATGATTCTCAATTACAGTAACTGCTACAAACACAATAAGCTGAAACAGACAAACAGACACAGTAATGTATGTTGTCCTTTCGGAATATTTATGCCGGATCCCCATTACATTTACATTCAGACATGAACTATGTTATCTCCGTCACACAGATTTAAACCTGTTCAAAGAAGACATGATAAGGTCGTCTGACGGACATTGCAAAAGTATGATACATGTATTGATAACAAAAAGATTTCAAATTTTCCATTTAATTATTTAATTTGATGCACTGTGTGAGATATGTTGGTGTATTTTTGGCAATTATAAACTGTGTTCCTAGATACCCAATATCATTTAAAAAACAATATTAATACAAAAAAAAATTCTACAAATTTGTAGCGAGTTTGTATGAATTACTTTCAATGAACCCGTAGTCTACTTGATCAACAGACGTTTCGTTTATGCAACTTTATATGAAAGTTTAGAACATTTTGATCCCAAGTTGATGTGTTCACGAAAATTTAAATGCGAGCTTTTTCACCTAGTCAATTCAAATATGTAATGAAAAGTATACCTCCATTTGCTACTTTAAATGATAAATCGGGTCGACATTGAAGACATTTACTCAAAACATATACTACATGAAGGATTGGAAAAACTTGGACTGCCACTGGAAACTGAGCGAATGTGTAATATAGGGAAAAAATCTTTCAATCGTGACTTGTCTGTCAAGTTAAATGAACAATGTATGATATCGATATTTGCCATGAGACGGAGACCACTACAGTACTACAGTACTATGCAATACGTATGTGTCACATCCATTTTTTGTTATATATTTCATATAAAATATTTTAAAGATAAAAAGTTGAGTCATTTACAGTTGGATCCTATCAAACCATGCGTTGAAAGGCAAATAAACATCTTATTTGAAAATTCGTTTATTTGATTGTAGTTTTTTGTCTTCAGTTGTTATTGTTATCTGCTAACAAGAACTTTTTTTTTATCACAACTTTGTTTGAAAAAAATAAAAGTAAAAGATAATTACCCAGTGTATGTAAAGTGCGGCTCCTAAAATATCATTTTCACTGTATATGCCAGAAATTTTTGATGTAGAATGATAAATAAACAGACGACTTTTTTTTTATTTTTGAAGAAAATGAAGAAAATTAGTTAAAAAGTATATGTTAAGAAACACATAATACTAATAAAACAAAGTAAGAGATGCGAACGGGGTTTTTTTTTGCGCCTAAATCCAAATAGCTGTGAAATATATACCAAAATAGGTGAATATTTAGGACATTTCACGAACAGATCGTGCAGGTGTTTTATAACTAACAGGTAAGATGTTCTGGCAGAAAAAATATTCATTTTAACACAATGATTAAAGTTGTATAACGTAGAATAGGTTTTGTCATTCAGTTTCTTCATATTGAACTGAATTCCACTATGATGCTTTCTTTATGCGAGTCATGTTTACTGTCGAATAATGATACTATTCTTTCATTTTCACTGTAGAGCGATTCATTATTATTGTATATGCGGCGCATTTTCACTGTATGATATATTTGTGTTTTTTTTAATTTTTTTTATCTATTACAGCGTATTTTTTTAAGCATGTAAAGCAAGACTTTAGTTAGCGTGCTTGCTTTGGTTTTTTTTTTTTGTACAATCATTATGATAACACCCAATTTAATTCAAATACAATAATTATATAAATACATATTGTTTAAAGATGTCAATCTTATTTACAAAGTTTGTATAAACAATTATACAAACTAAGCAATCAAGTCAACCAAAGTTTTGCTTTACATGCAGTAGGAAATTAATTAAAATTTCTTATGAATCGTATAGGGATCTTTATCCTTGTTTTTTTTTTTTATCCATTTCCATGACACTTCACCACTAATTACGTACATCTTGATAAAGATTGAATCGTTGGTTTTCCCGTTTAAAAGGTTTTACACTGGGGCCCTTTATAACTTGCTGTTCGGTGTGAGCAAAGACTCCATGTTGAAGACCGTATTTTGACGTATAAAGGTATACTTTTATAAATTGTGACTCGTTTTGAGAGTTGTCTCATTGTCACATATGACATCTTATCTATCTGTGGCTCCAGTGATTCCATATAAAAGTAACCAAATGTTTTCCCAAAAAGGGGGCAACCCCTGTCCCCCTAAATCCTCCTCTTGTATCGAGCTGTTCATTACGGATAAAAAAAATTTTATCAAGGGTGCTCTACTTCACGTACCAATGCAAACAAAAAAGTTCGCCCACACCTTACATTTCATGTTTTAATGACTGTGGATAATTTATGTCACATACCGTTTCACCTTATACAGTTGAAATCATCCAAGCAACAATCGAGTCAAGAACATTTGTTCTACCAAAACTGTCTTTTTCAGAATATGGAAATTGAAGCAGTTGAGGGTACAACTGGGGAAAGTTAATCTTTTATAGCTTTTCTGTCACCATTGCGTTTCAAGATGCATATTTTTTATTTATTGCGTGGAAGATAACGTCCTCAAATGTACTCGTCTCTATTTTACACAGACTGCACTTAAACTCCGCAATATCAATCTTTGACTTAAAAAAAATACAGAAATATCTTTTAATTTTTTTTTAAATCAAGGAAAAACGTAATTTGAAGAATACAATATGACATTTTTTTTTTTGGTTACAAGTTTGAAAAGCTATATATTTGATAAAGAATGAATGAGGAGTTTGTATTTCAATTTGAAAATACATTTATCATAAATTCTAAAGTCATCAACTAAGTTTTTTCATTTGTTTCAAGTGCATTTATCACATAATTCTACAATGAAAATTCCTCGCATCTTCGAAAATTCCACATCAGAAATGACTGCACTAACAGTGATAATTCATCGCATCTATAGTTAAAATGGATCGCTTCAAAAATCGATATGCTATATTATGTTGCTTTTATAACACTTATTTGAACTTTAATGCTATGTTTGTACATAATAAAGATATATCGCAATGAAAATATGTAAAAACTTTCCTTCAAATCAATTAATTTGGTATTTTCAAAACGTAAACAAATACAGTTTTCCCATGATCCTTTATTCTACAATAGACATACCCGCATATGACAGTGAAAATGAACTAGCTGGATTCGCACTTTATATACACTGATTACCGGACAAAAAATTATATTTGTGTTGATACATCATCAGAAAAATACCCCGGAGAACAGTTATCACCAAATAGTTAATAAACATGTTATTTTAGTACTAGGTTGGTCGAAATCAAACCCAAGATAACCGTGTTTTTTTTTAACATAAGACGCAATTTTATTTGAAATATATATAGCAAAATGTCTACATATCTAAAAGCACCCTCTGGAACTTAGTAGCGCGAATCAGTGTGATACTAGTATGACGTCAAGGATAACAACTGTTATCCGACTTTTTTTTTTAGAGAGCAGCAATCTATGATAAGCTCAGAACGATGGCGTTTGCTCTTCCTGTTACTGTAAGTACTTTTTTTTTGCATTTTTATGTAGAAGGTAAATTTTAGAAAATGTAACAGTTTGATATTTTTTTGTAAAACATAAGTCAACGTTTAAATATTTCTATGACTGCATCCTACATTAATTTGCAAGATCCTTTACGTTTGATAATTCAGCTGATCTGTAATATTCCATCTTCATGCCTTATACCAACTTCCGAAGCAAGCTTGTCGGCTCTCCGAACTTTTCCGAAGTCCTGCGTTTAACATTTGATTGCCGACTTTATGAGCTTCGGTCCTTACTTGGAAGCTGGCCTTATACATCGTGTACTGTGTTACGACGCTAGAAAAAAAAAACTGACGAAGAAAGGTAACACCCGGCTACCGAATACTTAATTTGTGTCGAGTCTAGACGGTCGAGTGGTCTAGTGCTGCGGGCATAGTTCAAGGCGATTTTGTGCCACGGTATCTTAGTAGCACGAGTTCGAATCCCGGCAATGGGAGTACAAAAATGTGCTTCCGCAAATTTTACATTCATTGTTGGGCTGTTATTTAGACGAACTATATATTCAGAATGTGTTTAAGTATGATATAGGAATATATAGGTATTTTTGTTAATTTTAAAAACAAGTGTTTGTGATACTGACGTAGGATATTTGTATTGACTTACCTTCTCTTTCTTTTTTTCTTTTTCTTTTTGTGTTGTTCACTCTTACATGTGCTATTAATTTATCTATTGCGCATAGATTCGTTTCTAAAACGATCCGACGCCATCGGAGGAAAGATTGTTGTTATCTAGACTTTATATAATCATGAAACTAGTATATATCATACTTCTATTTATAAATGCAATTACCAGAGAAATAGGCCCTATGCCAGAGGTAGAAAGTTTGCAGGTTTTATACTGTCGATAATGGCAGCAGTTGTGACAGGGGTATGTTGTTATTTTCTTCATCAACATCTTTCGTTGTTGTTATTGTATATGTAATGTCTAGAACCGATACATAAAATTTTCCATTTTTTGTTAATTTTTTTAAAGCTTCTAACATAACACATAATTCCTATACTATAATATGAGAAATATATTATATAGGATTGAATATTTCATTCTACTTTTCAGGCTGGAATACTGATTGGCGTTGGCACATACCATTTCTTTAAAACAAGCAATCAACGAGTATACAATATACACCAGCTAAACAAAGGTGACCATGTCAAATACAAACGAGGGCTTTATTCCCACCATG
The DNA here is from genome assembly GCF_963676685.1 of Mytilus edulis. Taxonomy (NCBI): domain Eukaryota; kingdom Metazoa; phylum Mollusca; class Bivalvia; order Mytilida; family Mytilidae; genus Mytilus; species Mytilus edulis. The sequence continues at coordinate 94,437,386 of NC_092345.1, read as the reverse complement.
CCGTAGTTGTAGATGTGTATCCAGAAAATCAGACGTATAAAGTAATACACTTCACTGGTGAGAAAAGGTCAGGCTTTGCGGCAGAAATAAAGGAGGAAATTCTTTCTTTCGAATTTAACACTGAAATCATATTGATCCGTTATAGGTATGGACGATTAGACAGAAGTGAGACGGTAAATCGTGCGTACAAACTGTTGAAACTGCAGAAGGAAATGCGTGTTATTTATGATATTCTCACCAGTAATTGTGAACATTTTGCTACTTGGTGTATTACTGGAAAAGCAAAAAGCCACCAAGTCAATAAAGCATTAGCACCGATTGCTCCTATCATAAACTTAGTGGGTTCACTAGACAGACCTTATTAGGAACAGTCATTAAGCTTTGACCTTTCTGTAGCTTTTTGTCTACGTTATTGCATTAGTAAGTTATTTTTATTTAAGTCAACTAGACGGTACACATTTAAAATACGGTAGCTGGTTTCTACCATTAGTCATTCCATAACGGCGGATATCCACAGTACCACTGAAATAAATTGAAATATAAGTATTCATTATCGTTGAGTATATAATTTACCATTAAACCTTAAGCAACATTTTTGTTTTTGAAAGTTTTTAATGTTGTGAACCGTTTCGTTTGGGTTTACAAACGAGTAGGCGGGCAGTTTCCCCATGACTAATTTGCAACAGTGTCATTTCCAGTTTTCCAATCTTTACATTATTTCATAGTATCAAATTCAAATATTTGTACTGCAAGGTTCTTACAATAATTAGGCTTGTTTTTTAACAAAGTAAAATGTTTTTATTAAAGCCAGAAGATGGCAGAAAAATCTCAACTTTCATAGACTTGGGCAAATGTTTTAGTATCTATTCAAAATATATGTCTCTGGCATCACGTACAAGCAGAAACTAAAATTATGTTAGAAGTAAAGCTATTTAATTTCTTTCGGATACACTTGTACATTTTATTGCAATATTTAATAAATGAGAAATAATATTTCAAAAATATGAATAAGAATCTCTAGTAGGATTTGACAACTTTAAGATAGTGTTACAAATGGGGGGAAATGGCCCTTATCCTTTGGCTCGTTGTTTTTTTAACACCGTATGTGGCTATAAGCTAAAATGACAAGTTGACAGTTTTTCTGTCGAAATTTGGTGATTCTTCCAGAAATAGAAGCTTGTCCCCATAATGTAGTCAATTTAGTTATAAACAGCGTAGAACACCAACATATACACGTACAGTGGCAAGTATTTCATACATATTTAGACGGAGAAAATAACACATGATATAACTGAAACGTAGGTTCTTCAAAGTTGACCTGAATAGCACCGGAAGATTCGGATGTGACTGGAAAAGTGTCTTACAATAACAGGTGTATAATATATACGTGCTTTCCTTTTTTCTGTCAACACGCATTTAATAGTTAAAGAGTTTCCTTGTTTTCATTTTGGTCTTTGAATGATGTATATAGAATGTATCAAGTTTATGCCACGTACAACTCTGATGGATTTTCTTCAACCTTTTTTTTCAAACTTTGGTGCCATTGTGCACCAATACTGTACATCTCCAATGTGTGAAACGTAGTCAACTTTGTTACTGAATGTACCACGTGTATGCCATATCCCAAAGTAGTTATCAGTTTTTTTCATCAGTTGTGTTTTGTAAGACAACTAATGTATATTATTTTGCCAAAACACTTCCACAAAAACGAATCTTACTATAAGACATGATAATTGCTTCACTGTAATCAAAACTGAATCATTCTGATGCCCGATAATTTTACTTATTTAACTTCCATATTCTTTCATTTAAATTGATTGCATCAGGAACATATATATTATACAATTAAAAACCAATTGTTCAGAGAACAATTGAAACTCTGAACAATTGAAAGTCTTTCCACATCAAAGAAATTTTGATAAAAATATAGTTTCTTCATACTGATGCGATAAATAATGGTTTAGATATATTTTTGAGTGATATAAGGGAGATAATATGCTACTTCCGGTGAAATGAATGCCCCTTCCGGTCTGATACGATAGCTTGTTTCACACTGATTCCAAAAATATATAGTTTATATATACATTTGTATGTAGAATGGGAGATAATTGGCCACTTCCGGTTTGTTGGAAGTCATTTTTTTTAGTCTTCAGTATTCATTTTATGTATCTATATGACAAAATATATGAATTCTGAGGTCACTTCCGGTAGTCATTTTTCAAGGTCATTTGTCACTTAACCTTTTGCACAAGGTAAAATGCCTTTATAATGAACTTAGTTGAAGTTAAAATCAAATAACCTCATATCAAGACATTTCAGGGGCACCAACTCCTATAAGATGCCTTTAAATTGTATAAGACTAAATGTAGCATATCTTCATTACAATAAAGCAGACATTTTGCACTTGTTCTTTAATATGTATCTTTCAAAAGTGTCGGAGAAAATGCAAAAACAAGCAAAAATCACATTTGAGAACTTGACCTTGACCTTTGACCTTGACCTCATTTTCTAAGTTAGGACCTAGGGGACTCAAATAACAGCATTCCAGGGTTATACGGTTAACTGTTTATGAGTTGAAAAAACATACCGACAAATTTATTTTGTAAAGGTAGATAACTCCTATAAAATTTCATCGAATCGCTTCAATCCAAATAAGCCAAAAATTACTGAGGAAGTAACGAACAATTTGTAAAAAGAATTTTGTCGATATCTTTTTTTTGTTTCGAAGGAGATCCACACAGATGATAAACAGAAACAGATGAGGGTATACGTCACATGATAGAAATAATCGTGAATTAAGGATGATGAGGGTATACGTCATATGATAGAAATAATCGTGAATCAAACGAGATGAGGGTATACGTCATATGATAGAAATAATCGTAAATTGAAGGAAATGAGGATATACGTCAAATGATAGAAATAATTCTTAATTGAAGGAGATGAAGGTATACGTCATATGATAGAAATAATTGTTAATTGAAGAAGATAAAGGGTACATGTCATATGATAGAAATAATCGTTAATTGTTAGAAATGAGGGTATACGTCAAATGAAAGAAATAACTTTTAATTAAAGAAGATGATGATATACGTCATATACTAGAAATAATCGTTAATTAAAGGAGATGAGGGTATACGTCATATGATTGAAATAATTGTTAATTGAAGGAGATGAGGGTATACGTCATATAATAGAAATAATCGTCATATAATAGAAATAATCGTGAATTAAAGGAGATGAGGGTATACATCACATGATTGAAATAATTGTTAATTGAAGGAGATGAGGGTATACGTCATATAATAGAAATAATCGTCATATAATAGAAATAATCGTGAATTAAAGGAGATGAGGGTATACGTCATATGCTAGAAATAATCGTTAATTGAAGGAGATGAGGGTATACATCACATGATAGAAATAATCGTTAATTGAAGGAGATGGGGATATACGTCATATGATAGAAATAATCGTGAATTAAAGAAGATGAGGGTTTACGTCATATGATAGAAATAATCATGAATTAGGGTTGATGAGAGTATACGTCATATGATAGAAATAATTGTGAATTAAAGGAAATGAGGGTATACGTCATATGATAGAAATAATCGTTAATTAAGGGAGATGAGGGTTTTCTTCATATGATAGAAATAATCGTGAATTAAGGATGATGAGGGTATACGTCACATGCTAGAATTAATCGTTAATTGAAGGAAATGAGGGTATAAGTCACATGATAAAAATAATCGTTAATTGAAGGAGATGAAGGAATACGTCACATGATAGAAAGAATCGTTAATTGAAGGAGATGAGGGTATACGTCATATGATAGAAATAATCGGTAATTGAAGGAGATGAGGGTAAACGTCATATGATAGAAATAATCGTGAATTGAAGGAGATGAGGGTATACGTCACATGATAGAAATTATCATTAATAGAAGAAGATGAGGGTATACATCATATATGATAGAAATAATCGTTAATTGAAAGAGATTAGGTATACATCATTTGATAGATAATTGTGAATTAAAGGAGATGAGGGTATACGTCACATGATAGAAATAATCGTGAATTAAAGGAGATGATGGTATACGTCATATGATAGAAATAATCGTTTATTGAAGGAGATGAGGGTATACATGAAACATGAAACATGAAAACTTAATTAAACGCCTATTTCTACATATACAATATGTATTCAATGGCGTTGTACATAAATGACATATAAAATACAAAAATACTATACAAAAATACAATATGTATGTACTATACCAAAAATTGAAAATATACACTGTGATACACAAGAAAAAAGTCAGAAAAGTTCAAAATAATTTTCGAAATAGAATGTTTTCAACCGACATTTAAAAGTATCCAAAGATTCAGAGTTTTTTACATTTGTACCTAGTTCATTCCACAATTTTGGCCCAATAGTACTAAAGCTTCTATCTGAAAAAGTTTTCTTTTTGTTATATGGGACTGCATAGCAACCAATAGATGACTCTGACGACCTTAATGAACGTTTCGACACTTGAGGATTTAACAAATTGATCAAATATGACGGTGCATTACCTACATGACAGTTGTACATATATGTTAAGATTTTGAATGTAATTCTGGCTTTGATCGGAAGCCAGTGTAAGTCAAACAATGCCTGCTTGGCACTATCATACTTAGAACGGTTTAACACAAGTTTGGCACACATATTCTGTACACGTTGCAATTTATATAAATCAGTTTGTGAAACTCCAAAAAGTATAACATTGCAATAATCTAAATGTGATATAACCAAAGATAAGACCAAAGTTTCAGTTGCTTCTTTCGATAGATAGGATCTTATGCACTTTATTTTGTAGTAGTTCATCATTGCTGTTTTACATTTTTTAGTAATATGGTCTTTGAAGTTTAGATTCTCATCCAGAAAAGCTCCTAAGTACCGTATACATGTTTTTGATTTTATAACATCTCCACAAATGATTATGTCTTTTGTCTGACATTTAGAGAGTTGGCGTCGACTGCCAAAGAGAATAAACTCTGTTTTCGCATTGGGTATACGTCACATGATAGAAATAACTCTTAATTAAAGGAGATGATGATATACGTCATATGCTAGAAATAATCGTTAATTAAAGGAGATGAGGGTATACATCATATGATAGAAATAATTGTTAATTGAAGAAGACGAGGGTATACGTCACATGATAGAAATAATCATTAATAGAAGAAGATGAGGGTATACATCATATGTGATAGAAATAATCGTTATTTGAACGAGATTAGGTGTACGTCATATGATAGAAATAATCGTTAATTGAAGGAGGTGAGGGTATACATCACAGGATAGAAATAATCAATAGTTGATGGAGATAAAAGGTAAATGTCATAAGATAGAAGTAATTGTTTATTGTTAGAAATGAGCGGTATACGTCACAGCATGAAAGTAATCATTAATTGAAGGTGATAAGGGGGTTACGTCACATTTAACACATAATCGTTGATAGATATAGATTAAGGGTATACGTCACAGGTTAGAATTAATCGTTGACAGAAAGAGATTAAAAGTATACATCGCATAATACGCAAAATATAGAACTAATCATTAATTAAAGGTTATGAGGGATGTACATTATAGGATAGATGTAATCGTTAATTGAAGGAGATGAGGGTATACGTCACATGATAGAAATAATCGTGAATTAAGGATGATGAGGGTATACGTCATATGATAGAAATAATCGTGAATTAAAGAAGATGAGAGTATACGTCATATGATAATTTTAATCGTTAATTGAAGGAGATGAGGGTAAATGTCACATGATAGAAATAATCGTGAATTAAAGGAGATGAGGGTATACGTCATATGATAGAAATAATCGTAAATTGAAGGGAATGAGGGTATACGTCACATGATAGAAATAATTCTTAATTGAAGGAGATGAAGGTATACGTCATATGATAGAAATAATCGTTAATTGAAGAAAATGAGAGTATACGTCACAAGATAGAAATAATTGTTAATTGAAGAAGAAAAAGGGTACATGTCATATGATAGAAATAATCGTTAATTGTTAGAAATGAGGGTATACGTCAGATGAAAGAAATAATTCTTAATTGAAGGAGATGAAGGTATACGTCATATGATAGAAATAATCGTTAATTGAAGGAGGTGAGGGTATACGTCACAGAAAAGAAATAATCAATAATTGAAGGAGATAAAGGGTATACGTCACAGGATAGAAATAATCGTTAATTGAAGAAAATGAGAGTATACGTCACAAGATAGAAATAATTGTTAATTGAAGAAGAAAAAGGGTACATGTCATATGATAGAAATAATCGTTAATTGTTAGAAATGAGGGTATACGTCAGATGAAAGAAATAACTTTTAATTAAAGAAGATGATGATATACGTCATATGATAGAAATAATCGTTAATTGAAGGAGGTGAGGGTATACGTCACAGAAAAGAAATAATCAATAATTGAAGGAGATAAAGGGTATACGTCACAGGATAGAAATAATCGTTAATTGAAGAAAATGAGAGTATACGTCACAAGATAGAAATAATTGTTAATTGAAGAAGAAAAAGGGTACATGTCATATGATAGAAATAATCGTTAATTGTTAGAAATGAGGGTATACGTCAGATGAAAGAAATAATTCTTAATTAAAGGAGATGATGATATACGTCATATGCTAGAAATGATCGTTGATTTAAGCAGATGAGGGTATACGTCACATGCTAGAAATGATCGTTAATTGATGGAGATGAGGGTATACGTCATATGATAGAAATAATCGTGAATTAAAGAAGATGAGGGTTTACGTCATATGATAGAAATAATCGTGAATTAGGGATGATGAGGGTATACGTCATATGATAGAAATAATCGTTAATTGAAAGAAATGAGGGTATACATCAAATGATAGAAATAATCGTTAATTAAAGGAGATGAGGGTATACGTCACATGATAGAAATAATCGTGAATTAAGGGAGTTGAGGGTTTACGTCACATGATAGAAATAATCGTGAATTAAAGGAGATGAGGGTTTACGTCATATGATAGAAATAATTGTTAATTAAAGGAGATGAGGGTATACGTCACATGATAGAAATAATCGTGAATTAAGGGAGTTGAGGGTTTACGTCACATGATAGAAATAATCGTGAATTAAAGGAGATGAGGGTATACGTCATATGATAGAAATAATCGTAAATTGAAGGAGATGAGGGTATACATCACATGATAGAAATAATCGTAAATTGAAGGAGATGAGGGTATACGTCACATGCTAAAATATAATCGTTGAAAGAGATGAGGGTATACGTCACATGATAGAAATAATTCTTAATTTAAGGAGATGAAGGTATACGTCATATGATAGAAATAATCGTTAATTATAGGAGGTGAGAGTATACGTCACAGGAAAGAAATAATCAATAATTGAAGGAGATGAGAGTATACGTCACAGGAAAGAAATAATCAATAATTGAATATATATATATCTTTATTCTCATAAACCAAAGTACAATGGTACAGAGACATATACAAATAAATTAACATAGTATAAATTTTAAATACAAATGTAAAATAGAGACATAAAGTGATTACCCAGGAGATTCTAGGCATTTAAGGAAGATTGAAGATGAAGGAGATTAAGGGTATATGTCCCATTATAGAAATAATTGTTAATTGAAGGAGATGAGAGTATACGTCGCAGGAAAGACATAATTGTTAATTGAAGGAGATAAAGGGTACATGTCATATGATAGAAATAATTGTTAATTGTTCGAAATGAGCGGTATACGTCACAACATGAACATAATCATTAATTGAAGGTGATAAGGGGTATAAGTCACAGGTTAGAATTAATCGTTGACAGAAAGAGATTATGGGTATACATCGCATGATACGCACAATATAGAAATAATCATTAATTGAAGGAAATGAGGGGTAAACGCAAATGATAGAAATAATCATTAATTAAAGGAGATAAAGGGTATGTGTCACAGGATAGAACAATCGTTATTAGAAAAAAATCCAGGGTATACGTTAGAGGATAGATATGAGGATTACGTTGGAAACATGAAAGGTATACGTTTCAAGATTTATATAACCTATAAGTGTGAATTCAAGGAGATATGTAACATGATAGAAATAAGGGTGAATTAAGGTGATAAAGGGTATACTTCATATGATAAAAAAAGATTATGAATTGAAGGATATGTGGGTTTACGTAATATGATAGAAATTATCGTTAATTTATAAAGATAAAGGGTAAAACGTCACATGATTTATAAAAATGCTGAATTCAAGGAGATAAGGTGTATGCTTTACATAATTTAAAAAGGGGATTTTAAGGGATATGTGTTTGATGTAAGTGCACGAGACACGCGAAATGTGTTGGTCATTTTTACAGGCTAGGTTATATTGTCCTATATAACGATTGGAAATCAGGTATATTAGTTTTTCGAATAGTATGAATACAGTTAATTAGAATGAAGATTGTATCACAAGAGAAAATAAGAAGTTCCTGCGAACACCTACATCGTAATCCTTTGTTTGTGTCTGTCCGGTGCAAAGCCAATTGAATTAAGAGTAAAATTAGTTAAAAGTCTAACGATCAAGGCGGAGATAAGATATTATGAACAATGCAATTTGATCTAATATTTTCATAATTTTGTTTTAATTTGACAAAATTTAGTTCATAGTTCACCTTTATCGTGTTTATGAACCCTCAGTTCAGTTGTAGAGCACCCCTTTGTTATACTCTTTGCTAATAACATTATCCCAAACAGAAAAATAAATGAACAAATTGCTTTCAAATCGTATTCAAGTCTCTTTCAAATCGTGATTCTGCGATTTGTTAATGGACGTCAAGTTGGTTACTTATTCCCTATTCCCTATTCGTTACCTATTCCCTATTCCCTATTCGTTACCTATTCCCTATTCCCTATTCGTAACCTATTCGTTACCCATTCCCTATTCGATTTGTTAGTACCATTTGCTTGCGATTCATTAAACAAATCATAAACAAATCAGAATTTTCCAAATTCCCTAAAACTGATTTCTTTGCGATTTCTTTCTATTGTATGATTTGTAAGCAATTTGTTTCTGTTTGAGTGTGATTTCTTTATGATTTGTTTACTTAGAATATCGTATGAAATGATTTGAAAGAGATTTGTTAACTTTGTTAGCTAGAATGGTGAGATTTCGTTATGATTTGTTAACTTAGAATATCATATGTAATGATTTGAAAATGATTTGTTAACTTTGTTAGCTATCATGGTGTGATTCATTGATGATTTGCTACAATGAATAAAATGTTAATGCATTCCAATTTTCTTTGTTTATCTATCTCTCTAACTTCCGGTTGAGGTTAAATTCAAATTTCAAATACTGTTCTATATTAACTGAACAAAGAAGGTTGCAAGATAAGGAGTTTTATTCAGTCTATGAAAGATGACGGTGATAAGGAATCTCTATATTTATAGTTTCACATATTCAACTAATACTATTCAAACGTTAACCATTAAAATTTAGAAACTATGCATTTCAGTATCTCATTATAATCATGATAATTTTGTACTGTATAATTTTCAAAATAAAAATGTGTAAAAGATGTGTAAACAGATCGAAACATTCATTTAAAGACTGGCTTCCAGAGCCAGCAGACATAATACATTGGCAAGTTTAATGTTTTAATTGTGCATGATGTTTACTGACCAGGTCCCGGGCAAAATGGGCAAAGCTATATTACAATGTAGCAGATTTGGACCAAGACTAAGAGCCATCACCTATTCGACATCATTCTACTAAGTACACGTGGTTGCCCATGTTTTTTCAAATTTCGTTATGATAGCCAAATTCGGGAGAGAAGTAAGAGAAACTCTGAGTCACACAGAGTGAACAATTCATCCCCACCGCAACCAAAGATAGTATTCCTTTTTACAATTAGAGGAGTAGCTATTTAAGGTAAAATGAAGACAATTGCGCTTCAAAGTTTAGTGGTTTCAGGGGCAGAACATATGTTTGATCTGGATGTGAATTTAATCTGTGAATTGTTGATTGATGCCAATTTATTTACGATTTGCTTATGATTTGCTTAAGGTAGGAATATATGATTTACTTCTGATTTGTTAAAGATTTGATGACAATTTGTTTATAATTTCTTAATAATTTGAAAACAGTTTGTTTATGATTTGCTTGAGGTAGGAATATGATTTACTTCTGATTTGTTAAAGATTTGATAACAATTTCTTTACAATTTCTTTACGATTTGAAAACAATTTGTTTGTGATTTGCTTGAAGTAGGAAAGCAATTACCTCTGACTTGTTAATGATTTCAAAACAATTTCTTGACAATTTGTTTATGATTTGCTTATGAATTGTAAGCAATTTGTTCATGATTTGTTATTGTGATTTGTTAGCTCATTTGCATGTGAAATTTTATAACTTTCAAATCACAAAGAAATCATACGATTTGTTTATCATTTGTTACCATGATTTGTTCCTCAATTTTTGTTTGTTTGGGATACTACATCAAAACTACTTGCACTATTTTCTGAGATTTTCTGACATGTTCAATGAGAGGTAACTCGATATATAATTTGATCATTTTATGGTTGTCAATAACATACAACAAAACAGTTTTATAAAGTATATTTTTATGTTTCTAGATATTTTAACAGTAAATGGCTCACACTAAAGTATCTATTTGAATAGTAATATTTAAATATTAAATTTTTGGTTTCGCTTTACATGTATAACCTTTTTTGTCGACCCAGACATAGCGGGCCGTGATAGTGATCGGCGGCGGCGGTGTCCAAAAATATTCACTCTGTGGTTAAAGTTTTTGAAAATTTAAAACTTTTTATAATTATCCTTCATCTCTTAAAAAAAAACTTGGACCAAAGCTTGTTTATGGTCATACGATAGTATCCAGAAGTCAATTATCCTAACAGAAGGGGTCAGTCGCCTATGCAATTCGTAATTGGCGTTAGACATAAACAAAAGAAAGCTCACGTCTATAAATCAATCATTCAAATCTATGGAACGTTCAAAGAGCGAAAAGTAGCCGTCATTCGTCGAATGTTTCATATAAAAAAGAAGATGTGGTATATGGTTGCCAGTGAGACAACTTTCAACAAGAGACCAAAATGACACTGACATTAACAACTATATATAGGTCACCGTACGGCCTTCAACAATGAGCAAAGCCCTTACCGCATAGTCAGCTATAAAAGGACCCGAAATGACATAGTAAAACAATTTAAACGAGAAAACTAACGGCCTTCTTTATATAAGAAAATGAACGAAAACCAAATATGTATCACATAAAAAAACGACAACCACTACTATATTACAGGCTCCTGACTTGGGACAGGCACATACATGCATAATGTGACGTGGTGTGGTTAAACATATAAGCGGGATCTCAACCCTCCTCCTAACCTGGGAAGAGGATGTAAGAAAGTGGTATAACAGTACAACATAAGAACGAACTAAAAAAATCAGTTGAAAAAAGGTTCAACTCACCAGATGAACAAAAATACAAGTGAACGTGGCCGGTTACTTGTACATCCCAACAACAAAATGACACAAGAAATAAATCTGAGAGTACTCGCAGTTAACTGACAGCTAGTTCAAAGCCACTAACAACTAATAAAAAATAATGCATCTAAGACTAAATTATAAATCCGTACACATCCAATATCTAATGGATTTAGTGTAAAGACGTCATAAACAGTCAGAGAATAACCTGACCTTGTGCAATGCCAAAATACAGGTATCGACAGATTGTAGATCCATGAATGTGTATATGTATATAACATACTAGTAATATTTAGTTTGCTTGTAATTTACTGATAACAAAATCAATATGTATACCAATCAAAACAATATTCAATGATCTTATTACAGTGTTGAATTGGTAACCTTTAGAATATGTTTATCTAAAGAAACGAAAAGTTTACAAGGCTCATTTCTAAATTTCCGGGCACGGTTTACAACATTTCCGCAAAAATGATGATGTGCTATCCCGTTTGAAATAGGTTTTCTACATGTACAACCGAACTTCAAAACCAAATCTTTATATCCATGGAACAAAATGCAGACATAACAATATATAGTACAACCACAATAGCCTCGTCATTATCTCAAACCGCAAAAATACGCCCCCGCCTGGCATCTAATTTATTAAAATTTCAAGTTAATAAAACTGTAGTCAATACTTGACTTATTTGTATCTTTATTGAATTCTATTTTATGTCATTTATTTAATGTATCCGTATACATGTATTATCGTGGGATTTCGATTGTTTTTCTATTGAGTGCTTTGTTTCGGTCAAAGTTGAAGTATTTCTGACAATTGTTACAAAAATTTGAAAGAACATTGTTTGTAAAAACAGAATTAAACAATTATTTCCGCCATCAGTTGAAATTTCCTGTAATCAGTTACACATTGTCTCTATTGAATGAGTATGGTGTGTTCTCTTCTTAATCAGATCAAACTTTGAATTTAAAATTAGTATTTGCCTTTTCTTTCTTGTGCAATATAATGAATATGTCAAACGGAAAGTGTGACTTTAGTAATAAAAAAGAATCAGTTTCATCTTTTTATTTACTGTAAACTGGTGGAAGACGAACTATTAGAATTATGTTCAAAATTGAGTTTCGAAAAATTACAAAAATCGGAAACAAGTATCATTTTGGGTGTCATAATGCAGATACATCTTTTTCTAAAATTTTAAATACGGTGCTTCTTACATGTGTGTCTTATCACGAAATGGGTTATTTGGAAAACTTGAAACATCGTAAAATATCAAAAGAAATGGATAAGTAAATCGATGATTTTCAATATGATAAACATGAAATACAATTTTTGTTCAAATTTCTTAAACCAAAGACGAACAATGAAACCTTTTCTACTATGTGCGACACTTTTTGGAAATTAATATCTATTTTTTTTCTTCAATACTGAATATATTATTATAAACATTGCCCTCAACTCCCTTTGTAAATTTTAACAAGGACGTATAACTAACATAATAATATACGTCCTTGATTTTAAGCAACACGACAGATGCCGCACGTGGAGCCGGATCTGCTAATCCTTCTGGAGCACCTGAGATCATCCCTAGTTTTAATGGTGTTCGTGATGCTTATTCTTTAGTTTTTTCTGTTTTGTCTGGTGTACTATTATTTTTTTCTGATTTTTTTTCTGTTTTGTCCATGGCATTGTCAGTTTATTTTTTATCGATGAGTTTGAATTTCCCTCTGGTATCTTTCGCCCTTCTTTGATCATATTTAAGTTATACACTCATGGAAACCTAGATTGCACGGTTTTATAATGTAACTGACACACTGGTGTAGGTACACTTATAAATCTTATCCTGAATCATCTGAAAATGCTCTGAGAACTTAGTATATATAATTAGTTTCAATAAAAACGTAAAATTAATTATTTTTTTTATTATTCATTGTAACGTGAAACAGTATAATTGAATAAACGTTTTAAAGTTAGAAAGGAATGAGTTAATTGTCGTATCGTGTGAAACAGTTTAACTATATTTATCCAGTCGAACTTATTGATGGTCACGTGTTCATTGGTGGAAATATAATACTCACGTGTGTACTGTTTATTCATAGAAAAAGCTATTAGATTAGATATCATAGAAAAGTTGTTAAGTTAAAATCACTTACACACAAGATGGCTTCCCCTCAAATAGAGTTGAAACCGTATGAACAACTCAGAAGAGCTGTAGACCAACATACATACGAAGACATAACGAGAGACCAATAGTACGAAAGAACGGACATGAAATACAATACGATTTTCTATAAAGATATCGCGATGCCAGATGCCACAATGGCTAAAAATATTCGTGTTCACTGTTGTGGTATCCATTGTTTCAACGTGTACAGTCTTGATTGTTTTTTATTTCACCTTATTTGGTTAGTCCAAATAATTATGACGTCTTGAAAGGCTATTATAATTTTTTTCTTTGACGCTTTACTCGATAATTATGACGTCTTGAAAGGCTATTATAATAGCCTTTCGAAGTAAGGCGTCAAAGAAAATAATGATAATAGCCTTTCAAGACGTCATAATTATTTGGACTGTTTTTTTTCTTTGACGCCTTACTTTCGAAGTAAGGCGTCAAAGAAAAAAATTATAATAGCCTTTCAAGACGTCATATTTATTTGGACTGTAAGGCGTCAAAGAAAAAAATTATAATAGCCTTTCAAGACGTCATAATTATTTGGACTACTTATTTGGTAAGTCAAAATAAAAGCAAATTTTATCTTTGTGGATGTAAATTTTGATCTACAAATTTACTAGTGATCGATATATTCACATCATATGCGTAATAAGATAATTTATTTTTAACTTTAAATGAACATTATTATAAGCAAGTATGCTTGGGATGAAAATGGACACAGTAAAAAACATCAAGGTATTTCCTTTAATAAAAGATAGCTTATTTTGGTCTGCTGTTTAGTGAAAAACAATCGTATAAACAATTTTTTTCTGTTGTTGAAAATTGCCTGTTGTTTTTAAGATGTTTCTTTATTTTTGAACAAATCTTCTGATTTCAGCTGAACTTTAGGGGCCAGCTGAACGACGCCTCCGGGTGCGGGAATTTCTCGCTACATTGAAGACCTGTTGGTGACCTTCTGCTGTTGTTTTTTGTTTTTTATTTGGTCGGGTTGTTGTCTCTTTGACACATTCCCCATTTCCATTCTCAATTTTATTGAAGTGATAATGGAAAAGAATTATGCATTTCTGATGACAAAACAAAACATAACTAATACTGAAAGAGGTAAGTATGTCAGATGGTAAGGTTGTCGCATATCAAATGAAAGAACATAAAGCGTACATTTCAAATTTCAAATTGACGTCTCCCAAAAATTGGTTGGATGGAGTCACTGAGTGCAAAAAAATAAATTTTATTTTACGATAGGGTTGTTTTATATCAAATGAAAGGTCATGATGTGAACATTTGAAATATCAAATTCCCGACCTCAAAAAAAATGAGTTGAATAGGGTTATTAAGTGCAAAAATCAAACTTTCTAGAACATGGCGTTGTCTCATATTTGTTCTTGTTTTTTTTTAAATATTTTTGACAATCCGGCATGCTAGTTGTTAGTCAACGTTTTCATCACCTTCGACTTCTTAACCTTCTGTATATATCCTTACCAATAGTTATCGAAGCTACCAGGATTATAATTAGATACGCTAGACGCGCGTTTCGTCTACATAACTCATCATTGACGCTCAGATCAAATTAGTTGAAACGTCAAACAAGTATAGCATGTATAGAGTTGAAGAGCATTGAGGACCCAAAATTCCAAAAAAAAATGTGTCGAATACGGCTAAGGTAATATATGCCTGGGATAAGAAAATCCTTAGTAATTCGAATAATTCAAACTAATGCAAACAGCAAATTTATAAAAAAAAATGACCATATAAAGGATATTAATGCCAACACCGAAGAGCTGACTACTGGACTGGTGATACCCGCGGGGACGAAACGTCAACCAGCAGTGACATAGACCCAATGGTGTAAATAGTTATCAAAGGTACCATGCTTATAATTTGATACGCCAGATGCGCGTTTCTTCTACATAAGACTCACCAGTGACGCCTAGATCAAAATAGTTTAAAAGTCAAACAAGTATAAAGTTGAAAAGCATTGAGGACCCAAAATTCCAAAAAAAATTGTATCAAGTGCGGCTAAGGGAATCTATGCTTAGGATGAGAAACTCCTGAGTATTTCGTATAATTCAAACTTTTGCAAACAGAACCTTTATAAGAAGTGATCATATAATTGAACTGCATGTCAACACCGAAGTGCAGACTACTGGGCTGGTGACAAACTCGGGGCCGAAACTTCTACCAGCAGTGGCATCGACCCAGTGGAGTAAATATTTATGAAAGGTACCAGGCTTATAACCAAAGGGTTGATAAATAATGTAAAATACATTTAAAAAAAATAATTAATGAGTATTACTATTATATAATTTGTTGTGCTTGTCTGACCTTATGGAAAATATTAGGTCAAGATTTATTGCTATTCGTGATTTAAATAATTAAGCGCGATGTAAAAATACTACTCAATCTAGTAAACGATTTGTGAAAGTTTCTCTCACATATTAAATATGTTTTGTCTGGAGAGTTTTAAGACAAATAAGAGTAGGTATACAAATACATATGTTTTCTCGTTTAATGTATAGTTTATGATACGTAAAATTAACAAAACTGTGATTACTTGGCTCAAAAAACCTGTCATGTATTTTTATTTACCAGGTAGTAAACATTTCTACTTTTAATCATAAACAAGTAAAACAATATCAAAATAATAAATGGTATTGTTTATCATTTTCCTAGAGTATCTGTTAATTTAATTATTTTTTCCCAAAAAACCTGTGGTGTATTTTTATTTACCAGTAAGTAAATATTTCTTCTTTAAATCATAAACAAGAAAAACAATATCAACACACTAAATTATATTGCATATCATTTTCCTAAACTATTTGTTAATCTTTCATGGTTTAAATGTGTTGTGTGTAATTTAAACGATGGGCATTATACTTTAAAATTACGGAAGTTAACTGCATTTTCTACAAATAGTTTGTAGGGATGTTTTAATGTTAGCCCTCCCTATACGTCTTTTAACACGATATGTTGATGATAATTAAGAACTTAGAAGACAAATATTCCAATAATACGGGTAAGTTATTTTTGTGTATATCTAAAATATATACAAGTATATATGAATCGCAATATCCGCCCACCCGTTCTTCTGTGGTTCAGACTGGGGTCGAGTAATGTCAAGTAAAAGTCAGACCAATTCAGATTGGTCGAGTAAAAATCAGTACAGTCGAGTACAGATATAGGCAATTTCAGACGTTAATGGTTTGTAGTGAAGTAAAATAACAAAAATACTGAATTCTTATAAAAATTCTAAATGGAAAGTCTCAAAGCAAATGACAAAATCAAAAGCTCTATCATATCAAACAGATTTGCAGATATTCATCGAAGTGTGATACAAAGACATTTAAATGATACGAAGAATACGTTATTTTGATTGGTTTATCCAGCAACCAGCAACGATATTGCGGCATTGGCTATTTGTTGTCATTTTTGATGTCTTTCAAAGAAACATAGAGAATATCATGAAAATAATGACTTTTCAATATCACATTCATATCGACCCGAGACACCAATATAACCATAAGAGCTCTACTGAGGGTTGATACAGAGTCGTATCATAAAATTGAGTATGGAAATTGGGAATCTGTCAATCGTCAATGCGACAACAATCCGACCATAGGGCAGACAACAGTCAAAAGCCACCAATGGATCTTCAACGTAGCGAGAAACTCCCGCACCCGGAGGCGTCCTTCAGCTGGCCCATAAACATATATGCATACTAGTTCGGTGATAATGGACGTCATACTTAACACCGATTTATACAAAAGAAACTAAAATTAAAAATCATTCCAGACTTACAAAGGCCAGAGGCTCCTGACTTGGGACAGACGCAAAATTGTGGCGGGGTTAAACATGTTTTTTGATATTTCACCCCCCCCCTTATACCTCTAGACAATTAGAAAAACAATAAACCTATTCACTTTGTTATATATTTCAAGAAGACGTTTTTCATGTAATGTCCAGATAGAACTCAAAGATCATTTTGATTCGAATAGTAAATAGACTTGTCAAATGCATACTTCCTAAAATTTGAACAAATGTTTCTCGTACCTTAACAATACACGAGGAAACATTTTATGAACATTTTATTTTATGAATCTTTCAGTTGATATTAGATAGTTATATTTAAATCTTTAAAGCTAGGTATTTTACGAAGTAAAACCTGTGAACTGTAAAGGGTTCATTTAAGTTTTAAAAGTCATACTTTTTCTACTATGTCCGTATATTTCTTATCTTTATTGGTACATGTTCGAAGCCGACAGGGATTTGTGTTATTTTCTAGTTTGTGTGACCGATTACATAGTTAAGTACCATAGAGGATTGTTTCAATCCATTAATTTGGTATTCAAACTAGTGTAATTGCTTTAAAATTTCACCTCTAACTGTTTAAGTTTTGGGTCCAATTCTACTTGTAAAACACTGCCTCATGTTTAATGCGCCTTAAACAATTCATGTTGCTATGTTGGTCATTAGTACGTTTTGTCACAGTAGATTTTTATATTCATAATTTGGTATTTTGACATCAAGGTTCGCCCCTTCAAATTTTACTCCTTGTTGGTCGGTCAAAGATCGCAATTGTTGTTTATTGGTAGGGATGGTGGTATGTGGGGGCCTTTGACAGATAATCATCTACAGAATTTGGTTTCTGTTCAGCAGGTCTAATAGTGGAAAGTGAACCAATGACTCAACGTTATTTTCATTGTGGTGTACGAACAATGAGATTACTTATAGTTCTTTATATTTTGAGAAAGTGAATTATTGAAAAGGTCTTAATATGATGAGGATTCGGTATGTGAAATGATTCGTTTCGTTATGGAATTCGAGAGCTTAATAAAATTGAGAATGGAAATGGGGAATGTGTCAAAGAGACAACAACCCGACCAAATAAAAAACAACAACAGAGGGTCACCAATAGGTCTTCAATGTAGCGAGAAATTCCCGCACCCGGAGGCGTCCTTCAGCTGGCCCCTAAACAAATATATACTAGTCCAGTGATAATGAACGCCATACTAATTTCCAAATTGTACACTAGAAACTAAAATTAAAATAATACAAGACTAACAAAGGCCAGAGGCTCCTGACTTGGGACAGGCGCAAAAATACTGCGGGGTTAAACATGTTTGTGAGATCTCAACCCTCCCCCTATACCTATTAGGACTTCTTTACACTAAATCTATTTGATGTTGGAGTTGTACTGTTTTATAATTAAGTCTAAGATGCATGATTTTTTTATTAGTTGTTATTGAATTTGTATTTCTATATTTTTTCCATCGGATGAGTTAAGCCTTTTCAACTGTTTTTATAGTTTGTTCTTGTTGCACTGTTAAACCACTGCCCAATGTTAGGGGAGGGTTGTGACACCGCTAACATGTTTAACCCCACCACATGAGCCTGTCCCAAGGCAGAAGCCTGTAATTTAGTGGCCGTCGTCGATTGCTGTGTTACATATTTGTTTTTTTTAAGGTACATTTATTAGTATAGGCCGTTAGTTTTCTCGTATGAATTGTTTTACATTTGTCCTTCCATGGACTTTTATATCTGACTATGCGGTATTGGCTTTGCCCATTGTTAAAAGCCGTACGGAGACCTATAGCTGTTAATTTCTGTGTGATTTGGGCTTTTGTGAAGAGTTTTCCCTTTTGAAATATTACCACTTTTTTTTATATTTAACACCATTATCGAATCATTTTGCTTTACACTAATGCAAGTCTATTTGAATATTGTCAAGTTCTATTTTGATAGAAGTCTCATTTAATTCGTGCAAACGATTGATATACAGAATGTGTATTAACCTGATCTTGTATGTTTATTTTTCTTTTTCAATCAGTTTAAGTATTACAATAAAGTGTATCTGGTGTTATCTTATTGATATATATTATCTTTAGGTTTCGTCCCCGAGGGTATCACCAGCCCAGTAGTCAACTTCGGTGTTGACTTGAATATCAATAATGTGGTCATTTTTTTTTTTTTATAAATTTCCTGTAAACAAAGGTTTAAATTTTTCGAAAAACTAAGGATTTTCTTATTCCAGGCATAGATTTCCTTAGCCGTACTTTTTGGAATTTTGGATCCTCAATGCTCTTCAACTTTTTAATTGTTTGGCTTTATAAATATTTTGATATGAGCGTCACTGATGAGTCTTATGTAGGCGAAACGCGCGTCTGGCGTACTAAATTATAATCCTGGTACCTTTGATAACTATTATAGACAACTTTGTTTGATTTCATCAAAAATTGAATTATTGGGGTTCTTTGATATGCCGAATCTAACCGTGTATTTAGATTCTTAATTTTTGGTTCTGTTTTCATATTGGTCTACATTAAGGTCCAAAGGGTCCAAAATCAAACTTATTTTGATTTTAACAAATAAGAATGAGTTCTTGGGGTTCTTTGATATGCTGAATCTGAACATGTACTTAGATTTTTGGTAATGGGCCCAGTTACAAGTTGGTCAAAATTGGGGTCCAAAATTAAACTTTGTTTGATTTCAACAAAAATTGCATATATGGGGTTCTTTGATATGCTGAATCAAACCATGTATTTAGATTTTTGATGTTTGGGCCCCGTTATCAAATTGTTCCACAATGAGGACTTAAGGTTCCAAAATTGAACTTTATTTGATTTTGGTATCAAAATTGAAATCTTGGGGTTCTTTGATATGCTGAATCTAACCATGTATTTTGGATATAGGACCATAAAAGCAAAATGTAGAGGTTAAAAGTTTTTAGACCACATTGTAAGAGGCACACTAAGAGGCAGTGTCAGAAAACTATGCTGTGTCAACTATTTAATCACAATCAAAATTCAGAGCTGTATCAAGCTTGAATCTTGTGTCCATACTTGCCCCAACTGTTCAGGGTTTGACCTCTGCGGTAGTATCAGGCTGCGCCCTACGGAGCATTTTATTAAAACTTCATTTCAGGCGAATGAATCCCATAAATAAAGGCAACAGTAGTATAGCGCTGTTCGAAACTCATAAATCGACTGAAAAAAAAACAAATCCAGGTAACAAACTAAAACTGAGGGACCGCATCAAATATAAGAGGAGAGCAACGACACAACAGAAACACAACATTAAAATGTAACACATACAGAAACGAACTATAATATAACAATGACCATTTTCCTGACATGGTACAGGACAGTTTAAGAAAAAAAATGCTGGGTTGAACCCTGTTTTGTGGCATGCCAAATCTCTCACTTTTATGACAATGTTAAATATAACATTAAAATGACAACATTACATGCCAGGACTACAATACAATTAAATGGGAGAATATATAGGACAGAGAAACACGAATTACAGCTAACAAAAGGTACCAGGTTTAAAATTTAATACGCCAGACGTGCGTTTCGTCCACATAAGACTAACCAGGGACGCTCAGATAACAAGTTCTGAGCCAAAACAAGTACAAAGTTGAATAGCACCGAGGACCAAAAGTCCCAAAATCTTGTGCCCAATACGGCTAGGGTTTTCTGCTTGGGATAAGAACATCCTTATTATTTAGAATAATTCATACTTTTGTAAACATTACATTTAATAAAATGACTTTATAATAGATATACATGATCATCAAGGCGTGACTAATTAAAGTATAAAAACGGATACAATACATAAAACAACCTAATCCAACACAAAAAAAAATATACACAGTCGAGTGAGCAAAAGCCTCAACGCACAAAGTAAAGTCACATTTGAAATTCTAAAAAAATAACAAAGTGACGTCACATTTGAATTTCTAAAAATATTTCCCAAAAATAAGATAGAATTGGGATTGATTCAAGATGAGGTTGTGATACTGATATTAACGAATTTGTTTACTGGCGCTTTAAAATTGGATTTTAACTAAATGGATTTTGCGTCATAGTATACGGTAACGGTTAGATGGTTATCGAGTTTTCCTATTCGCGTACGTATATAGAAATGTGTATTAAACGGGAAATTGGATTTAAAAAAATCGGTAAGATGACCGTAAATCGTGATTAAAATATTTTTAAGATGACCGTAACATATAACAAGGATGACCGTGATTGGTAAATAGATGACCGCAATTTTTAAAGGATGACCGTAATTTATAAAAGATGACCGTAACATTTAAAGGATGATCATCAATTCTAAGAAACATCCGTATTTGTATTACTTTTTTTTGTATAAAATAGTAAATCGTGTTGGTATAAAACGTATTTACAAGACTGCATACGCCTGTCCCAAGTCAGGAGCCTCTGGCCTTTGTTAGTCTTGTATTATTATAATTTTAGTTTCTTGTGTACAATTTGGATATTAGTATGGCATTCATTATCACTGAACTAGTATATATTTGTTTAGGGGCCAGTTGAAGGACGCCTCCTGGTGCGGGAATTTCTCGCTACATTGAAGACCTGTTGGTGACCTTCTGCTGTTGTTTTTTTCTATGGTCGGGTTGTTGTCTCTTTGGCACATTCCCCATTTCCATTCTCAATTGTATTATCTATAGGTAGACGAAAAAGTACATAGTTCACCATATGTAGCCTCCAAGTACACGCCAAAAGATTTGTTTTTATTTCTGGGATTCCTATTAATGTCATATAATAAATACACCTATTTAAAAATGCCAATGCATGTACACACATTGATATTATATCGTTTCAACTACCATTGCAAATGTTCCTTATTTCAGATAAGTACATGTCTTATCAGTATATCACCTGCAAATTCACTTCGTTTTATGTAGACAGCATTTTTGATACACACTATAGACAATCATGTCGACGTCTGTCAACAAACATTTTGTTTTAGAAAGAAAGTTTTGGATTAAAACAGTGGTCATTCTGCATACCGGTCTGTACTACTACATTTCGGAGTTGAAGTAACAAAACTTAAAATAATGTAAGGAAAAGGTTATATATAAGCAAAATATAAATTTAGAAGAACAAAATATAGTATTCAAAAGATGTTCCTCAAATTTGAAAGTCAGTGTCGATTATGTAGAGGAAGGGTGTCAAACGACTTTATTAGGTCGTTAGTTTTCTCGTTTGAATTGTTTTACATTGTTATTTAGGGGCCTTTTATAGCTGACTATGCGGTATGGACTTTGCGCATTGTTGAAGGCCGTATGGTGACCTATAGATATTAATTTCTGGTCTCTTGCGGAAAGTTGTCTCATGGCAATCATACCACATCTTCTCTTTATATATTTATGAACTATTGCCAAATATTGAAGCAAAACTAAGAGAGATAGGGCGATACGAAGACTTGATTTCCGTATTGAAATCCACATCTACTAATGGAATATTTACTGAACATATTGCTTTTCATTTGTTACTGGATGTCGAAAGGTTTTATTCCCAGTCAACAATGTACCCTACAAGATATATTCCAGAAACGCTGGCATTCTGGATTACTATTAAGAAACTGTTTAAGGGTAAGGGAGTTAAGTTTTAGGGGTTATAAAGCAAAAGGACTATCAACTGAAAACATACCAGTAAAACCATCTAAATGCAGAATAAATTTTGCAGTTCCATCGGATCCGGTGTTGTCAAGGGAATGTTTAATTTTTTTGGCAGATGTTAAGATTTTTGTGTGCTTCCTCTGGAACCATACACATAGGCTCGATTACTGGATATTCATGTGTTTAATAAATGGGTTTTTTTCTTCAACTTTTCGTCGTATCGCTGTCAATTTGTATTCAAATGTTAATGTCGTTATCAGTGAGTATTTAATAATTTCCGAGAAATATGCAATTCACTATCATAAACTCAAAATACGGCAAATAGTTAAAAGAAATTGATTAAATATATTTATATCCACTAACCGAGCCCCTATTGAAACAAACTCAACAAAAAGCTATGAATACAAATATGGATATTTCTTAAAATAGACGGTCATCCTTTAAAAGTTACGGTCATCCTTTAAAAGTTACGTTCATCCTTTACAAACTACGGTCATCTTTAAACCATTTACGGTCACCCTTGTTATGAATCGCTGATCCTGTTACGGTCATCTCGATTATGATTTACGGTCATCGTACCGATTTTTTCAAATCCAATTTCCCGTTTAATACACATTTCTCGGTAGTAATTTGTGATTTTCGTGTGAATCTTTTATAAATTTACATTGTACCAGTGTTTGCTTTGTAAAGAAAATGATATAGAAACACTTAAACAGACTATACAAATACTGACCTATTTTTTCATCAGACATCTTGGGATGACCGTGAATGCAGTTACGGTCATCAGCTTTACCCAAGTGAAAATAAAGAGAAAAAAAAGATAAAAGGAGAGAGGAGATTAAACACGCCAAAACTTAGAATAAAGAACAACTGAGAATCAAAGGGTTCTAATTATAAAGACTGAATATTAAGAATTACTGAAAGTAAAGGACAAATTATAAAATGAAGAATAGAGAAAAATCTCAATGGTCTGAAAATTAAGGAAAAAAGTTATAAAGGACCCCCATCCAGAACCACATATTTATAGCGAAAATATCATTTTTATTCATTTAGTTTGTTATATTTTTTTTTTTTTAGTGGTCGTAGTTTGATAAACTGATGCAAGTTGTAATAATTAGTTAGAGTGTTTGAGTTGGGCGAATTGTATAGAAAAGAAAAATTGAGAAAGACATTAATTCCACATACGAAATTTGAAAAAAAGTAATTAAGGGTGTCTTGACATCCCATGCTGATGACGGTACGTGATTGTTATTGCCAGACTGTCAAACTCCCAATAAATACAATTGTTCTCGTAGCATGACGATGCGGATTGGCGGGTCATTAGATGGGCAGGTATAACGGTAAACCAATCTCAACCCATCAAATGCTTGCATAAAACAACTGTGAAATAGAAACAATTTTTTTTATCCTTTTTTAGGGCACCTGGCCCGAGCTATTTTCATCACTTGGCGTCCGTCGTCCGTCGTCATCCGTCGTTGTTAACTTTTTATATTTTGAACTTCTTCTAGAGAACCACTGTATGGAATAGAACCAAACATGGCATGAATGTTCCTTATGAGGTGCTGACCAAGTATTGTTACTTTGTAGCCGATCCATCATTCAAGATGGCTGCCAGCGGAGGACTTAGTTTGACATAGGACACAATGGGAAATACATACAAATGTCTTCTTTTAGAGAACCATTGAACGGAATGAAACCAAACATAGCAAGAATGTTCCTTATGAGATGCTGATGAAGTGTTGTTACTTTGTAGCCGATCCATCATCCAAGATGGCCACCAGTGGAAGACTTAGTTTAACATATGACCCCATGGGAAATACATACAAATGTCTTCTTTTAGAGGACTACTGATTGGAATGTAACCAAACATAGCATGACTGTTCCTTATGACGTGCTGACAAAGTATTGTTACTTTTTTGTCGATCCATCATCCATGATGGCCACCAGCGGGTACTGGGTTTAACGTAGGACCTTATGGGAAATACATACAAATGTCTTCTTTTAGAGAACTACTGAATGGAACGAAACGAAACACAGCATGAATGTTTTTTATGAGGTGCTGACCAAGTGTTGTTACTTTGTTGCCGATCCATCATCAAAGATGGCCGCTAGCGGGCGATTTAGTTTAACATAGGACCCTATGGGAAATACATACAAATGTCTTCTTTTAGAGAACCACTGCCTGGAATGACACATGTTATAAATGTTCCTTATGAGGTGCTGATGAAGTGTTGGATTTATTATTAAATTATGGGGCCAATATGAAACCAAACTTGGACTCCATGATTATTTAAGTATCTGTTATAATTCATATCTTGGTTTATATGATTTCAAAAACCCAAGTAGAGTCAAGTGAGCGACACAGGCTCTTGAGAGCCTTTAATTTAGAATCCCACTAAAAAGAGAAAAAAAATAACTGATCCCAAATTTTCATGAAAAGAAATATGCCGGTCAAGCAGATGACAAAAAAAATAATCTAAATGCCGATTTCCCCAATACCTTATAGTTTTAAAATTTGACAAAAATAGTTTGATTATTAACGCTGAAAAACTGAATAAATTTGTTCACGCTTTGCGCAAAAAAAAAATCTGACTCAGAAAAAACCATACCCTCCATTTTTGAAGTTGATTGCCCCATACTAGTAATATGTTTTGGTTCATAAATATGTTTATCAAAACATACGTTAACAACCTGTTTTCAAACATAAATTAACAAGGTGTTACTCAAAACATGCGTTTACCAGGTGTTTATTTTAAATATGTTACCCATATGATTTTAAACAAAGATTCATCCTCGTCCGTCTTTGGATATCAAAATTGTTATTTTTAGCTATAATCAAAATGAAAAATAATAAAATAATGCTAATAAAGCTTTCTAGATCATGACCCAATACAAATAAAAAAATGATTCTATTATCATTATCAATTGAAAATCGTTTATCTTAAGTAAATGTTGTTGTGGAAGCCACATATTGTTCCTTGGACAACATAGCTAATCAGGCATTCGATTGACAACTCAAACCTCACTCTGTGAACCAAGTGTAAATCGAAAACTTGCTTCGTAAACTAGGGGACTATGATATTTTTTTTAATAAATATCTGCGATCGGCATAGATTAGGATTTTTTTTTTAAATCGTATATTATTGCTTGCAGAAGAATATAATTCGTGCAAAACTACAATTATCATTACTATGGGAAGCAAAAAAAAGAAGGAATACGTAACCGCAGGTTATCTGTTTAACAAATCAATCGTGTGTCTGTTTTGCACTTTGTTCGAAGTGATAATTTTTTTAAACAGGTGTAATCTCTTTAAATTAGGTACTAGATTTAATCATATGATTGTTAAATAAGTTTAAGATATTAATGATTGTGTTAAATGAATTTCCTGCATTAATTGAGTGAAAAAGGAAGTGAGGATTGATAAGTATTCTTATCATACAGTACATCAAAATACGAATGACTTTTGTTTCTTTCCAGTGTACTTTCCAAATAAGGGACTTATCATTTTATATCTGGGAGGGGCTCTGGTCAAAATACAGGGGGGTCAAGTTTTTTCCTGTATGTGGAATAGGGGGGGGGGGGTCAAATTTTATTGTAAATTCAAAATGGGGGATCAATATTTTTTGCACAAAGAAATAAGTAATTTGAACATCACTTATCATCGTACTCTATTTATTTATTTTAAGATCCCTTTGAGTTAATTTATAACTCTCATTCCCTCAAAATCTGTATTTTTTAGGCTAACAATTCAAAATTTTGGGATTTCTATCACACATAAATTTATGAATGAAATGTGTCAACAAATGAGTTAGTAATATGAGGCAGGCATTTCCTGTAAATGGGGACGAAGTCTGTATGAATTATTTTTTTGTAACTTAAATATTTGTTAAAAAAAAAAAAAAAAAAACAGAAATACCGTAACGTTTCCGACTGTTGTTAGGGATTTTAGTTGTGACGTTATTTAAGTTATGACGTCACATGCAATGTAAACAAAGAAACGCTATCATCAGGTAACGTTTTTTCATATCAAGGAATTATTAAAAATGAAATTGGTATTGCGTTCCTTCCTATTTTATACTAGACTGATAAATATATATTTTACTCAAGGTTTCAATAAGGCCTGCTGTAAATCTTAAGTTTCAAGCATTGTCCAAGAGAGGAACATACCCTGCGGGTAATAGATATCCCACTTTGTAAATAATGTGTTGTTGCTATATTAAAATGTTGACTTTTTACAGAACTACTTCGGAAAAAGTTTTCTTCAATAGCTCAATATAGGAAATTAGAAAAAAAAGAGTCAGAAAAAGCTTTCCAAAGCACTGCCTTGCTGCCTACCGCTTAAAATTCATGGAAGAGCCCTATTTCAAGGCAATTTTCCCTCGAATATTGTTTGTGGACTCAATCCACTGAGAATATTTAATGTTTGCCTCATGATATCTATGATATAACAAATATTTGCATGTTACAATTTTGACATGTTTAATAGAAGGGGGATCACATTTTTTTAAATGTTTTTGTGGGGGGATCAAATAAAAATAGTGAAACATTATGGGGGATCAAACAAATTTTATATGTTTGAATTCAAAATGACCAGCCCCACTACTAGGTAAATGATGATAAGTCCCTAATTGTAGACACTTTATTTTAATTTAGATCTCGGAGATAAAATTGATTGAATGCAATAATTATACACTAAGCACAGAAAAAAAAATTCATGTATATCTTCAATGCTTTGTTATGAAACAAAATAAAGTAAGAAAGCATTTTTTGCCATGGGATATTGGGAGACACTATTATGATTCCATAATTTGAAATAAAAAGCACAAGTGACAAAAATACGCAAATAAATGGGAGACAATAGAGCTACACGACCTTGTTAAAAAGACAGAATAAATGGGGAATTTAAGTGGTACCGTTTGGGTTTACAATAACCGTCTCTTGCAAGGCAATCATCGTGTCGATATAATTTTTTACGAGCAAGAAAGGACAGCCTACGTCATACTTTCATACCGGAAAATTGTACATATATGTATATTTTAATGTATAGTAGGTGAATAGGTCTGATCGATTTATTGATCTCGGACATTGAATTAAGATATTTTAAATTTTAAATAAAAGATATTATATATGGATCTTATAATTCTCTTGAAATTCATTGAAATAATATAAGATGAGAAAAGTCTGATGAGTAGCAAAAAAATTTAAATTTATTGCACGCTTGTTATATCTTCATTTGTACTCATTCATTACTTATCATGTTTATAGTGTTATATTTGAATAAAATCGACTACAGTTCACTCGATATGGTTCAACTTTTTTCTTCAGCGTGAATCTGTTTCCATTTGTGTTTTTTTTTTCTTTTTCTTATTCGCCTAGTAAGAAAATTCCCCAAAGAAATAAGGAAGTAATAGAAATTGACTGCATTTCAAAATAGTGTATGTAATTAAGGTCTAAGACAGGATATTCAATGTGTGATTCCCAGCTAAGGGTTTATAAGGGAAGTATAAATAAATTATTTAATACACTCTAAAACATTAATTCTAACTATTTAGATTGTAAATTGTATGATTTAAAAATTAAAAAAAAGTATTATTGACGAATGCACGTCGTTATTTTCCACTTTGAGTCTCTGATATTCTTTAAGTGTCCTGTATAGCTTTATATACTTGACATAACAACAGGTGTTTGATGACGTTGTTGATGTTTCGATTAGGGGAACACGTCGTATATACCCTGGCAGTTTCCTGAATATATTCTGCCCTCTTTGTGGTGTTATCAAATCACAAAACTTGACACATTTGTAATTCGTAATATATATAACTTGCCATTATATCTAATTCAGCTGCTATAACTATAACCTCTTCGTTGTCTGCACTGAAGTCGACTATATCTGAATACATTTGATTTTAATCCAAAGTTGAAACAACACTACTACTAATTACCAAATCGTGTTCGTTTTATTGCGTTAAGAATACACTTTCATCATCTTTATTTATTTTAAGTCACCAAACGCATGTGAAGTATTTACGGGAAATAAGTAGTCAGAGCGTACGCAAAAATAATACACTGTGTCCTCCCGTTTGTGTAGAAATACGTGTGGTTTATCGTCAACTATACTTTGTTTTTGTAAATTGTTTAAACTAAGGTTCTCTTAAAAGGGACTTCCATGTAGGATAATTTAATAAATAAAGTTTATCAAAAAAAGCAAAAAAACAAAAAACAAACTTACAAACAAATTTTTTATGCCAAAGTAAAGTAATGGCGTAATAAAATTGAAACCGGAAGTGAACGTCACGTTTTAGCCTTTGGGCCAATACGGCTTTTTGTTTATATTGGCCCTGTTCGAAAAGCAATATTAACTCTTGATTACCTAATTTAACGATACTTACCTTGGTTAAGTTGAAGTTAAAGTGTAATTCTATGAAGACATAGAATAACACTGGAGGTGTTAGATGAGATAGTACTGCGCAACTGCAACCTCAATATTTACAGTAAAAACAAAAATTGTTGGTATTAAAAGTACATCTACCAATTACAATATACAAAGATGTACCAAGCCCTATAATAAGAGCTGATGGGGTGGGTGGTGGCATCTAACACCTCCAGTGTTATTCTATGTCTTCATAGAATTACACTTTAACTTCAACTTAACCAAGGTAAGTATCGTTAAATTAGGTAATTCTATTACGTCATAACACTTCCGGTATTAGATGAGACTTCAAAGCTACAACATATTTTTTTTTCCCGGTGTGCTTTTGAATGTATGTTACATGTATTTCTCACTTCTTTGACAATGAATACCTGTGATGATCATTAGATACACTTAGACAATTTGCAACAAACAGATGCCAGTGATATGCATTATGTAGCACTCATAAACATGTAGATCATTTGATCTTTCTTATTAAAAACTAAATCATAAATCAAACATTTAATAAACTCGTATTCAGATTTGTAACACTTTTTCTGCAAAAACATCAGTTGTTGTTACTGTCTTGTCATAAAATTTTCCAAAAGTCGTTGAACTTGACCAACCGGCTTTGGCTAAAATATCACTTACAGGCACATTATTCTGCTTTGCCTTCGAAGTAGATGCAGATCGTGTACTGTGTGCTTTAAATATACTTGTGTCAATTCCTGCACGGCACATAATGGATTTAATCCATCTAGAAATAGTTGAGCAACTAACTTTTTTGTGTGGTTTAATATAACTTAATATTAATGAATCTTCTTCTGATCTTATATCAACAGTACGTTTCAAATATTCCTTCAGTACTAAATACACACATAATCTCCTGTCTGGAGGAAAACTTTTTAAAATAACCTCTGGATTCTTATATCCAGGTCTGCTTTGTTTCAGTAAATCAAATATCTTAAAACGAAAACAATCCTTCTGTTTTTGCATATTGCTGAGTTTTAATAAATGAATACTCTGTGATCTAGTAGCATTCGTCAATGCAATTAACATAACTAGTTTTAAAGTTAAATCTTTCACTGATATATCAGCAACTGGTGATAAACGTCTCAATAATCTCAAAACAATAGAAACATCCCAAATATTTACATCATTATGTACAGTAGGTCTCAAATGATATACTCCTTTGAGAAATCTTATCACAAGTGGATGCTTTCCAACAGGTACATTATCAAAAGTCAAACCAAACGCAGATAGTGCTGACCTAGCACTATTCAAAGCGGAATAACTCAAGCCACATTCAAACAAATAAGTCAGAAATTCTAGCACAAGTTCTACAGACGTGTGAAATTTATCCTCTTTCCGTTCAAGACAGAAAATAAACCATTTCTTGATATATGTTTTATATTGTTTTTGGGTTCCTGATCTCCATGATGCCATGATAATAGTGGAAGTTTTCTCTGAAATTCCTCTGTTTTGTAATCGGTTCCGGATATCCGACATACCATCAAATTCAATGTCTTTTCTAAAGGATGAACTATGTCCTTGTATGGTAGAGTCAATAGCTTTTTGTTTGCTTTGATAACATATGGATTGTTTATTAACAGTTTCATTACTTGAACAAACCATGGTTGGGTTGGCCAAAGTGGTCCCACAAACAGCACGTCTGCCTTGTCTTTTATAATCTTCTTTACACAGCGTCCGATCATGCTGAAAGGAGGAAACATATAACTGTAAGAAAAATTACCCCAAATCAAGAGTAAAAGCATCAACAAAAGATGATTCTGGATCAGCTTTCCATGAACAAAAAATTGGTAACTGAGTATTTAGATGTGAAGCAAATAAATCTATTTCTGGTCTATTCCATAATAAACATACTTTTTCAAAATTGTTTTTATTCAGTTGCCATTCTATCTGATCATTAAAATTTCTTGACTGATAGTCTGCTTTTGTATTTAACTTCCCTGGTATATGAGTAGCAATCAGCCATATTTGGTGTTCAATGCACCAAATCCAAATTTTTCTAGCAATTCTATTGCATTCAATAGACTTTATACCACCCATACTGTTTATATAGCTTACAGCAGTTGTATTGTCTGTGAGAATTTTGACATTTTCAACAGTATTCAAATCATCCTTAAATGATTTTAGAGCATAATAAACAGCTAATAATTCTAAACAATTAATATGATTATCTTTTTCATCATTGCTCCATCTGCTACCTATTTTTTGTTCATTCAAGACTGCTCCCCAACCTAATTTTGAGGCGTCTGTTTGAATTATAACCTGTGGGTTACCTCTATTAAATTTCCTCTTTTGAGTATAAATATTATCTGACCACCACTTTAGGTCTTGTTTCATTTCTGATGTTACAAACATTTCAGAATCAAAATCTCCCATAGCTAATTTTAATGCTTTAATTTTCTCGCTCTCTATTTTCCTGTAATAGAGTTTACCAAATTCCACAGCAGGGAGACTAGATATGAGTATCCCAAGAACTCTAGCTACTTCTCTTATTTTACATTTATTTTTACTTTGTAATTGTTTGCATTCTTTAGCAATAGTATCTTGTTTTTCAACTGGTAAAGTAACTATCATTGTTTCCGAGTCAATGTAAAAACCTAAAAACTTGATGCATTTTTTAGGAGTAAAAACTGACTTATCTTTATGTACTATAAATCCAAGGCTTGACACCATATTAACAGTTTCTGTAACATTATTTTTGCATTCGAGTTCAGTATCACCTAATAGTAGTGAATCGTCAATGTACCCAACATTAACATAACCCATTTTACGCAAACTTGCATATACAACTTTCATAATTTTGGTAAAAAGCCTTGGTGCCATAGCTATACCATTTGGTAAGTAGGAATATTGAAAATATTTCTCTTTCCAAACAAATCTTAAAAATTTTCTATGCTGTTCAGCAATGTTAATAGAATAATAAGCATGTCTTAGATCTACACTTGACATGTATGCATTTTCTTTAATCAAGTTTAAAGCGCTTTCAAAAGAATCCATTTTGAAATGTTGATATTCAATGTGTTTATTTAATTCTTTCAAATTAAGTATCATTCTGTATTCGCCATTCTTTTTTGGTCTTACAAAAATTGGGGAAATAAATTCATTTATTTCAGATTCAACTTCTTGAATTACATTCATTTTTAATAATTTTTCAATTTCAATATAACAATTTTTTCTTCCTTTAAATTGAATTTGGAATTTCTAATTGACATTTTATTTTGTATAGGAGGTCTATTGTCTGTAAATTCTATATAACAATGCTGAACCGCATCTAAAATATATTTATCAGATGTTAATTTTCTCCATTCATTAACAAACAATTTCATTCTTCCTGCTTGAAAATCATTTGTGTTAATACTCACAACATCTAATTCCTGTACTTGTTGTGAGTCCAACGGGAGTTTTTTTACTCAGATTTGTCAATTGACCTTGAGGCACTACCACGACCTCTTCCGCCTCTGCCTCTACCACGGCGTCTATTCCATGAGGATCTCCATCCACCACGGAAACCGCCTCTAAACTGGCTATAACCGTTACCAACTGAAAGGCGATTTGAAATCTTACTACATTCTCCAATGTCTTTGACTGTTTTAGAGACATCTCCACCAAATAACCATTTATTGAAAGGTTGTGTTTTATTAAACAGGTGACTATATTCCCCTTTTACATCAGGTTTCATGAGTTCTCTCCTAGCTAAGCATATTTCTTTATTTGCATGACCAAATAAAGCAAGAGAGTCCATACAGTCATCAAGAATACCTTCCAACTCAGGTTTGTTTTGAGTATCTTCTTTACCTAGAATTGTGTCTAGTCTATTAACTACTTTGGACAGATAAGTTGCCCCTCTGACTACAGTAGTCTGACATTGTCTCATTATATTGTCATTAGTTCTAGTTCTGGGCCATAACAGGTCCCATACTAACTGATCAGTTTGGACTGGTACAAGTCCTTCACAATTCTCAGGCCGATTACTCTTTTCATCTTTCATAAGTTCTCTGTATTTCTCTTCAGAAATACCATTTCTGAAAATATCTGTGATATTGTCTGCTAGATGTTCATCTAGTTTATCACCACATCTCTCACCAGATCTAAATCTTTTATTCATACTAGAAAACCTAGACTCTTCGCTATTTGAGAGAGTTTTCTGTTTTTTACAAGGTGGTTCATTACCGGTATCTTGACCGTCATCAAGTTCATGGACCTCGTCCATATCTTCATCTACATCACCTACATTATCATACTCATCATCATATTCATCATTATACAAAACATCTATACGTTTGTTCATATCTTCCAACCTTTTATTAGTTGAAGATTGTTCATTTCTCATGTCAGTAAGCATATTAATAATCACATTATTATTGCTATCTGATGTACTAGCCGACACCTCGTGTCCCTTGTTTACCGGAGTCTTTCCTTTAGCGTCCTTGTTATTAACCTTTGGACCGCTACCTGTACTACTTTTACTGACAATAGGTTTTGAGCATTTTCTTTTGGCGGGACCTTTAGCGGGACCTTTACCCTTCCCTTCATATGCTATTTCATCTTCGTCCAACCTTAATAAGTCATCTTCAAAAGAAGATTTAGGAGTTTTCTCTCCTTTCTCCTTGTGCAGCATGGCGTCCGCCATCTTTGTCAAGTAATAAAATAATCTCGTTTCACAAACGAAATAATATAAGATTTTTACTTGCGTAAAAAATCTTTTTATAAAGACATATACTTATTCAATATAAATAAAATATATGTACAAGTCAATCACATTGACTTAATATATCTTTAATGAAATCTTAGTTAGAGGTTGCGCTTCGAGACAAACCACGTCCGCTCGAAAGCAAAGTTAGCAACACATTGAGGTTGCAGTTGCGCAGTACTATCTCATCTAATACCGGAAGTGTTATGACGTAATAGAATTTATATCGACAGTGGAAAGTTTTCAGTATTGCACATGCTGATTTATCCGTATTAGGACTGATTTGCTGATATCAATTAATAAGTTATGTATATAGAGCCAGTATTCCAACGTCAGGTGACTGCCACAAACTGTCTATCCAACGAACCAAAGCAGTGTGAGAATTGCCTCTTTTTTAAACTGCTAAACAATGGCGGTTGCCTCCTCAGTTGTAGAGAAACACTGGTTGAATGTCAATTATATGGTCTGTTTATAAATTTCCTGTTTACAAAACTTTGATTTTTTCGAAAAACTTTGGATTTTCTTACCCCAGGAGTAGATTATCTTAGCAGTATTTGGCATAACATTTTTGATCTGAGCGTCACTGATAAGTCTTGTGTAGACGAAACGCGCGTCTGGCGTATTAAATTATAAACCTGGTACCTTTGATAACTATTTACACCACTGGGTCAATACCACTGCCAGTGGACGTTTCGTCCTCGAGGGTAAAACCAGCCCAGTAGTCAGCACTACGGTGTTGACATGAATATCAAGTATATGGTCATTTTTATAAATTTCCTGTTTACAAAACTTTGATTTTTTCGAAAAACTAAGGATTTTCTTACCCCAGGAGTAGATTACCTTAGCCGTATTTTGCACAACTTTTAGGAATTTTGGGTCCTCAATGCTCTTCAACTATGTATTTGTTTGGCGTTTTAACTGTTTTGATCTGAGCGTAAATGATGAGTCTTGTGTAGACGAAACGCGCGTCTGGTGTATCAAATTATAATCCTGGTACCTTTGATAACTATTTACACCACTGGGTCGATGCCACTGCTGGTGGACGTGTGTCCCCGAGGGTATCACCATCCCAGTAGTCAGCACTTCGGTGTTGACATGAATATCAATTATATGGTCATTTTTGTAAATTTCCTGTTTACAAAACTTTAATTTTTTCGAAAAACTAAGGATTTTCTTACCCCAGGAGTAGATTTCCTTAGCCATATTTGGCACAACTTTTCGAAATTTTGGGTCCTCAATGCTCTTCAACGTTTTATTTGCTTGGCTTTTTAACTGTTTTGATCTGAGCGTAAATGATGAGTCTAGTGTAGACGAAACGCGCGTCTGGTGTATTAAATTATAATCCTGGTACCTTTGATAACTATTTACACCACTGGGTCGATGCCACTGCTGGAGGACGTTTTGTCCTCGAGGGTATCACCAGCCCAGTAGTCAGCACTTCGGTGTTGACATGAATATCAATTATATGGTCATTTTGGTAAATTTCCTGTTTACAAAACTTTGAATTTTTCGAAAAACTAAGGATTTTCTTACCCAGAAGTAGATTACCTTAGTCGTATTTGGCACAACGTTTTTGAAATTTAGGTCCTAAATGCTCTTCAACTTTGTATTTGTTTGGCTTTTTAACTGTTTTTATCTGAGCGTCACTGATCCTGTGTAGAAGAAACGCGCGTCTGGCGTATTAAATTATAATTCTGGTACCTTTGATAACTATTTACATCACTGGGTCGATGCCACTGCTGGTGGACGTTTCTTCCCCGAGGGTATCACCAGCCCAGTAGTCAGCACTTCGGTGTTGACATGAATATCAATTATATGGTCATTTTTGTAAATTTCCTGTTTACAAAACTTTGATTTTTTCGAAAAACTAAGGATTTTCTTACCCCAGGAGTAGATTACCTTAGCCGTTTTTGGCACAACTTTTTGGAATTTTGGGACCTTAATGCTCTTCAACATTTTTATTTGTTTGGCTTTTTAACTGTTTTGATCTGAGCGTAAATGATGAGGCTTGTGTAGACGAAACGCGCGTCTGGCGTATTAAATTATAATCCTGGTACCTAGTCTTGTGTCGGACATTCTTTTGCTGACAAACATAAACCTCGATTTTCTTCTTCGCCTCGTTCAACACTGCCCTTCAAATGAATATAGCATAGTGTTAAATGTTAGAGAGTCAAATAGCTATAAATGACAACGTTCAATAAGACATGTTAAGGATGTCTGCTTGTCATGTTTTGGAATTTTTGTCAGATTTTCGGAATCCTCTGGTTTTATCCATTTGAATGCCTTAAAAAACTTCCCGATGAACCCCAATTTTTCTTTTAGTAAATCTTTTATATGTATAATTATAAGTCATATGTAAAAGTCTAATAAAATTTTATTTATTTTTTAATAGTATTTGAGAACTTTAACTGGTCAATTATAAAGCTATGAAAAATCAAGAGAGAACATTTTCCCGCCAAAATTCCAATGGCTAATATCTCGAAACCAAGCACATTGACCCCTATATATTTTTTTTTTGCTTTTTTGATTCCTCAATTTCTTCCCTATCAATGCATACTAGATTTATGAAAAGTTTTTTTTTTAAACTGAGCAGTGAACATCCTTAACCTGATTTAGTAGGTGATGGGCCACTAAAATACTGAAGAGAACGATGATCCCACGAAGTAAAGACGACGGTGACACAAGTTGACAAGATGCCGTCATGACTGTTTTACGAAAAGCGAAACGGACATACGAATTCGATACAAAAATGAACATCTGCAAGGTGTTTCGGAAATGTTTTGGCATACCAAAGATTTTTCGACAGCTCATGCAATTGCCTTCAGAGACTAAAATAAATCAATCGGCATTCATAAGATGCATTTAGCCCGATTTTTTTATAATCAGACTCGAATTTTTCTATTTCCATAACCGTGTGTCAGTGTCAATTTCGGGACAGCATCCTGACAAATGTCCACCTTCATGTATAATAAGAAAGAGATAAATGCATTTCTTTCAATTTTCAGAAAAAATTCAACGAACCAAAGTTGAAGTCAATTCTCAAGAAAATCTATAAAAAAAGCCCATTTACTGCTACTTGACCGTAAGTCGAAAATATATCAAATGGAAACCACACTTTTTAAATTTGGTGGGTTCGAAACGCTTTTTTTGTTTACTTTTAATAACAACATAATTTTTGAACCCCAAACATTGAATATCATAAATGTATGGGAAGTGTAAGAAATGATGCCAGAACTGAAGCATTGTCTAATATTCTTCTGACTAACAATTTACAAACAGCGATAAAATATTCTCGTTTACTTTTTACAACTTTCATGGGTCTGACACGTTTTCAGGGATTCAAAAAACTAAAGTTATTGATACAAAAAGCCTTAGGCATGTGTCCATCATAATTAAAATTTGGGAAGTACCACACAACAAGCTGGTAATTGCATGATATTTCTAATTGGTATAATATCATGATGCAATGTTCGCTTTTGTAAACAGAGAAATCTAAAATTACATTTACAAGTTTCCATATACAAATAAAATATAG
The DNA here is from genome assembly GCF_963676685.1 of Mytilus edulis. Classification (NCBI taxonomy): domain Eukaryota; kingdom Metazoa; phylum Mollusca; class Bivalvia; order Mytilida; family Mytilidae; genus Mytilus; species Mytilus edulis. The sequence continues at coordinate 94,399,569 of NC_092345.1, read as the reverse complement.
TTTAAATCCAACTTGTTTCTCAGTATAGAGATATGACTTTAGTATATTTATTGATTCATGTTATTACTGGATTCATATACCCATATGTATATCAAACATAATCAAAACAATGGTTACTTTAATTCATAGGTTACCTCATACTTAATGCGATGCTGACCTCAAATGTTTTTGAGTATTCTTTTAATATAAAAAAAAAAAAGAAGATGTGGTATGATTGCCAATGAGAAAACTCTCCACAAGAGATCAAAGGACACATAAATTAACAACTATAGGTCACCGTACGGCCTTAGTGTCTGTTTTGTCGTATAGCTTAAGTATTCAAATGTTTATACATCTTTGCTTCAACTGGTTTTTCAGCTCACGTAAACGTTTATGGTGAAAAGCACTGTGTATTTCTTAAAATACTAGTAATATCAATATTTTTTTTATATTTTAAAGTCTTTCATAATGAAAGTATTATTTTTATTTGAATAAAAGCTAAGAAATCATACAGCTACAGAAAAGGATGACGACCCCATCAAGTCAGATGAACAAAAGTCAAGGAGTTCCGCAATCACCATCGTTTACAAATTATCATCCTATTGAAGGTAAGATATTTTTGTGAAGGAGAAAATTATGCAAGTTTTGCACTTTTCTGTAATCAATTGTACAACCAAAACACATTTGAGCTACAACCCTTTAAGTGTATTTTTTGTCATATTTCAGTCCAAGTTTCATAATCAGGTAGCCGTTAATTTCTGTGAAACAATCAGAGACAATTTGTGTAATAGGTTCACTTTTAAAGCCTTATTCATCAGCAATATGACGTCACACATATTCATACAAAGTACTTAGATACAAAGACCTATCAAATATTGTGGCAAAATATGAGTTTTTTAAAATAAAACTTTGTGTCATTGAAATATGAAAGTATGATTGTGTAAAAGGTTTAACGTCCGATAATTGAATTAACACTGCTGTGACCCAAACTCCGTTTGATCAAATATAACTTATGGTTCAAGGTCACGTCCACATGTCTTTGTTCTATGCACTTCTATTTGTATAATGTAATGTGATGAGTTAAGCCCTTTTCAACTGATTTTTATAGTACGTTCCTATGTTAAACTGTTACTCCACCCGCTAACATGTTTAACCCCACCACATTATGTATGTATGTGCCTGTCTCTTAGCCAAGAGCCAGTAATTCAGTGGTTGTCGTTTGTTGCTGACGCAACGTCAGATATTGCTACCATTTAAATTGGAAACGCGCTTTACCTAATTCTTCCTGCTTTCCTTTTTGGGTAAATGCAAAGTATAACACACAAGTATAAATGCCGTGAGAATCCAATCCAATATGATTTTATAATTAACATAGGATATTCAATTTTACTGCTAGTAATTATGTGTTTTTGGAGGAATATTGCTGTATTATATATTGAACCCGAGTATGATTTTATTCAAGCAGTGACATACAATAAATTATACTTATGATACTGAAGTTTTCTTACTTTTTGATCGTCTTATAGATGTGTATTTTTTTAATGGGTGCATCATTTCGTTTTGTTGATAACAGGACATTTATGTTAAGTGGAGGAAGGAACACGCGAATGCAGTTCATGCCGTCCCTAGCATATTACGCTTGTGGCGACGTCAAATTATGATAACGGACAAACTTGCAAGACATTTTCATTAATCCGTATTTTTTTAAAGATAACCCTGTAATCTTAATGCTATTAGGTGTACTAACTTCAACTTTAAAAGTACTTTTTATTGGTATAGTTATCAAAGCCGAAAAATAATCTTCACGAAATCAAATCTCTGTGTTTTTGGCCGTAAAAGTTTTGTGAAGGCATGAAAGTTTAACTCGGACATTTCCGCAAAACATTGCAAATCTGTTGTTTTGAATTGAATATGTAGCTCAATTTATTTTTCAATTCGAATTTTGGGAGCTAACACTTAGTACAAAACGATCGTGCTTACAATTTAATGAATTATCTGTCAACATTTTATTTTTGAACTGAAATGTTTCAAGTTTCCAAATTAAATTTCCGATGGGACATTTCCGTACATCATATTCTTTTGAAAATATGTATGCAAATTTTAAATGGAGACAGCCATGTTAACCAATACTGAAATATATCACGTCATAGAATGTTCATGCAAAATTTCGAAGAGTTGCGTGAACATTTCGCGAATTGCTCGAGTTTTGTTTTTCGAGTTTGTTACATGGGACAACGCTAAGTAAACGTTTTTGGGATAATCTGTGTCTTCCTAAGCCTATGAATATTATATTTTTATTCTTTCTCTATCATAACGTGAAAATTTAAGAATCAATCTTTTTTTTTCATGTATAATTTGAAATATTTATTTCAGCATTTCTATAAAAATTTTCCCGTCAAATATTTACTTAACGCTACTTTTCGTGGTAGTAGCAATATCTAACGTTGCGTCTGCTGTGTTACATATTTGTTTTCTTGTCAATTTTTTATATCAATTAGGCCGTTAAGTTTCTCGTTTGAATTGTTTTACATTTGTGATTTCGGGGCCTTTTATAGCTGACTATGCGGTATGGACTTCTCTCACTATTAAAGGCCTTAGTACGTTGACCTATAGCTGTTAATTTCTGTGTCATGTGGCCTCTTGTGAAGAGATTTCTGTTTGAAACGCTTACCACATCTTCTTTTTATTTGTAGTTAATAGTATTTTGTATGATATCGATCAGTTATAACGCGATTGAAGTTCGCCTTTTCAACAAAACTCTCACTGGGGTAAAACTGATATCCGTAACTGCAGTTACGTATATCCCAAGATGGCAGACGATGTTTCAGGTAAATATTTCTTTTGTCGATTTTGTAATAAATATGCATCATTTTTGGGTATTTTATGTCTTTTTAAACGTATTACTAAATTTGAAATGGAGCTACTACCGTTTTTTTCATAGTTCTGTGGTTTTGTCCAAAAAATATTATGATTATTCTTTAGCAACAAAAAAGGTATCAAAAACAAATTTCACAGTTAGTAACAGAGTCGTAGTATCTAATTATTTCAGGTTCACAAGAGGATATTTAGGTCAAAGTTCAGGGTTCTTAAGTTTTAATGGTGCTACTTATCAAAGCTCCTTCTAAACTTCTATAGATATCAATCACATTAACTAATATATATGCAGATAGAAATGCCTTACTGATAACTTATAAAATTTCTCCCTGAAATATTTCTTGGTTTGAGGCAAGTTTCCGCCTGGATAATACCGGATAGATGTATCCTGCAAAAGAGCCCCTAAGTATAAAAGCTACACGCTTACAATGAAATATGACCCTGTGTCAAAATTCTTTCAGAAACAGGTTAATAACTCTTTCGTTATTTTCGTTAAGTATCATACCTCATACATTTTTCAAACCACAACCAATTTTAGTCCGTTTCTTATTTGAAATATGGATTAATTTAGATTATGCTAAAATGTTACCCTAAGTTACCTTTTATTTCTACAGTAGCTGACTATCAACTTAAATGTCTACCTAAAGAAATGATCATTGTACACATACATTTATCAAACGACAAGAAAAAACATAAGTTAAAATTGAGGTATAAATGCTGATAATATAAAAAAAGAAGATGTGGTATGATTGCCAATGAGACAACTATCCACAAAAGACCAAAATGACACAGACCTTAACAACTAAGGTCACCGTACGGCCTTCAACAATGAGCAAACCCATACCGCATAGTCAGCTATATAAGGCCCCGATAAGACAATGTAAAACAATTCAAACGAGAAAACTAACGGCTTTATTTATGTAAAAAAATGAAAAGACAACTATTCGCCACAGTAAAAATACAATGTGGATGTAAGCAATAACGTATGAACGTCTACAATGTTAAAACCCATACTGTAAGTTCGACCTGTGCTTGGACATAATAAATACATTTGAGAAAATTTACGGCCTAATTTATCTTAAAATTTTTTACAGAAAACGACTTTGGATTGAGTCTCCAAAACACATTTTATGAGAAAAATTCTTTGGAATAGGACCATGAATTCAATTCGTTTTCAATTCAAAGTATTATTGCCATATAATTAAACATTAAGTTTGTGACATATAACAACAACAAAAACAAATGAAGACACTAAATAAGTAACTCAATATATAAATACAAATTCAGGTAAATATTAAAGGGTCCCCTGTCCTCAGTTCCATTTCCTTTTTTTTTTTTATAAAGGATCCTAGTTTAATCACTTGTGTTGGTGTTGATGGGTTAAGTATATATATATATTACTTTGTCACTGTCAGTGAGACTTTCTATGTTAACTCAATTAAAATATGCCAATCTAACATTTAAATTGGAAGAACAATTTATTAAGAAATGTTTCTCATCATCTAGTACTTTGCATTTTTTGCAAAGTCTCTCTTCGCGAGGAATTTGAAAATGCCTTTTTTCAATTAATAATGAATGATCACTGATTCTAAGTTTTGTGATTGATTTTCTAAATTAAAAGCTTGAGTTAGAGAGGTAGGGTTTTATCAATAGATTTGGATCAAATCCTTTATAAACATTTAATTTACTTTCATCATCAATAGATCTCAACTTATCCATCAACAGGTTGTTTGTTATAAGTTTATTTGGGGTTTAATATAGTTTTAAACATTTTTTAATTGTTTTAAATTATTACAGGTTTTTAGTCTATCTATATCAATGTTGGATTCAGAAAGAATATCTTTTGCAAAAGTGAACCATGAATAGGACCCACTAGAATCCAAAGTTTTAGTTAATTGAAAAGATTCATGTAATAGGGGATTCAAATTTGAGGTGAAAAGCCTTGCTAAATACATAATAGTTATGGTTTTTATATAACATTCAAAAGGCAGTCTTCCCAATCCATTCCTTGTACCAAAATCTGAGGCGCTCTTTTTAGTGCCAAGGGTAAACTTGCAATAACCCAGATGCAAGTTTTCTATTGGAGTCTTTTCAATAAAATTAAATGGGTCCACATTTTTTTTCCAGAAACCAAAGCTCTTTTTTTTAGCTTTGAAATATGTTATATATGAGTCTAAATATGTTATTTCAAAATTATAAGTCAATATAGGTCTCACTATAGATCTGATATTAGTATATGATTTAATAGAAAACAAAACCTTTTGTGCCTTTTTTGTGAATTCAGCTGTAATATGACTGAGATTACCATTTGCTTTAATCAGCAGACCTAAGTAAGGATGTTCTTAAACATTTTCTATTATTTTTGTTTTTATATACTATACAAGTATAGATGTTTCAGGCTTTTGCTTTGTTGTTGAAAAACCAAAGTTTTTGTTTTATTTAGGTGTAGAGAAAGCTGTCAGTTTTCACAAATATGGAAACTTTATCTATACTATTTTGGAGAACCTCCTTAGATTCTGAGAGTAAAAGCAGATCATCAGCAAATAGGATGGAGCATAGTTTACTATTTATAAGCTCCAATGGACTTGAGTTGTCATCTTCCAAGCCTTTAGTGATATCAATTATAAAAATATTGAACTCAATGAGTTCTTTTGTTTCACAACTCTAGTAATGGTAAAATAATCAGAAATGTGATCTTTGTACTTTAAAGAAGATTTTGTATTTAAATATTGTTGCTTTATTACTCTGTAAAAATACTTTCCTACTTCCATTTTGCATAATTTATATAGAAAGTCTGTCCTCCATACAGAGTCAAATGCCTTTATAATGTCAATGGAACATGCATAGATTTTTTAGTTTTTTTTGTGTAGATATTTATTAAATTAAAGATTTTAATATGAAAATACAGTCAGCAGCTCTGTGGTTTTCTCTGAAGCAAAATTGACAGTTATTCAGCTGTTTATCCACAACTGTCTATTATTAAATACAGCATTGAATATTTTAGGTAGATTACTGATTAAATATTGGGATCAGATTTGTTTCCCTTCTTATAAAGTGCGATTATATACGAGTCCTTCCATGTTTTTGGTAATATACCCGTTTTAGAATTAAATTAAATATTTTAACAATTGACTTAATTATCACTTGATTTGAGGTTTTCGTTATTTCATTTATAGTTCTATCTGGTCCAGCAGACTTTAAGTCAGTTTAAGTCCACTGATTACCTTTTTACTTCTGAACAAAATATTTGAGCATCTTTTTCAGCTTTGAAGTCTATATTATTTTCTAATGGCTTTAATTGTGATTCAATGTCTTTCATAAAAGCAGTATTTTAAGATGAAGGTTTACCTAGATCTTAAAACTTCTCCATCTTCTTATACCTCTGGTATTTCATCTTTTTCTGTTTTATTCTTAAGTGATTTTAAAATGTTCCAATATTCCTTTGGGTTTTGATTGATATATTCGCTTAAACAATTATAAAGTTTTTGTTTATATTCATATTTTTTCCGTTTTACCATTTTCTTCTTGTTTTTTTTTTTGCACACGTTCGGCTATTGGTTCCAGGTCATCTACAGATTCTATATCAATAAGTTCTTCTTAAATTTTAATTCACTGAAATTTTTATCTACATCACAAGGGAGGTTCCCTTTCTGTTTAATCTCTTTAATTTTATTACAGTAATTGTTTCATTAATGACTTTAAATTCAAATTGTAACCATTCACTTGTCCCCTGACCCTGGATAGTGGCTTTTTTGGTGGTATAGTAAATAGTGATCACAAAGATTTTCTGTTTATCCAATGTAATCGACACTGCTGATTGGAATAGTTCTTTCTTTTGGAGTTAATTTGTAAATGCATGTTTATCATCAGCAATTTCTATCAGTTTCGATTTCTGGTCAAAGTCATTCCATTCAACTTTTTCTTTTTCATGACTCTCAAGAATTTTGAAGTAACGAATTAAAAGGGCTCGTCTCCATAAATAAATATTCTCATTTTTTAGTTCAAATGTTGCTTGATTTGATCCTAGTGTGTGTTTAATTGTCGTTGCCCCTGTTTTTGACCTCGTGTCCGTCGTGGTATGGGGGTCTGGGCTGACTATTCCAATTGATGGCATTTCAAACTTTAAATTTAGATTTTTGTTAAATGTCTATATTCATGCTTTTGTTTTGTTGGATTATGTAACTTTGTAGTTTGATAATGAGGGTTTTAGGCCACAATTAACTTATATTTGGTCTAGCATGTTAAAATCGCGGGCGCCACCATTGCACCGGAAGTAAATTCATATTCAGTTGACAGAACAAGCCATACTTAGTGTTTTGGGAAGCTTTTTCTCATTATTTCTAATATTCTGCTATGATAGAACATTTTCCTAGGCAATACTGTAATAAATATTTAGTTATAAGTAAATAATTATTTTTAATGCTGTAACAACAAATTATCAACTAAAGGCAACAGTAGTATACCGCTGTTCAAAACTCAGTAACAAACTAAAACCGAGGGACGCATTAAATATAAGAGGAGAACAACGACACAACACTTAAATGTAACACACACAGAAACGGACCAAGCATTAGACAAAATCCCATGAGAATAACAAATATAACATCAAAACCAAATACATGAATTTGGGATAGACAAGTACCGTGACACGTCTTATCGCAATGTGAATTTACACTGAAAAATAAGAGAAAACAAACGACGCAACGTTAAAATGTAACACACACAGAAACGAACAATAATATAACAATGGCTATATTCCTGACTTGGTACAGGACATTTCTAAAGGAAAAAATGGTGGGTTGAACCTGGTTTTGTGGCATGCCAAACCTCGCACTTTAATGGCAATGTTAAATATAACATTGAAATGACAACATAATATTACAGGACTACAATACAAATAAATAGGAGAACGTATTAGACAAAGAAACACATGATTAATAGATAACAAAAGGCATCAGGTTTAAAATTCAATACGCAAAAAACCGCGCCTCGTCCACACAAGACTCACCAGTGACGCCCAGATATAAAAGATCGAAAGTGCAAAGTTGTACAGCACTGAAGATCAAAAGTTGAAAAAGGTTGTGTCAAATACGGCTATGTTTTTATGCTTGGGATAAGAACATCCTTATTATTTAGAAAAATTAATGCTATTGCAAACAGTAAATTTTATCAAATGAATATAAAAGATATACATAATGAAACTGAAGTATTAACTAATTACAGAAAATAAAACCCGAATACATAATGCAAAGACCAACACAGAATAGACACAGCCGCCTCAGTCCAGGCCTCAAACAGAAGCCTTTTTTGTCCCTCTCTGTGACGCGGCGTAAATTTAATTTTTGCGTAAGGACTTATCGAAATCTCTTTGGAGACAGTAAACTTTATAGGGATTGTTCATTCTGCTTGAATACTTCAATTACTCATTTATTATAACATTTCTATTATAAATGAATGAAAGTTACCCCATTATTTTTATTTATTGGCCTGAAAAGTTGAAATTTTGAGGAAATTGTGAGGTTTGAATTGACCAAAAGAGTCTTTAAAAAGAAGACAAAGAAGTTTATTAGTGCTGTTTACCTTCCTAAGAACATATTGTGTATTCTATTCAACTGTTTGTAGGCAGATGAGATAAATATTTGATCATTTGGTCCACATAATATATTCTATCTTGATGCAGCTTGGTTTGGATTTGTCGAAGAAATTTTGCTTGAAACGCTGATTTTGACTAAACTTGACAGGAATGCTTGAAATAACCAGTATCACAAAGGAAAAAAGTCACATTCAGTTTATTAAACAATAATGTCTTCTTTATACGCCCTACGGCTTATTTAGAGTGTGAAATAAAACTCACTAATTAATCTTGATATAAAGCTTAGAAATTATTATCTGTACACAATCCAAATATTACTGTAAAATAAAAGACACTTTGTAAGTAAATATTTGTAACAACTTAGTTTATGGAAAGGGGGAGAGTTGCTATGTTTTTTTCCCCTGTTTGTAATGACATTTTTATTGCGGAAAAGGTTTTTTCCAGCAATTTAAGTGTTTCACATTAAAATTCATCTCAAAGAAAATAATGACCTCACACAAGTCATTATTTTATGCCTGACTCATTTTTCATTGAAACATGGTACCAACCGGGTTGATCCTGCGAAAGAATAATATATTGTTCTGAATAAATAACACCATGAGTGCATATCTTTGCAACCAAAATTTTGTAAACGCTGTGTGGCGTTTGTTGTTGTTTTCTAAACGCAACAAAAGTAGAATCAAATACATTGTTTAATCAGTGTTTACTGACCCTGTTTGAACTTTCAATAATGCACCCACATGTTGTTGGTAAACAGACGTTTTACAAACGTAGAAACAAATACATTGTCAAATCAGATTGAATTTAGAAACAAATGTAGCGTTTGTACTAACAAACGATGAACGACAAACTGTAGACGCATTTTTAGCGAGTGCATAGTTTGTCAAAGTTTATGTAAACTTTGCAAACGTAACGTGTCGGTACCCAAATTGCACCTATTGTGACAGTTTTTTTAACTACGTTTTTTTATGATCAAGACAAACATTTCCATTTTGTGTTTATTTTGTAGCCGTATCCTTCTTTATTATATAGGTACACCAATTTGATTTTCAATTCATATGGAATCATAGAAAAATTGGTCTGAACTAACCTCCAAACCATCAATGATTCTGTAATGAGGAGTACCCAAATTGCATCCATGCTTAAATTTGCATCGTCAAAAGTCGAATAACAGAGCTTTTGTTTATTTTTTTCAAATATTTTGAACAATTGGATATTTGTCCATGCTTACTCTTCTTTTTTTAAGAAATGGATACTTGAGAAACATATTGTATTTGCTAATTTTAAAAAGATGACGTTTTGATGACGTCGCATGGCGACGTTTCAGTACATTTTGCTTTTTCAGTAAACACTTCATTTGTTGATAAATACTGTAAACGTTTTGTGTATATCTAAATATATTTACCTATGTTGAAAGACGTGCATACTATCGGATCATAAAAATACAACTTGTTTAGTCTCTAGGAAATCTTGTAAGACTTCCACTGCTATTTTTGCTAAATAGGTGCAATTTGGGTACTCGTTGCAATTTGGGTACCGCTACGTTATGTTAAAAACAAATGATCAAAGCATGTTCGCGCTTAGCCGTTTGCATCGTATGTGTCAGAAAGAAATGCACACCATATAGGTATATAAATTCTGTTAACCCTATGTCACTATTAAAAAAGATGAGGGATGATATCATTAAAAACTTGTTTCATACCGACGTCTTTTCTAACGAATTTTTACATAGTTCGTTGATTTTTTTGGTTTGCTGTATTCACATTATTTAGTGAATCAGGACACTTTAGAACTTGATATTTTACAGGACTGTATGTTAATATCTAAGCGACATTTACCCCACTAATCCTTTATTTAAACTTAAATATTATTATCCAAAACAAGCATTCATATGAAACTAATAGCAAGCTGAAATGTATAAATCAAGAAAGCGGTTTACAGGATTTCTAGCAAAGTTGAACGTAAAAGTATACACAAAATGTCGATAGATTAAGAAAATGTGTACTGTTGTGCAAGTAGTATCATTGAATATATAAACTTCACTTTTTGATCTCAATATTATGATTTTGAGAAACTCAATGTCACTGAAAATATAACTTTCGGACTTATTCAACAACACATATAGGTAAACAATTACATATTCATCTGAATACAGCAACGCTCAAACGTCAAGAAATTTGAAAATGAATAAACACCTTAATACATCTTCGGATTTCAAATGTTTGGCTTTGAGCGTTCCTGATGAAGGTAAATCCAGAAAAGCGCTTCGGACGCAATAAATTATTAAACGTGTTGTTTTATATTTTTAATACTTTCATATTTTTCAGATATCGATAACGTGCAATCACAACAAAACAACAACTATATGAAGTTAGTCTTATTAATAGTAGATGTTGCAAGCAATGTTTTGAGAGAATACATAAATAAAAAAAAACTTAAAGGCAAGACGTTTGAATCATTCTTAAACGAAAGAGCCATAAAGCACGCACTTTTTCAATGTTGTCAAACGAGACGATGTTGTTCACACCACGATAGTTTTCAATATATCAAGACTCTTACTTTACAACAACTTATGAAAATGTATGACAGACAGGATATTAGTAAGGTACTGTGTAGCTTTCAGAAATGTGCGTGCCACTTTACAGCAAAAAAGGATATTAAAATACAAGTTCTTGATATAACTTTGGCTAACTGTTTTTTTTATGAAGAAGAGGATAGAAAAGTTATACAATGTGTAAGGAAACTTACACAAAAAAGGAATGACCTTTTTCATCTATCCGATTTGAAAGAACTGTTACCAATCACGTTCAATGATAATTGGGAATGGATTACAGGATCCATAATGGCCATTTTATCGGAAATAGATCAGAAGGAATATTCTAACACAGTTTATTCTAAAATTGCCTCTATATGCAAATCAAAGCTGATTGAAGATCCGTATTATATGCTTCAATACGAACGACTATGTCGTGACTACTGGGAAACAAAACTAACAGAGTTTGATGTAAGTATTAATGATTATCAATGTTATAAACGATTAACAATGTTACAAAATAATTTGAGACGGAGTCTACAGTAGAACGAATAAATTGATAATTTGAAAATGACTGATAAAAATACTAAACTTCAAAGCAATTTTTTTTCAATCAATAAAACAAGGGATGAAATATCCAAAGAACAGACAGACAAAAACGTTGAAATAACTAACAGCAGTTTTCAAAACACTCCCAAAAAACCAAAATAATAAATACTTAGTAAGACGAATCAATCAAGCTAAGGGTGAGCCTGAAGGGCGAGTAGATCCTGCTCCACATTTGTCCCCCGTCGTTCTTCTTGTTAGTACAAGATTGACCATTGGAAAGTTGAACATAATTTAGCCGTTCAAACAGTATCACCTTCAATGTCCTAATCTGTTAAGTTGTGACGGCAACGCTGATAAACTATATTTGGTCTGTATTTCTTCTTAAAACAAGAATGTGTCCTCAGTACACGAATGCCCCACTCGCACTATCATTTTCCATGTTCAGTGGACCGTGAAATTGGGGTAAAAACTCTAATTTGGCATTAAATTTAGAAAGATCATATCATAGGGAACATGTGTACAAAGTTTGAAGTCGATTGGACTTCAACTTCATCAAAAACTACCTTGACCAAAAACTTTAACCTGGAGCGGGACAGACGGACGGACGCGCGGACGAACGGACGAACGGACGCACAGACCAGAAAACATAATGCCCCTCTACTATCGTAGGTGGGGCATAAAAACGACAGTGTCTTGTTGTTCAAATACCTTCTGAACAGTATGCATCGATCAAATAAATATATGTCCTATGGAAGGGTAAGCGAATCTTGATCCACCTGTGTCACCATAAATGTTTCTAATAGTATAGTCAAATTTGACATAAAGTTAGTTGAACATATACTTAGCATTCAAGCAGTTACATCTCGTATGCTTTAAATATGAAAACAGTGTATGTTGCAATATTCTTTTTTTAACTGCAAAGCCGATAAACTGGGAGTTCTTACCTGTATGTCGAATTATAAAACGTTATGCCCATAGTGTTATCCTGTTATTTACATGAGATACAATCAGAACAATATGAATAGTTATCAAAGGTACCAGGATTATAATTATACCCCCGCTTTAAAAAAAAAGGGGGGGGTATACTGTTTTACCTCTGTTTAATACGCCAGACGCGCGTTTCGTCTACATAAGACTCATCAGTGACGCTCAGATCAAAACAGTTAAAATGCCAAACAAATACAAAGTTGAAGAGCATTGAGGACCCAAAAATTCCTAAAAGTTGTGCCAAATACGGCTAAGGTAATCTACTCCTGGGCGTAAGAAAATCCTTAGTTTTTCGAAAAATTAAAAGTTTTGTAAACAGAAAATTTATAGAAATGACCAATTAATTGATATTCATGTCAACACCGAAGTGCTGACTACTGGGCTGGTGATACCCTCGGGGACGAAACGTCCACCAGCAGTGGCATCGACCCAGTGGTGTAAATAGTTATCAAAGGTACCAGGATTATAATTATACCCCCGCTTTAAAAAAAAAGGGGGGTATACTGTTTTACCTCTGTTTAATACGCCAGACGCGCGTTTCGTCTACATAAGACTCATCAGTGACGCTCAGATCAAAACAGTTAAAATGTCATACAAATACAATGTTGAAGAGCATTGAGGACCCAAAAATTCCTAAAAGTTGTGCCAAATACGGCTAAGGTAATCTACTCCTGGGCGTAAGAAAATCCTTAGTTTTTCGAAAAATTAAAAGTTTTGTAAACAGAAAATTTATAGAAATGACCAATTAATTGATATTCATGTCAACACCGAAGTGCTGACTACTGGGCTGGTGATACCCTCGGGGACGAAACGTCCACCAGCAGTGGCATCGACCCAGTGGTGTAAATAGTTATCAGAGGTACCAGGATTATAATTATACCCCCGCTTTAAAAAAAAAAAAAGGGGGGTATACTGTTTTACCTCTGTTTAATACGCCAGACGCGCGTTTCGTCTACATAAGACTCATCAGTGACGCTCAGATCAAAACAGTTAAAATGCCAAACAAATACAAAGTTGAAGAGCATTGAGGACCCAAAAATTCCTAAAAGTTGTGCCAAATACGGCTAAGGTAATCTACTCCTGGGCGTAAGAAAATCCTTAGTTTTTCGAAAAATTAAAAGTTTTGTAAACAGAAATTTTATAGAAATGACCAATTAATTGATATTCATGTCAACACCGAAGTGCTGACTACTGGGCTGGTGATACCCTCCATCAATCAAATCAAATGCACTGTATTGTCATTAAAAATTAACAATATGTTTTGTCGTAGTATAAATTTAAACAAACAATGAAAAGCTAGAGTACAAAATAATGTAAATGTTGGATTAACAATATTTCAATGCTCAATAACCACGTTACAATAAGACCTCTGCCCTCAGTTATACTGATCTGTTAAAATACTGGACTGCAATATGAGCGTAAATGCACTCTGTGGTCGTGAACAAGATGGTCATTAAATGACTTCATGATATGTTCCTTATATCGGAACTACAATCCCGTCCGCTTTTCCCGAACATGACCTGCCAAATAAGACTTATAACCGGGTTTGTACTAAATCGAGTAAGTTTTTCGTCGCGAATTTTTTCTTACATTTTCATGAGAATTTCATGGTCAACACAATTGTTAACCTCAACGCATATAATGTCCAAGTTTCAAGATTTAATTCATCACAAAGTAATTAATTAAAAAGCTGCTAGGCCAGATTGAACCCTGTTGTTCGAAATATCGTCATCGGCCGTATGGAGGCTTGAATTTCCCAACGTGAAGAATCTACATGTGAAACAAGATCTGCTTACCTTTCCGAGCGCATGAGATAATCCCCGGTGTTTGGTGATGTTCATGTAGCTCAGTCTTGAGTTTTCTATGTTGTGTTTTGTGTACTCTGTCTGTCGCAAAGAATCATTTCCAATACTTGGAATGTGCAAGTTCTTTAATTTCAAATGAAGTTGCATAACAATATGAATATAGATATACAGATAGGAGAATATCTGTATTTGAAATACAGTGGTATTCAATATGCAGGTTTCACTATATTCTTTGCAGGCTTTGTCCATAGAAACAATAGTTTCCAAAATAAATGAATGTGTAAACTGTTTTAACAATGTCATGAAATACTGAAGTGAGATATATATGCAATGAATAATATATGATTTTTTCCAGGCTACAATACAAAATAACATAATTCCATGTAGATTCCTTCAGAAAATGCATAAGTTAGCTCACCTAAAATGGCAATTTAAACCAATTAGAAATCAAGCATGAATAATCTACACTTGTAAAAATATTAATATTGTAAAGTTATAATATTATAAATTTGTTTTTTTGAAAGAAACTCACATAGTTATCTACATTCTTGCATCAGGTTTTGCTAACTTGATTGAATTTCTGGACCTTAGGTTCTCTGTTTTTCACAATCCAAGATGGCGAAAGACACCCATATCACCTTAAATTCGATAAAAGAAAGATGAAAGATACAAAAGGAACATACAAACTAACAAATCGAAAATAAACTTCATGACAAACGAAAAAAAATACCCGAGGACAAACAATTTTTGAACACAAACAGAACATTTAAAACTTAAGACTGATGAAATATATGTAAATATCATTAAAAAAAAAACACAAAAAAAACCCTGGATCATGTGAGGTGCTCCGTAAGAGTAAGCTGATACTGCTCGATTTGCTCATGTGAATACACACATTAAACCGATGACAAGTGTAATCCTGTAGGTCACATTCGGAGAAAAGAGAACGACAAGGTTGGTACACACCATTTTCCGTTCATGCATAAGCAAAACGTCTAAATACCAAATTCATTGGATGCTGGATGTATACCAATTGACATTTTAGTATTTGATGGTTGATTTTTGTACTAGTGTTATTTACTTTGGACTATCATTCAGTAATTGTAATTTCTACCATATCTGTACTTTTTGTTGTTGCGATGTATAAGTACCCTGCAACAGCTTGTCTGTGTTTTTGTTAGATGTTTTATTTTGTGCTTAGCATCGATCTGAGAAGTTCAGCCCTTTTCAACTGATTTGTATAGTTTTATCTTTTGTTGTACTGTTACTCCAAAATCCCAGGATAGAAGGAGGGTTCGGCACCTATTGTTGTTAAATATTGCAAAGAGTTGTCTTATTCGCAATGGCTTCACATCTTCTTTTCATATTGAAGACAATAACCAAAATTAACTAAAAACAATGAGACAAATAAGTATTTTATGGTACAGACAAATATCCATATGAGGCTATGACCAATGTTACCTTTTCTTTACGACTGGTTTGCACTTATTCAAATGACAGTTCTTTTTATACTTCACAAACGCAGGAAAAAGAGAGCAACATGTGCGAGAATTTTAAAACCATACTGGATGAAACAAAGACAGCAGATATCCAGGATTTTATAATGAAACTGCGTAAGTAATCATTAGAAAGCTAGGACCATAAAATTTTAAGCTGAAAAATATTACGGCTCATTATTTCCATTCAAAAAGAACTCTTAATATGATTTAACGTTGCTTTACTGAATGAATTCAAATAACAATTTCATTCAAAGAAAAAAAGTATTTGAATTTCTCTCGCTATGTCCAAAAAATCAAAACAATATATTTTCTGTACTTTTTCTCTTGACTTACTCGTAAATGTACTTATCGATACAATTCTTCATTTCTGTTAAATCCTGGTATTCAAGGTGGGAATTTTGTCTAGAAAAAGTGTTTCTTGTCAGCATTCTGTTTCAAGAACTATTCTAAATTCAATTTGTACTGATATCCAGAAATTTCAAGTGATACAATGTTTAAATAACTCATTTATTTGTATTACAAAAGTAAGTTTTATTTGTTAACAAGTGGTGGACTACCGAATCGTTTAGACATGTTTATATTATATATGCACTTCAATGCATACTCGAAATGCAAAGCAGAGGTTGTTGTTGTTTATTTCTTATACTTTATTTTAATATTAAAGATTCCAGTTAAAGTTATGAAGTTGATTGCCTCAATTTTATACTATTCAAAAATGAAAAGAAACTCTCAGTTTGGATGAATTTTCCGAAATGCAAAACATATATTAAACAAGTTAAAATGAAATAGTCTTCTTCAACTTTTAACAGGTAAGTTATAAACTTTAAATTAGAGTTAAAAGTTATGAATTTTTTCATAACCGTGATTTCCTCAATTTTATACTGTTCAAAAATGGAAAGAAACACACAGTTTGGATGAGATTTTCGAAATGCAAAACATATATTTAATAAGTTCAAATAAAATAGTCATCTTCAATTTATTTTGTTTTAAACTATAAATTCCGGAATATAAAACTTAAAATATAAATCTTGTGACTCACAAAAAGTGCATATGATCTTTTTCGCCGCGAATTTTTGCTTACATTTTCATGAGAATTTTATGGTCAACACAATTGTTAACCTCAACGCATATAATGTCCAAGTTTCAAGATTTAAGTCATCACAAAGCAAAAAGCTGCTAGGCCAAGGTTGGACCCTGTTGTTCGAAATATCGAAAGTGAAGAAGAAGAAAATAAAATGCTAACCAGAGCACAATTTTACTACTTTGGAACAGATTCCAGCAGACTTTCTGTACGAAGCACCGAAAGAAGTAGACGACATCGCCTAACGACTTCAGAACAAGATTGGCACAACTGGGTATTTCATCTACGGAATCCAACTGTTGCCGCATCAGCCACTGTAATTTGAATACTAGGAGTAGGAAGAATCAGCGCACACACAGTCCATAATCGACTGCGACAACATAGCATTAAACTCCGAAGACCGTATTTTGGACATGTTTTGAGACCGTCACACAGACAGAATAGAGATGGTACAATAGATTAAATGGCTGGACATAATCTGGTTAAGTGTTGAATTGGATCGAAGAACTCGTGTCTACCGGCTCATTAATTTAAGTTTTTCTTCCTCTTGCGTCCAAGAAGTTGACAGTAAAAACGAAGTAAGTACATGTTCTGTGTAATGTTACGGCTCAAAGGTACAGAGACGAAATGCTTCAACCTCATCATATGCATGTGATTAACCGACATATGAGGTTATTCGAGCAGGACGATGCTAGGCCTCACACAGAGAGAAAAACAATGGACTATCGTTCAGGATACTGAGCTGAATAACACCAATGTGATAATTTGGCCTTCGAAATCACCGGCCACGAATCCTACTGTGAGAGCATCTCTTAGACCAACTGGATACATTAGTGCACCAGTGTCAACCCAAGCTTAAGACCCTTGATCAACTGCGACAAATGCTGCAAAAGGAATGAAGTTCAATTCCACTCAACAGTATTTAAACATTGATAGCATCCAAACAAAGGAGATGCGTAGCATTCTAAGTAGCGAGAAGTGGTTTTACACGATACTAACTTTGGAGGCGCCGGCACAAACTTAAATTGTGATAAATTGAATTTTTTCATCAATCTCACTGGAATTGACTGTCCTCTTTGCAATCAAGCACGTTTTAAGTGAATATCTCTTTTAGCCTACCACTGTTTGAAAGTCATAAATCGATTGAGCGAAAACAAATCCGGGTAACAAACTAAATACGAGGGAAACAAATAAATTATAAGAGGGAAAATACGATACAATGAAACACAAAAACCGACAACACACAATACGAACAATAAGATAGCAACTGCCATTTTCCTGATTTGGTACAGGACATGTTGAAAAATAAGGTGTGTCGAACATGGTTTTGTGACTATCCAAACCTCATGCTTTTATGGTAATGTTTACTATAATATTAGATTACGACATTACATGAAAGGAATACAGTACAAATGAATGCACGAACATTCAGGACAGAGAAACACAAAAATAAACAATACAATACTGTAAACAATAGTACATTTCGACATGCTAACCGCAAAATAAAAATCTACACGTAAAACAACATAGGACAGCACACAAAAACAGCATATGATTTTCTTCTTTTGTAGAGTATAAAACAAATAAGAATGTTGCCTAAAATGTAAAAAAAAAACAAAAAAAAAAAAACGTAACGTAACGTAACGAGGACATACATATGGACAAAAAAATCAAAACTCTGTATTTATCTATACATTATTTATGTGTCATGAAAATCTTATTATGTCACTAGGCTTGGAATAGGAAAATACATTTAACTAATTGTTTTCTCGTTTCTTTAATTGTATATGTACGAACTAATATGTCAACCTATTATGCATTCAAAAGACTTGCCTGTACTGTATCATTTGCGTTAAAAATCTTGAATAGGACGCCAATTTAAATGGAATTTACTTGATTAAGTTTGATTATTATGACAATTTTAATGTGAAAACAAGTTAAATACATTGCCTATTTAACTTGTTATTTTTTTTCAATTAATATCAAAGACAAGTCTGAAATACCATGCAATACGAATTTAAACAGCTAATACGTCTTCTGCTAGTAAAGAAGTCAACGTTATATTTTGATTTTGCAGCAACTTTAGCAAAGGAGATAGAATTAAACCTTAACGTTTTTGGACGAAGCAATCTCCAAACATTAGAGGAAGAAACTTCAGAAGAAAACGGTATACTTTTGATATGTCATAGCACACAATTTTTTGTTTCAACATGTTCTTCTAATTTGTAAAAAAACGTTTGTTTCTTCTGCTCCAAGTCAAATCTTATAGTGGTAGATTTTGTACTCGACTTTATTCATTTTATCTCTAAACCATTCTAAATTGGTTTCATTTTTTATTTGAAATTACTCGAATGGAGTCAACAGCAGCTTGACCGTCTGAACTTGTAATCACTCATCTAAACCATTTTATAGAGGTTGGACAACAGCCGACATCAGTGTGATCCCTACTTGACTCGAGTTAAAGATAACCGACCAATGCCGAACCCTATTCGAAAATAAACTGACTGTCATATTGATGTAATGGATTATCATAAACAATTTGATTTAGTATAAAATAGTTTAAAACTATGTTTTTTAATGATTATGTAGTTCTCTTCCCCCCCCCCCCCCCCCCCCTAAAAAAGCATGAACATTATGAATTGTTAACTCAAAAGGTATAATATATAAACTCATCATAGATACATGGATTCAAATTTTATATATATTTCGTTCTAATGGTCATTAATTTTTGTGAGTTACACAATCAAGATTGATTAAATAGAAATGACCTTGTCGAGTATGATGAAGAATGTTCGACTAAGGTTTACACCATTGGTCGAGAATGATATAACTATTATTACTTGCTTCTACTTCCCGAAAAATTATTTAAAACAGTAGAAATTATTTTTGTTTTCAATAGCATGAACATAAGAATTTACTAATATTGTTCCCTACAAGTTGTTTCAAGACATATTAAAAAAACATGATGCGTCGTAAAGCAATTACCAATCAATCAATATTGAAAAAACACATATTTCAGGAAAGTCCAATAGCGAAAAAATATGTAGCATCTGTTTTTGTCGAGACTACTTGTCATAGAAAGATCGACATAGGGATTGTGACCCGGTGGCGGCGTTAGCTAACTTCTTAAAAGCTTAATGTTTCAGAAGATGGAAGACCTTGATGCTTCATACTTTGTATAAGTATGCCTCATGATACGAAGTTTCTGTCAGTCACATGTCCAATGTCCTTGACCTCATTTTCATGGTTCAGTGACTACTTGAAAAAAAAAGTTAAGATTTTTTGTAATGTTAAATTCTCTCTTATTATAAGTAATAGGATAATTATATTTGGTAAGTGTGAACCTTGCAAGGTCCTCATATCCTTGAGACTACTTGAAAAAAAATTTGTAAGGGTTCCGCGGAACCCAGTGTCTCGCCTACTTTTGCTGTAAATCGCAGGCTTAACAAAAATAAGGAAAAAAATCAATAAAAATATTCCTCTTGATACTATCTTTTGATTGTAAGAAGCTTCTGTCCAAGTTTGGTAAAAATCCAGGATAGTTTATGAATCTAATAAATGTTTTAAAAACTTTAACTGCAGACTGTATGTAATGTTAACTGGAAGAAAAACTAAGTCCATTTATAAGTAAAATACAGATACACAGGTACAAAATATTAACAAAATTTCCTTCTAGATACTAGCTTTCGATCATAAACAAGCTTCTGTCCAAGTTTGGTACAAATTTAAAATAGTATAAGAAATTAAGTTATTAATTTTTTTTTAAATTTTAACCACAGAGTGCATGAATGTGTTGTTTCCTGGCAGAAAATCTAAGTCCATTTAAAAGTAAAATACGGAAAAAATGGATTTATTTTTTTACAAAATTTACTTCTGGATACTATCTTATAATCATAAACAAGCTTCTGTCCAAGTTTGGTGCAAACCCAGGATAGTTTGAGAAAGTTATTAAAATTTTAAAAACTTTAACCACAGAGTGAATGTAATGTTTCCCCGCAGAAAAACTAAGTCCATTTATAAGTAAAATACAGAAAAAAGGAATTTTATTTTTGCAAACTTTACTTCTGGATACTATCTTATGATCATAAACAAGCTTCTGTCCATGTTTGGTAGAAATCCAGTATAGTTTAAGAAAGTAATTCTAATTTTAAAAACTTTAACCACAGAGTGAATGTAATGTTTCCCCGCAGAAAAACTAAGTCCATTTATATATAAAATACAGAAAAAATGGAATTTTATTTTTACAAACTTTACTTCTGGATACTATCTTATGATCATAAACAAGCTTCTGTCCAAGTTTGGTAGAAATCCAGTATAGTTTAAGAAAGTTATTCAAATTTCAAAAACTTTAACCACAGAGTGAATATTTGTGGACGCCGCCGACGACGACACCGACGACGACGGAATGTAGGATCACTTAGTCTCGCTTTTTCGACTAAAGTCGAAGGCTCGACAAAAAGTAAAGGTTTTTTGTAATGTTAAATTCTCTCTTATTATAAGTAATAGGATAGTTATATTTGGTATGTTTGTACCTTGCAAGATCCTCACTTGACCTCGACCTCATTTCATGGATCGGTGAACAAGGTTAGTTTTTGGTGGTCAAGTCCATATCTCAGATACTATAAGCAATAGGTCTAGTATATTCAGTGTATGAAAGGACTGTAAGGTGTACATGTCCAACTGGCAGGTGTCATCTGACCTTGACCTCATTTTCATGGTTCAGTGGTTATATTTAAGTTTTTGTGATTTGGTCTGTTTTTCTTATAATGTATGCAATAGGTCTACTATATTTGGTGTATCGAATGATTGTAAGGTGTACATGCCTAGCTGGCAGGTGCCATCTGACCTTGACCTCATTTGCATGGTTCAGTGGTTAAAGTATAGTTTTTGAGGTGTTTTTTTCTAATACTATATGCAATAGGTCAACTGTATTTGGTGTATGGAAATATTTTATATGTCAGTCACACAGGTTTTATTTGACCTTGACCTCATTTTCATGGTTCATTGCTCAGTGTTAAGTTTAAACTATGAGCAATAGGTCAACTATATATGTTGTATTGGAGAATTGCTAGCTGTACATGTCTGCCTGGCATTGTTCGTCTGACTTTGACCTCATTTTCATGTTTCATTGGTCAATGTTTAGTTTTCATGGTTAATGTTAAGTTTATGTGACAGTTTTATATTTAGGACTATCAACATAAAATCAATGATTAGTAAAAAAAATAAGAAGGCGAGACATTTCGGCATGTACACTCTTGTTATTAATAAAGAATCATTTAAATACTTATTTGCTTGAAGTTAAAAATTTTGATACTATCTTGCAATGTCTTAAAGAACATGCATGTAAAGAACTTTTATTATAATTTTATATTAAAAACATATAGTTTACATTTGAACTAAGTCTTAGTCATAAAAAATTATTAATCTTACTAATGATAGAACCCAGGTGCGTATCTAGCAATTTTTAAACGAGCAACGCAAGATAAAAAAATGTGGTCCAGTCATATGTCTCTATTATGAAGCATTGATCGTAAAAAAAGGGGATTCCAAATCCTTCCAAGGAAGGCCCCCAAAAAGGGAGGTTCTTAAAATGCGATCTGAATTTTTGTCCAGTCGTTGGGTTTTTAATGCAGACACATCTATCCCTAAGCGTGTCCAAATATGAAAGTTTGTTAAATGTTGAGTAGAGGAGAGAGGGGGACTTTTTTTTATTTCAAACTGTAAAATATAAAATAAATTTATGATTACCTTCATTTAACTGATACATGTAAGTACTTTGGTTAATACTATTGCCTTTCTATTAAGTCTCTTCTGCCAAATCCATCGCCTGACTCAAAATACCACCCGTCTTATACCCGTCTTTATTGACAACTGCATACAAGGAACATGATGTATTTTTGTAATAAGGATGCACGATACGGCAAACGTTGACCTGCTACTCACTCGTAAAAGTATGAACGAAGATCGTCAAAGTAAGGTTACTAGTTGGGTTTCGTCTTTTTGTTTTCTACTTAATCATGGTTTGATCTAATTGTCAATAACAATGCTATCCGTTCTTTTTCATTTCATATTCGATATTAACGAATATAGGCCTTAGCATCGGGTGTAAATTAGCTATACACATCGGGGAAAATCTTGTACTAAGTTAGGAATATGACAGTTGTTATCGAATAGTCCGTTTCAATGTATGTTGGAGTTTCTGGTTTCAGGGTTTCTGTTGATCCGTTGTTTTAAAGTTACAACAGATGTGGTCCCTCAATTTAAGTTTGAAACCCGAATTTGTTTTTTCTCAAACGAATTTCGGTATACTACTGTTGCATTTATTGACTGGTTTATAGTGTTATTCATATTTAATTGAAACAATTTCCAAGGCTTTTGTAAGATTTTCGTGAAAGTTGTTTACTGCTATCACGGGGGATACGGGGGATATTGTTTCATATTAACTTGATAAACAAAGTGTAATTTACATCTACATTACTTTACTGAATCGGTTGTAATTTGGTTTGTTTTTGGTTTGATATTTGTGTCCATGCTGATAATCTAACATAGCCAATCTTTCACCCTCATTTCAAATGGTAGACACCATAAGGGCCGTAATAGGAATGGTAGTCTACGACTGAAATTGCTCAATGTGCGTTGTTTTCTCTTTTAAGTGTTGTGAGAGTACTGTGGTATGGATGTTTTCAATTCGTTGATGCTCTTTTGTGATTATGATTTCTGACTTCCTTTTGAAATTGCCCGCCTACCATACATTATATTAATTTGCATGATTAAAGGTATAATGGATTTAACTATTACAACGATGGATTAAAACATCTGTAAGAAAATTGAAAAACAAAATATACAAAAAATACGTCAATTGCGTCTTTTGTTCCATTTTATTACAACACATTGATATATTTCGTTCCATGATAATATAACAAACTAGTTCAATTGTCACAATTAAAGATGCAGTAAATATTTCTATTAACCAGATAAAAAGGATGTGTATGTACCTGTATTATTACATCTGAAGGTACCAACCAAATGGAGCAGAGGTAGAATTAAAGATGCAGTCAAAGCGATGCGGTTACATGGAACATGTGACATGGCTATTAACATCAAAGCTGTTTCGGCTGACGACCTTAACATTGTTGCTGAAATATTAAGAAAAACTCTAGAAGACGATAAAAAATTAGGAGGTGAAATTGAAAAGTTCATTGGAAGTATTTTGTCAGATTCTGAAATCAATGGACATGAATCTGACATGGTTGTTATTGATATGGCAATAGCAAATAAGGATGGTAATTATTGTATTTTGTTTTTAATTCAATACAATTCATTTTCCCATCAATATTAAAATGTTGTAACTTTTTTACACTGTAAACTATATATGTAATTTATCTTACAGTGCTTATCCAGTGACCTTTGGGGTATCACAATAGCAATGGCCAAAACAGTTTACCAAATTGCAGTTAGATTTCTTCTCCAACTAACTGATCAACTGGTAAAATGTTTTAGCAGATTGCTCAAGTGAAATGTTGTCAGTATGAAGTGAGTGCTGTGAAATCAAAAGTAATACTTACCATCCAGATCCAGTTAGTTGATATCTTTGTCATTTGTTTCAAACACAAAAATGACTTACTATAGTATGAGTCACTGAATAAGAAGGTCTAATTTTGAAATGGAAACTTCTATCATAAATAGATTTTATAAATAAATAGTTCAAACCCTTGTTTTGTAGATGTATATTTTATAGCTTTGTCTTCTAAGACAAAGTTATTGTGTAATTATAATTCGTATAATATTTTCTATACAAATTACTGATCTGCTGGCATTAACGGGAAATAATTTTTTTTGAGTTATTGTACACTAAACAATTAATCAATGATACCTGGCTTCTGATTTTGCCTACAATTTTTTTCAAAATTTTAATCATCTTAAAAATAAATTCCATTGTTTCTTTTCAAAACAGAGGATAAAAGTTTAATAATCATTAAAGTAATGTTACAAATAAATTAAATGAGGAAAGTTGATATTTGTCAGACAAAAATTGTGACAACATTTTGCTGATTTTCAGTTATGTAAATTATTTCCCTTTAATGGTAGCAGATAAGTAATTTCTTTAGAAAAAAAATTTCAAATTA
The DNA here is from genome assembly GCF_963676685.1 of Mytilus edulis. Classification (NCBI taxonomy): domain Eukaryota; kingdom Metazoa; phylum Mollusca; class Bivalvia; order Mytilida; family Mytilidae; genus Mytilus; species Mytilus edulis. Next base: position 94,374,543 of record NC_092345.1, on the reverse strand, counting down.
CTATTATGCACTAATCTGTTGTTGGAAAACGGAGCTATAAATTATAGACTTACACAACAATGTTTTCAACTATTTATTTATAAAATCTATTTATGATAGAAGTTTCCATGTCAAAATTAGACCTTCTTATTCAGTGACTCATACTATAGTAAGTCATTTTTGTGTTTGAAACAAATGACAAAGATATCAACTAACTGGATCTGGATGGTAAGTATTACTTTTGATTTTACAGCACTCACTTCATACTAACAACATTTCACTTGAGCAATCTGCTAAAATATTTTACCAGTTGATCAGTTAGTTGGAGAAGAAATCTAACTGCAATTTGGTAAACACTTTTGGCCATTGCTATTGTGATACCCCAAAGGTCACTGGATAAGCACAGTAATATAACACAAAAGTCAAACACACCTATCAAAGTATTACATTTTTAAAGATCTTTAATAAGTACCAACAGATACAACAAGTTAAGTAACTACATGTATATATTTTGAACATTTTCTCTATTTTTGATTAAGTTGCAATCGCTAAACATAACCAAATTATTTGTAGTCACAAATCGGACCCGGTTATTATATATTTCATCTTTAAAGCGTATTACACCTTTTTTATGTATCAGTTTTTTTATTTATTGTTTCTAACATTTAAACAAAACACTATATTTACTTTTAGTGAACAATTAAAGGTCTCTATAATCATATATTTCTGATCAATGTGATGGTTTCAAAAATTGTACTAATTTTCCTAGTTTTCGAATTTTCAATAAGGATCCAAAAACTATATTATTGCAGAATATGATTTCCTTTAAATGCATGTTGTTAAAAAGTTAGATCATATTTTTCTATTGCAGAATTATTTAATGTTTCAATTGTACTTTTGTCAATATTTCTACTTGGTAAATCTTAAACAAAAAGCCTCAATGAATATGTTTATTTAGTTTAGATGTTAGATTAAAATGTTTTATAACCTACGAAAGACGACATCAAACTTTTTACAATATCATATTATAATAGAAAAAAAAGGATATTGGGTATCCATCTATGTCGCAAAATCAGTACATGCACATTAAAAAGAAAAAACACAAGCACAAGAACAGCGCTTTTATTGCTGTTCTTCATATCAAAGTCAGAATGAGACCCCAACACCGATATAATGCATGTTATAGTATATTCCTTTTTAATAATTAGTTATCAAAGGTACCAGGATTATAATTTAATACACCAGACTCGCGTTTCGTCTACATAAGACTCATCAGTGACGCTCAGATCAATATAATTGTAAAGCCAAACAAGTACAAATTTGAAGAGCATTGAAGACCCAAAATTCCAAAAAAGTTGTGCCAAATACAGCTAAGGTATTCCATTCCTGGGATAAGAACATCCTTAGTTTTTCGAAAAATTCAATGTTTTGTAACAGGAAATGTTAAAAAATAAGTCTGTTTAAAGGTTTTGTTAGCTTTTGAGGTGATTGCCGACATTTTTGTGCTTTGTAAATAATATCACCATAAAAGATTGAATAGGAAATACCTGAACGTAACAAGTTGGTTTATATTTACGAATGATGTCCTTGTACCGTTGATAAAATTAGGTAAATGTTTTGACTAGTTTGTGATATCAAAAACCCTGGTGTTATGATTTTTCAGTATTTCATAGATTTTTTTCGTTATATATATATATATATGTATATGAAAATTTATTTAGACGGATTGCAGTGATCGCTTTAACATACGTTTTGACTGGCGATGAGAAAATGCTTTTCAATAATTTCTTATTTTGTCAGATTCAATATCACAGGAAGAACGCCTAAGGCATGAAAACCAGTTTCATCAGATTGAAGTTCAATTTCTTCGAAAATTTCAACTAATAAGGCCAGCATCGTATGTTACAGCTATGAGGGACTGTGTGGTCACCAACAACATGATTGTGGTAATCAATTGTGACAATGATAATCTAGCAATCTACGATATGGATATCCCCGATGACCCCCAATATATCAAACTATCAAATAAACCATCTGGTGTGGTAACAATACAGGGTGATGATGTCGGAGTGTCTTTCAACCATGGTAAATGTTATATTGAGATTATCGACATCAAGAAACAACAGGTGAAGAAAACTGTCCACATTAATGGGATTGGGAAAATGTCATTTCAAGATGAAATACTTTATGTCGTTATCGATGGTAAAACGATAAAAGGGGTGAATCTTAACGGTAAGGAAGTCGTATCTTTCAGTTGTTCCCTCCCAGATATCACCAATTTTACTACTGATAAAGACAGATTGTTTCTAACGTATTCATGGACAAATGAACTACAATGTTGGAGTTTGAGTAATATGTCGATCATTTGGACGTTCAAAAATGAGAAAATGAGCCGACCATCACATGTTGTAATAGATGCGAACCATAATGTATACGTGACTGGTCAGGGTTCAAAAAATGTCTTAATAATATCCCCTGGTGGACAATTACACAAGGAAGTATTAACATTGAGTCAAACTAAAAAACATAATTTAATGTTTCCGATAACGATACATTATGATGAATCAAACAATAGTATATTAGCATTTAAAGATTTTAATGATACTGCAGTTTTATACAAAATAAGAAATTCAATATGTGGAAACAATGATGTAAATATGTAAAATTGGCATACTCCGACTTGTATGCGAATAAAACAAACCATTCATGATATCAAATCATTGTTGATAATAATGATTGTTCTTGCCATCAATAAAAATGGTCAAGCAAACTAAAAGAATATAAAATGTTTGCATTAAAAAAACAATATTATTATTATTTAATATCAGCTTGAAACACCTTAGTGGACAGGAATATCATGATAAAACAATCAATATCGGTGTACCTTGTATGCAACACTACAGGTTGCACTTCTGAAAGTATAGAAATTGCAATTTCCAGTAGGAACTCCCTTTACGGGTATGAATGTGATACTTTTACTATGAAGTTTCGTAAAATATTTTATCTTAGAACAGAATGTTTATATGCACTGTATTTTCATTATCAAAAGGAAAAAAATAGGGCTGTGTGGTATATTTTCAACTTTTATATGCCCCGAACTTCTAAGAGTTAAAACGTGTATACAATTATGTACTACCCTTACTTTTACCTTCACAGCGGGTCTCCCTCAGATTTCAATTTTCACCGGTACCATGTGTTTTTATAATGGTAACATTCCCAAGTTATGTCTCCATGAGATGAAACAAAGATATCATATCTTGGAACCCTAATGTAAACAAAACACGTTCTCTCGCAATGATACTTATTTATCAATATTACAGCCTGAACGAAATGCATATACTCTAACTTTTCTTTTACAGTAAATTTTAAACCTTCACCCCTGTTTTTCATTTTTTTAAGAAAAGTGGAAAGACCTAATTATAGCCTTTGTATGAGGTCTTTGGCTGATATTAATAAACCTTGGGCTGATAATACATCTGATATGAAAAATTCCAAGTAATAATCTGACAATATTGACCTTAAAGAAGTGTATTGACTGAAGAGTCCGAGGTCGATATACTTCTTTTGGTCGATATATTCTGCATTGACCTCATATGATAGGCTCTTTTTGTTATATTATTAATTTTTGACCATATTTGTATCAAAATTGTCGTTTGATTTTGTTGGAAATTTATAGATATCATATTGTCTCCTAGACAATAGCAACATATTAGCCTTGCTATTTCATTAATTATTAAACATCTTATGTATTTGAAGATTTTTTTCTCCAAATTATCGATCATAAATATTTTTTAATAAAACTTAACAATATCATGATAGTTATCAAAGGTACAAGGATTATGAAATTATTATTAAATTCATTACACGACGTCACAAAGTATATCGGTTTTTAGATATTCTAAAAATAACCGTGCAATATGTCTTTTGCTATCCGCCGTTTTCTGTCTACCTTCGAAAATATAGTTTAACATGTTACTATCCCTGAACGAATCAAATAAGTTAAGATATACGAATTAGATATCTGTTCCCAGATTGCATCTATGACAATTGATGAAAAATTATGATTGTCATAGTTCAACCAGACTTGAGACTTTTAAAGAAGTTCTAGTATTTATTGCACTAAAGGCTTTTCTTTTTATCAAAGCATTGAACGGTATTCTGTCCATCCATACATGGTATTGGTCATGTTTAAAGGAAAATCGTCTATGGAGGAATAAGGATTCCGAAGTTATGCAGGTCCATACATGGTATTGATCATGTTTACCGGAAAATCATCTAAGGAGGAATAAGGATTCCGAAGTTATGCAGGTCCATACATTGTATTGGTCATGTTAACGGGAAAATCGTCTAAGAACTAAGGATTCCGAAGTTATGCAGGTCCATACATGGTATTGATCATGTTTACAGGAAAATCGTCTAAGAACTAAGGATTCCGAAGTTATGCAGGTCCATACATGGTATTGGTCATGTTTACCGGAAAATCATCTAAGGAGGAATAAGGATTCCGAAGTTATGCAGGTCCATACATGGTATTGATCATGTTTACCGGAAAATCGTCTAAGGCGGAATAAGGATTCCGAAGTTATGCAGGTCTATACATAGTATTGGTCATGTTTACAGGAAAATCGTCTAAGAACTAAGGATTCCGAAGTTATGCAGGTCCATACATGGTATTGATCATGTTTACAGGAAAATCGTCTAAGGAGGAATAAGGATTCCAAAGTTATGCAGGTCCATACATGGTATTGGTCATGTTTACGGGAAAATCGTCTAAGGAGGAATAAGGATTCCGACGTTATGTAGGTCCATACATGGTATTGATCATGTTTACAGAAAAATCGTCTAAGAACTAAGGATTCCGAAGTTATGCAGGTCCATACATGGTATTGGTCATGTTTACAGGAAAATCGTCTAAAAACTAATGATTCCGAAGTTATGCAGGTCCATACATTTTTTTGGTCATGTTTACAGGAAAATCGTCTATGGAGGAATAAGGATTCCGAGGTTATGCTGGTCCATACATGATATTGGTCATGTTTACTGGAAAATCGTCTTAGGAGGAATAAGGATTCCGAAATTATGCAGGTCCATACATGGTATTGATCATGCTAACAGGAAAATCGTCTAAGGAGGAATAAGGATTCCGAAGTTATGCAGGTCCATACATGGTATTGATAATGTTAACCGGAAAATCGTCTAAGAAGGAATAAGGATTCCGAAGTTATGCAGGTCCATACATGGTATTGATCATGTTTAAAGGAAAATCGTTTAAGAACTAAGGATTCCGAAGTTATGCAGGTCCATACATGGTATTGATCATGTTTACAGGGAAATCGTCTAAGAACTAAGGATTCCGAAGTTATGCAGGTCCATACATGGTATTGGTCATGTTTACCGGAAAATCGTCTAAGGAGGAATAAGGATTCCGAAGTTATGCAGGTCCATACATGGTATTGATCATGTTTACCGGAAAATCGTCTAAGGAGGAATAAGGATTCCGAAGTTATGCAGGTCTATACATAGTATTGGTCATGTTTACAGGAAAATCGTCTAAGAACTAAGGATTCCGAAGTTATGCAGGTCCATACATGGTATTGATCATGTTTACAGGAAAATCGTCTAAGGAGGAATAAGGATTCCGAAGTTATGCAGGTCCATACATGGTATTGGTCATGTTTACGGGAAAATCGTCTAAGGAGGAATAAGGATTCCGAAGTTATGTAGATCCATACATGGTATTGATCATGTTTACAGGAAAATCGTCTAAGGAGGAATAAGGATTCCGAAGTTATGCAGGTCCATACATGGTATTGGTCATGTTTACAGGAAAATCGTCTAAAAACTAAGGATTCCGAAGTTATGCAGGTCCATACATGGTATTGATCATGTTTACAGGAAAATCCTCTAAGGAGGAATAAGGATTCCGAAGTTATGCAGGTCCATACATGGTATTGGTCATGTTTACGGGAAAATCGTCTAAGGAGGAATAAGGATTCCGAAGTTATGTAGGTCCATACATGGTATTGATAATGTTAACCGGAAAATCGTCTAAGAAGGAATAAGGATTCCGAAGTTATGCAGGTCCATACATGGTATTGATCATGTTTAAAGGAAAATCGTTTAAAAACTAAGGATTCCGAAGTTATGCAGGTCCATACATTGTATTGGTCATGTTTACGGGAAAATCGTCTAAGGAGGAATAAGGATTCCGAAGTTATGTAGGTCCATACATGGTATTGATCATGTTTACAGGAAAATCGTCTAAGAACTAAGGATTCCGAAGTTATGCAGGTCCATACATGGTATTGGTCATGTTTAGCGGAAAATCGTCTAAGGAGAGTAAGGATTCCGAAGTTATGCAGGTCCATACATGGTATTGATCATGTTTACAGGAAAATCGTCTAAGAACTAAGGATTCCGAAGTTATGCAGGTCCATACATGGTAGTGGTCATGTTTACAGGAAAATCGTCTAAAAACTAATGATTCCGAAGTTATGCAGGTCCATACATTTTATTGGTCATGTTTACAGGAAAATCGTCTATGGAGGAATAAGGATTCCGAGGTTATGCAGGTCCATTCATGGTATTGGTCATGTTTACAGGAAAATCGTCTAAGAACTAAGGATTCCGAAGTTATGTAGGTCCATACATGGTATTGATCATGTTTACAGGAAAATCGTCTAAGAACTAAGGATTCCGAAGTTATGCAGGTCCATACATGGTATTGGTCATGTTTACAGGAAAATCGTCTATGGAGTAATAAGGATTCCGAGGTTATGCAGGTCCATACATGGTATTGATCATGTTTACACGAAAATCGTCTAAGGAGGAATAAGGATTCTGAAGTTATACAGGTCCATACATGGTATTGGTCATGCTTACAGGAAAATCGTCTAAGGAGGAATAAGGATTCCGAAGTTATGCAGGTCCATACATGGTATTGGTCATGTTTACAGGAAAATCGTCTAAGAACGTAGGATTGCGAAGTTATTCAGGCCCATACATGGTATTGGTCATGTTTACTGGAAAATCGTCTTAGGAGGAATAAGGATTCCGAAGTTATGCAGGTCTATACAAAGTATTGGTCATGTTTACTGGAAAATCGTCTAAGGAGGAATAAGGATTCTGAAGTTATGCAGGTCCATACATGGTATTGGTCATGTTTACTGGAAAATCGTCTTAGGAGGAATAAGGATTCCGAAGTTATTCAGGCCCATACATGGTATTGGTCATGTTTACTGGAAAATCGTCTTAGGAGGAATAAGGATTCTGAAGTTATACAGGTCCATACATGGTATTGGTCATGTTTACAGGAAAATCGTCTAAGGAGGAATAAGGATTCTGAAGTTATGCAGGTCCATACATTGTATTGGTCATGCTTACAGGAAAATCGTCTAAGGAGGAATAAGGATTCCGAAGTTATGCAGGTCCATACATGGTATTGATCATGTTTACAGGAAAATCGTCTAAGAACTAAGGATTCCGAAGTTATGCAGGTCCATACATGTTATTGGTCATGTTTACAGGAAAATCGTCTAAAAACTAATGATTCCGAAGTTATGCAGGTCCATACATTTTATTGGTCATGTTTACAGGAAAATCGTCTATGGAGGAATAAGGATTCCGAGGTTATGCAGGTCCATTCATGGTATTGGTCATGTTTACAGGAAAATCGTCTAAGAGTTAAGGATTCCGAAGTTATGTAGGTCCATACATGGTATTGATCATGTTTACAGGAAAATCGTCTAAGAACTAAGGATTCCGAAGTTATGCAGGTCCATACATGGTATTGGTCATGTTTACAGGAAAATCGTCTATGGAGTAATAAGGATTCCGAGGTTATGCAGGTCCATACATGGTATTGATCATGTTTACACGAAAATCGTCTAAGGAGGAATAAGGATTCTGAAGTTATACAGGTCCATACATGGTATTGGTCATGCTTACAGGAAAATCGTCTAAGGAGGAATAAGGATTCCGAAGTTATGCAGGTCCATACATGGTATTGGTCATGTTTACAGGAAAATCGTCTAAGAACGTAGGATTGCGAAGTTATTCAGGCCTATACATGGTATTGGTCATGTTTACTGGAAAATCGTCTTAGGAGGAATAAGGATTCCGAAGTTATGCAGGTCTATACAAAGTATTGGTCATGTTTACTGGAAAATCGTCTAATGAGGAATAAGGATTCTGAAGTTATGCAGGTCCATACATGGTATTGGTCATGTTTACTGGAAAATCGTCTTAGGAGGAATAAGGATTCCGAAGTTATTCAGGCCCATACATGGTATTGGTCATGTTTACTGGAAAATCGTCTTAGGAGGAATAAGGATTCTGAAGTTATACAGGTCCATACATGGTATTGGTCATGTTTACAGGAAAATCGTCTAAGGAGGAATAAGGATTCTGAAGTTATGCAGGTCCATACATTGTATTGGTCATGCTTACAGGAAAATCGTCTAAGGAGGAATAAGGATTCCGAAGTTATGCAGGTCCATACATGGTATTGATCATGTTTACAGGAAAATCGTCTAAGAACTAAGGATTCCGAAGTTATGCAGGTCCATACATGGTATTGGTCATGTTTACAGGAAAATCGTCTAAAAACTAATGATTCCGAAGTTATGCAGGTCCATACATTTTATTGGTCATGTTTACAGGAAAATCGTCTATGGAGGAATAAGGATTCCGAGGTTATGCAGGTCCATACATGGTATTGGTCATGTTTACAGGAAAATCGTCTAAGAACTAAGGATTCCGAAGTTATGTAGGTCCATACATGGTATTGATCATGTTTACAGAAAAATCGTCTAAGAACTAAGAATTCCGAAGTTATGCAGGTCCATACATGGTATTGATCATGTTTACAGGAAAATCGTCTAAGGAGGAATAAGGATTCTGAAATTATACAGGTCCATACATGGTATTGGTCATGCTTACAGGAAAATCGTCTAAGGAGGAATAAGGATTCCGAAGTTATGCAGGTCCATACATGGTATTGGTCATGTTTACAGGAAAATCGTCTAAGAACTTAGGATTGCGAAGTTATTCAGGCCCATACATGGTATTGGTCATGTTTACTGGAAAATCGTCTTAGGAGGAATAAGGATTCCGAAGTTATGCAGGTCTATACATAGTATTGGTCATGTTTACTGGAAAATCGTCTAAGGAGGAATAAGGATTCTGAAGTTATGCAGGTCCATATATTGTATTGGTCATGCTTACAGGAAAATCGTCTAAGGAGGAATAAGGATTCCGAAGTTATACAGGTCCATACATGGTATTGGTCATGTTTACTGGAAAATCGTCTTAGGAGGAATAAGGATTCCGAAGTTATTCAGGCCCATACATGGTATTGGTCATGTTTACTGGAAAATCGTCTTAGGAGGAATAAGGATTCTGAAGTTATACAGGTCCATACATGGTATTGGTCATGTTTACAGGAAAATCGTCTAAGGAGGAATAAGGATTCTGAAGTTATGCAGGTCCATACATTGTATTGGTCATGCTTACAGGAAAATCGTCTAAGGAGGAATAAGGATTCCGAAGTTATACAGGTCCATACATGGTATTGGTCATGTTTACGGGGAAATCGTCAAAGAATTAAGGATTCTGAAGTTATGCAGGTCCATACATGGTATTGGTCATGTCTACTGGAAAATCATTTAAGAACTAAGATTTCCGAAAACACTAGTGATAATTGTTATCATGTCATGTCATGTAAATGACATTAAGTTTTAGCCTTACCTTGGCATTATTTATTTGGCAAAATGTGTATCTTCAAAAAACATTAACATTGTGCACTTATCAAAAGAAAAATCAATAAAAAAAAAGTACCTGAAAATTCTAAATCCAAATAATTTAAGAACCACTTAGGGCATAGAGTTTGTCGTAATTGCAACAAAGCTGATCAAAGCAATTAACCTTAATAGATTTTGTTATGTCAAGATTGATGATCGATTTCTCCTTTATCAGTATTGTACATTTTTTGATACTACACAATTGACATGGTTGTTGTAGCATCAAAGTCATTGTCATGGAAGAACACATCATATTGGATTTAGCAATGGGTTATGGAATACCAATTTTGCATAGCATAGACATAAAACTCAAAGCTGGGGGACACCTGACCCTTCCTTAAGCGGAGATGTTAGAAAATACTGAGGATGCCATGAATAAGACTTTGAAGACGTTTTAGAAGGTAAACAGCACTAAATAGAACATTGCATGAGCTTTTCTTTCAAGATGATAATTCCAGAAGTGGTCAATAACTATTTTAGAGCTTACTTTGAAATTTTTTGCTATTTACAGTTTATCTCTATCTAATATTATTTTCAAGATAATACATGTAACAACAAGAGTGCACACACTGAAATGTCTCGCCTTCTTTACTAATCATTGATATTATGTTGATAGTCCTAAGTATATAGCTTTATTACAACTGTCACATATTAACATTAACCAAGATAGCTAAACAAAGACCAATGAACCATGAAAATGAGGTCAAGGTCAGATGAACCATGCCAGGCAGACATATACAGCTAACAAAGCTTCCATACAACAAATATAGTTGACCTATTACTTAAAGTTAAAGAAAAATAGACCAAAACACATAAACTTAACACTGTGCAATGAACCGTGCAATTGAGGTCATGGTCAAATAAAACCTGCGGGACTGACATAAAGATCATAATATATTTCCATACACCAAATATAGTTGACCTTTGGCATATAATATTAGATAAAAAGACCAAAACTTAAAAACTTAACTTTGACCACTGAACCATGAAAATGAGGTCAAGGTCAGATGACATCTGCCCGCTGGACATGTACACCTTACTATCATTCCATACAACAAATATAGTAGACCTATTGCATAAAGTATGAGAAAAACAGACCAAAACACAAAAACTTAACTATAACCACTGGACCATGAAAATGAGGTCAACGTCAGATGACACCTGTCAGTTGGACATGTACACCTTCTAGTCCTTCCATACACCAAATGTACTAGCCCTATTGCTTACAGTATCTGAGATATGGACTTGACCACCAAAACTTAACCTTGTTCACTGATCCATGAAATGAGGTCGAGGTCAAGTGAAAAATGTCTGACGGGCATGAGGACCTTGCAAGGTACGCACATACCAAATATAGCTTTCCTATTATTTATAATAAGAGAGAATTCAACATTACAAAAATTCTGAACTTATTTTCAAGTGGTCACTGAACCATGAAAATGAGGTCAAGGACATTGGACATTTGACTGACGGAAACTTCGTAACATGAGGCATCTATATACAAAGTATGAAGCATCCAGGTCTTTCACCTTCTAAAATATAAACCTTTTAAGAAGTTAGTTAACGCAGCCGCTGCCGTAGCCGCCGCCGCCACCTCGGCCGCCAGATCACTATCCCTATATCTAGCTTTCTGCAACAAAAGTTGCAGGCTCGACAAAAACTGCAAAATTTTCTTAAATTTTCCATTTAGGGGCAGCAACACAACAACAGGTTGTCTGATGCATCTGAAAAAGTCAAAACAGATATGTCTTGACCTGATAAACATTTAAACCCAATGTCAGATTTGCTCAAAAACTGCATTTTACCCTAATATTCTATTTAGCAATTGCGGCCATCTTGGTTGATGGCCAGGGTCATCAGATACATTTTTTAAACTAGATACCCTAAGGATGATATAGGCCAAGTTTGGTGATTTTTGGCAAAGCAGTTTTAGAGGAGAGTATTTTTGTAAAAGTTAATGGACAATTGAAAACAGACAACAAGTGATGAGAAAAGCTCACTTGGCCCTTTTGGGCCAGGTGTGCTAAAAAGGCTAAATAATAGAAAAACAACAAACATTTTTATTTTTACAGAACTTTATCTGTCAAACCAAATCTTACTCTCTCTACAAAACATACAAAATGACTGCCATGATTTAAGTACAATGATAAACATAATTATAGTACTAATCTCATTATTCTGACTTTTTTAGACTGTTTAAAATAATTAAGACAACTAAATAAGTTAATTCAATTTGTATGGCTCTTTCACAAAATGTTTACAATACTGAATTGTTAAATTGCTTGAAGAGGCAATTGTATGATATTTCTATAGTCATATGAGGAGAATCAGATAGAAACTGACCTTATGCAAATGAATATCAATACATCTGTTAACTTATTTCGAGATGAAAAAAACTCTATACAAAGTCTGTAACTGTTTGGAAATTAAGCCGATAAAACCGATCAAAGTCTTATAATGCACATGTATACAATGTCATGGCACTTGCACAAAATTTATTTTTATCCTACACAGCTCATATTCTAAGATGTTTTGTGAAAAGGCCTGCCATCTTATGAAAGTTTAGAAAGAATGACTTTAAAATGATACAGATCTTTATTAAATAAGAATGATTAAAAACTTTACAGCTGTTACCTCTGACCATTATATAAATAACACATAGTTGAGAGGGTGATAGAGTAGAATTTGGTACCCTGAGAAAACATTGTCAACCACGGCGAAGCCAAGGTTGACAATGCTTTTTCTCGAGGTAAATATATGTGTTATTTAATTTATTATACTGAATGTCCTATTTTTATTGTCTTTTACAGATAAAATTTATTTAAAAAGTATTTTCTAGGGACATGACGTACATAACAACGTTATGGGTATCAGAACAATCAACAGAAGTGAAGCAAGATGTTTTATTTCTTTTATTTTGAGTCAAATAATAGAATCTGAGCTAAAATGTAAAACTTGAGCATTGTCTTTAATAACTTGATGTAAATTCACTGCATTGCCCTATAAATTATCGATTTTGATTGGTATGGACGAGAAGGTGACATTCAAAACAAATGTTACCCTCTCAGCCATGTGATAGAGTAAATTAACACCCTCGTATTAGCCAATTAAAATATGGCATTTTAATGTGAAGTATAATAATATAAAATGACACTTTGTTTATGCTCAAAAGATTTTTTTATCAAGGGTTCAGTGGCTATTTTCATGCATATTCAAAACAAGAAGGAAATTAACAATATATCAAATAGGTAGGTTCTGGAAAGTGGATTGACTTGCTGGAATTGTCCTAAAAAAAGAGAGTATGTAGGGTGAGAGCATATATTTGGTCACAATAGGTATCTGAAGGACCCATAAACAGTTGTTGTTTTAAGGGTTCTTTAACATGCATGAAGCATAGGATTCCAAAAATGAGACATCAGATTTAGCAAACTCATCAGATTCACACGACAACTTCACAGAAGTAAAAACATGTATTGTTTATCATGCCTAGATGGTTTGCACAATCACATACTGTACTTTGACAGTCTAAAGCTGTGATCGATTTTTATTTTCATAAAAGAAGGTATGATGCCATATTTTCTATTTTCTAGAAAATAAATACTAGTATTATAAAATGTTAACCATCTATCAAATCTCCTAAATCAATTTGTAATTCCTTTTGATTTCCATGACATTAAAATGAAATATTTCCAAATACAATAGATGAAGAAAACTGAGGATCATTATTTAGTGTTTGATGAATAATTTGATTAACAACAGCTGAAATTTAAGAACACTTGAAATAGTTGGCATTTGAACAACATTTAACTGACATTCTGGCTTTATCAAGTGTTTTCCCAACCAATTACAGTAGTCTGAATTTTCACCCAATTCCAGCATAGATAAAGTTATGAAGCAAATTGTCAGAATGACCTTCTTGAGATAAAAAGCAATATGTTGTCCTGTTCTACCTTAATTTTAAAACAAACAACTTTTTTTTAGTTTAGTGTTAAAATAAAGAACTTCCTTATTGATTTTTATGTAAATTCAATAAGGGTTTGGATCATTCATTCAAACAAACATCTATCACACTGCAACAATATAATTATACATATGTACATAACAAAAACAAGGAGTATTTTAATGGAGGCAAACATTGTTAATTGTGTATATACAAAACTAAATGAATAACAAGGAATGTTAAACTATTCCAATATGGTTAGAACAGTTAGGAACATCATTAATTTGATAACTGTATTTGTTGATTAAATCAAGTATAAATGCAAGCGGAAACTGACATCACTAATGGACAAAGTAAAATGTCAAAATATCTGTAATACTATATCTAAAAAGTTAACACTACAAATATATAGCATAACTTGATGCATTTATCAAAATTATTTTTTTATAAAAGATGTACATTTTTGCATTATAATTCATGTGTGTATGAAAGTTCAGATTATATAACTGATAAATGCAGAAGAAAAAAATCCATGAAATATGTACATCTATTTTGTAGTACTTATATGCACATCCTCTTTAGAAGGCATAATCAAGAAATCAATGAGAGTAAAAAATCAAAATAGTAGTTGCAATTTTCTTCCTGTAGATGTGTCTGTTATTGTTCAATTAATTGTTCTAGCAGGAGATGCACATTAAAGCTGTTTGTACTGTTAGAACCATATAGTTAATCCCTGTTGGTCAAACAGAAAATTCTTTGAAACTGAATTGATGTTTAAACAACATCATCTGAGTTCTAGTGATTCTACTTGCCTGACACTAGCAGACAATGTTAATTCAAGATATCAGTTCTGTACTGTCTTGAATAGCATACTGATGTAAAACTAAAAACTAAATAATAAAGTTAAACTAGAACTTTCGGTGAACTCACAAGAGAATACCACCTCCCCACAAAACTATTACATGTAGCATTCTGAAGTTAGTAAATATGATTATCTCCCCTTAATAGTTTTGCTATGATTATATACCTCTATGCCGGTCTATGGTCAACTTCAGAGCTATAACTTTCTGTTCACTTTTTTTAAAACCACTTTTGGCAGAACCTGTTACAGTAACTTTACAAGGACAGATCTCATATTTTATCTGTGTTTAACCTTTAAACAAAAAGTGAATATTCCATGACTTTATAGGCATTATTTTGTCTCCTGCTTCATTGTTTTCAATGCGATTTTGAAATAGGTATTGGCTTATTGTTAATATAATACAGAGTACTTGGTTCTTAAAACATTACCTGTATATTCACTGTACAACAGTAATTAGTAACATCTAACTGTCGGTAAGTATCAATATTATACAAGCAATCACAATTTCGTCAGTAAGCACTTATTTGTACAATTATTACACAAAAATCAACATTATGTTAAACAATAAACAAAACAAATAAGAAACAAAAACATCAACAATTACAACTGAAACCACACAAGTGTTAACCATTTTTATTGCAAGTGATCAATTAGACTGTTAGTTGTCTTTAAAATAACAAGTATGTTGAAACAAAAATTCCTGAGGCAGATCAAATGTAAGAAAGCAAACATCAGTTGTTTTATAAGAGCAGTATTAATTATATTTTTTTACAACTGTATAAATTGATTTAGATCAAAGAACAAATTACACTGACCAGTTGCAGTAAATTGGTTGATACCTGTTTGTCTTAGTTTGTAAACAACTTTGGCTACTATCAAACAAAAAAACTGGAAGATTGCTAGTCACTCCACATCACTACTACACATCTGTATCTTGTTTTGAACCAACAGTTTTAGAAGTTTTTTCCGCACTGATTGTGGTAGAAACTTCTGATTGGCTCTTTTGAGAGTCTGCATTTGATTGGTTTATATTGTCAGTTGTTGAGCAAGCTCCTAATAGACTAGTAAGTTGCTGATCATTTGTTGATTTTTTATTTGGCATGGCCTTATTTTGACTTTCCACTTTATATGTCTTTGAATCTGTATATGTTTGTTTATATTTTTCTAGTTCTTCTTTAGATCTTCGTATCCATGGTGATTCTAAACACTGGTGATCCTGAAAAAAATCATAAAATAAAAAGGCTTTTCATCAAAATTAACAATAGATGTATGATGAACTGCTATAATATCATTACATGTATCATGTCATACTGCTACATTAATTTGAATTTTATATAGATATAGAAAGATGTGGTAAAAGTGCCAATAAGACAACTCTCCATCCAAGTCACAATTTATAAAAGTAAATCATTATAGGTCAAGGTAAAGGGCTTCAACACAGAGCTTTGGCTCACACCGAACAGCAAGCTATAAAGGGCCCCAAAAATTACTAGTGTAAAACCATTTGTAGTCTTTTGCAAGTTTTAAATTCTTCTGATCAGTAATCACTTCAGATTCAGTTCAGCAGCTGAGTTGACAATGAAATGCATTTGTTTAGATAGCATCCAATTTATCAAGAGTTATTATTCATGGGCATTTTTGTTTATATAATTTACAGCCAAATTATTTTGTTTCTGGCAGATAATTGTCTCATTGGCATCATATCTTTATATTCCTTTTCCTAATATGGTAGAGAATACTTCTTGTTTTTTAAGGCTGAAATGGTTAAATATCATTGATTGGTTCTGAGAAAGGAACCAATAGACATTCTGGTAAAAATCAATATATTTTTTAAACATTATGATAATCACATATGTCCAGTCAAACCTAGTTTGAACCTCAAACTAATTGCAACAGAAAATGTTTAAGTTCTAATTTATAGCATTAAACCAAAAATATACACAGAAACAAAGTCCCATAAAATCTAACTGGAGGAAGCTAAAATTTTGCATTTTTAATTTTTTATGGAGATTAACATTGGAAAGGGAGATAACTCTCCAAAAATGAGTCTTTTTTTTGTCAGTTTTTGGTTGATTTTTTAAAAATTCATGTAAAATTTGATACGTTGATGGGGTTATAAGTTCTTATTTGATTATATTATATAATCTTCTGCTCATGAAATGTACAAAACTGAAGTGTTATGGGTATTTTATTTTTTTTTATAAAAAAGCAAATGTGGTATGATTGCCAAAGAGACAACTTTCCACAAGAGACCAAAATGACACAGATATTAACAACTGTAGGTCACCGTACGGCCTTCAACAATGAGCCCAGCCCATACCACATAGTCAGCTATAAAAGGCCTTGATAAGACAATGTTAAACAATTCATACGAGAAAACTAATGGCCTTATTTATATAAAAAAATGAACGAAAAACAAATATGTAACACATAAACAAGCGACAACCACTGAATTACAGGCTCCTGACTTGGGACAGGCACATACATAATTAATGTGGCTGAGGTTAAACATGTTAGTGGGATCCCAACCCTCCCCCTAACCTGGGACAGTGGTATAACAGTACAACATAAGAACGAACTATAAAAATCAGTTGAAAAAGGCTTAACTCATCAGATGGACAAAAATACAAGTGGAAGTGGCCTTGCACATTTTTTATTTAAGAAATTACAAATTTATGGCTTTGTTCAGCATCTACCTTGTTTAAAGAAACTTTAAACCACAAAAAGAAAAATACATGTTTAATTTTTTTTTTCAATTTGAGATTCTTTACCTTGATATGCTGAAAAATCTAATAAATGGTCAACTAATGAATTATGAAATCTGGGTTGTAGCTTGATAAAAGATATTCTGTTGAATAGAAGCAGTAAAGTTACAATTTTGTATCATTTTTTATTGATATTTCTGCCTATTTGCAGAGTTATCTCCCATACTAATGAAAATCTCCATAAGAATGTTAAAATCATGATTTTTTCCTTAAGTTAGATTTTATAGGACTATTTTCTGTGTACATTTGGGGTATAAGATTAAAACTTAACAAGAATGTGTCCCTAGTACACGGATGCCCCACTTGCACTATAATTTTCCATGTTCAGTGAACCATAAAAATGGGGTAAAGTTTCTAATTTGGCATTAAAATTAGAAAGATCTTATCATAGGGAACATGTGTATTAAGTTTCAAGTTGATTGGACTTCAACTTCATCAAAAACTATCTTGACCAAAAACTTTATCCTGAAACTCGCACTATCATTTCCTATGTTCAGTGGACCATCAAATTGAGGTCAAAAATCTAATTTAGCATTAAAATTTGAAAGATCATACCATAAGGAACATGTGTACTAAGTTTCAAGTTAATTGGACTTCAACTTTATCAAAAAACTACCTTGACCAAAAACTTGAACCTGAAGCTGGACAGATGGACGAACTAACGGGCGACGAACAGAATAACGAACAAACGAACGGAAGCACAGACCAGAAAACATAATGCCCTTCTACTATCGTAGGTGGGGCCAAAAAATCTTCTGTTGCAATTAATTCAATAATAAGGTCAAATTTATGCTAGATTGACCGGTATCTGTTTGTCATACTGACATTTCTAAAAGATAGTGCAAGAAAAATAAAAGAACACTTACATACCAGCCTCTCCTGATATACCAGGTGGCTTGTGTCATTGGCTGTCGATCCTGGACTGGAGATTGTATCATCATCAAACTCACTAATCTGATTATAGTCTGGGGGTGGGGGCAGGTTACCATCAGGGGGCGATTCCTGGGTATCAGACTGGACGTTTTGTGCAGGACCAAGTTGTGTTCGTAATATATCCAATATCATAGCAATATCTGAACACATCTTGTTCTCTAGTCGACTTAGTTGTCTGTAAAGATTAAAATAGAAATAATAGAATTTTTTTTCTAAATATGTTCTCTAATCTGATTAGAAGTTAACAAAAAATGAAAATGTAAAAAAAAAAACAGAATAAAAGGCTATTGTCAAGATCTTACCTGGCCAAATGTATATATGTTACAGTGAATTTGTATAATCAGTGATTATGTAGAATCCCTGAAATTTTCAGGGATTATGTAGAATCACTGGCTAGTTTAGGGATTATATATAATCACTAAAATTTTCAGGGATTATGTAGAATCACTAGAAAAAATGTTAGGGATTATACATAATAACTAAAATGAAGAAATACTTCTACTTATAAAGAAAATGAATAAAAGCCAAAAAATTTATTCTATAAAATTATATTAAAACATCAATATAAACATTTACTGTAACATATTAAGAACAATATATCAAAATAATAATCCCATTTAAAATAAATATTCTAGGCACAATATATTAAAATGTTAAATGCAATATATTAAAATAATATGCGTCCCATCTGTTTCTATCACAATATCCACTTTTCAAAAAAATCCTTTTCCTTCACATATCGAATCAAACTTTTCTACACGCCTAAGAAAAATAAAGTGTTCAGTAAAGCCATCTCAAGGTATCCCGAAAAAAAAGGGAATGAGCAACCTTGAACCTGTTCAAGCAAAATACCATGTTTTGTGGCCATGCAATATTCTTTTTCAGACTTTTTGTGAACAATTGCCAATGATTATGTTTTTTGGGTTTCCCTTTTCTTTTTTCCCTGTGGAATTGCTATGAGAATATTACACCAAATACCAGCTTCCTCTAAATTTTGTTCTATTTATCAATCCTTAGTTTTGCCTGTTTTATCATCATGACATTTAGATGCGTAAGTTCTCGCAGTTGAATTTTCTTGTTCATTTGACAAAAAAAAATAAGCAAAACTATTTCATCTGGCAAGTAATATGAAGGAAAAAAATAATGATTTGTCTATAATATTTATTTTTTAACAAACAAAGGATCCTTACATTATTGATAATCCCTGAAATCATATTAGGGAATATGTAGAATAATTATTAAAATGTTCAGTGATTATGTAAAATCACTGGTCATATTCAGGGATTATACATAATTACTAATGATTTCAGTGATTCTACATATTCCCTGAAAAATCAGGGATTCTACATAATCCCTGATTATACAAATTCACTGTAACATATATACATTTACAAAACAGTATAATTTCCATGATTAAACATGTAAGAAAAGTCTGACCCATAAGTTTTTTTTTAAATATATATTCCTGCTAATTTACTTTAAATGCTGGATAAATAATTGGTTAAAATAATCCAAAATATCACTATAAATTAAGGGTATATAGAGGGCTTTTACCTTGTCAATTCATCAAGCCTTCTTTCCACATCTTGGGGACTTGTATGTCCTCCTCCTGTCTGAAACACCTCTGATGCTGGAATAAACTGTTGTCCACCCTGACATTCCTCAAACTGGGAGTGTGTGGAAGGACTGGAAACAGGAAGTGTCATGGACGAGGTGGACTTTGGCACACTGGAACTAGAGGTCACTCTCCTCTGTAAAGGAAATATATATATAGGTTAGAAAGGGAAGCTGAGGATGTTACCGATGATATCAATTACTTTTATTATGATGAAAGGATTATTAAAAATTGAGGGATAGATGGGTAAAAAACTGTAACAGCTGTAACGTTGTAGCATGGGTTACAACAGTCACAAGTGGCACTCTTCAAGCATCATGCATACAAAAGTTATTCATCCTCCTCTACATGAAGTTTGACAAAGTCCTTACTTAGTAAACAGCCACAAAAGAAGTGGTAACTTTTTTTTTTCAGAATAAAAAACAGATGGAAGCTCAAATCTGTTTTAAAGTTAAACTGGAAAAAGTTGGACTCTTTCTTATTAAAGTCACAATGCCAACATTTTACAGATGGCAAAATGGAACCACTTATGTGTGGCACATTTTTTAAAAGATAGTGTTGCACATTGTTTGAAGCTTGTATTTGATGCATTGAAGGAAAGACAGACATTCCTTTTTCAGGCTGTGTGTAATTACCTGGGTATCAGAACTTTGACTATGTTCCTGTATTGCATTGGTATCAGAACTTTGACTATGTTCCTGTATTACCTGGGTATCAGAACTTTGACTATGTTCCTGTATTACCTGTGTATCAGACCTTTGACTATGTTCCTGTATTACCTGGGTATCAGAACTTTGACTATGTTCCTGTATTACCTGGGTATCAGAACTTTGACCATGTTCCTGTATTACATGGGTATCAGAACTTTGACTATGTTCCTGTATTACATGGGTATCAACACTTTGACTATGTTACTGTATTACCTTGGAATCAACACTTTGACTATGTTCCTGTATTACCTGCATATCAACACTTTGACTATGTTCCTGTATTACCTGCATATCAACACTTTGACTATGTTCCTGTATTACCTGGGTATCAGAACTTTGACTATGTTCCTGTATTACCTGGGTATCAGACCTTTGACTATGTTCCTGTATTACCTGGGTATCAGAACTTTGACTATGTTCCTGTATTACCTGGGTATCAGAACTTTGACTATGTTCCTGTATTACCTGGGTATCAGAACTTTGACTATGTTCCTGTATTACCTGGGTATCAGAACTTTGACTATCTTCCTGTATTACCTGGTTATCAGAACTGACTATCTTCCTGTATTACCTGGGTATCAGAACATTGACTATGTTCCTGTATTACCTGCGTATCAGAACTTTGACTATGTTCCTGTATTACCTGCATATCAACACTTTGACTATGTTCCTGTATTACCTGGGTATCAGAACTTTGACTATGTTCCTGTATTACCTGGTTATCAGAACTCTGACTATGTTCCTGTATTACCTGGGTATCAGAACATTGACTATGTTCCTGTATTACCTGCATATCAGAACTTTGACTATGTTCCTGTATTACCTGCATATCAACACTTTGACTATGTTCCTGTATTACCTGGGTATCAGAACATTGAATATGTTCCTGTATTACCTGGGTATCAGAACTTTGACTATGCTCCTGTATTACCTGGGTATCAGAACATTGACTATGTTCCTGTATTACCTGCGTATCAGAACTTTGACTATGTTCCTGTAACAATGGAGTAGCATCTTGGTCATTCTGTTTGCCTTGGTGTTCATATCTCCCTGTTACAGCATTTACTAAACTGTTAACATTGGCAAAAGCTCCTACAATGAAAAATAAGATCAATTTCAATTAAGTAAATTGTATAGTTTTTATATAAAGAATATTTACAAAACAATACCTGTCTTTTGTTATTTTTTTTCGACTGGGAATTTATTGTTGATGACATACCTATGATATTCTTTGATGTAAGACTTGATTTCATACTGTGTATAGAATGCAAAATTTTAAACGATATCAGATAACTCACAAATTTATTTATAAGTATTAATGCGACTGGATTACAGGTTTCTCTTGTAAGTCTCAGAATCAGACAGGAGTTAATACATGTTAAACAGAAAACGGTTTATCCTTACATTAATTTAACTTCAGAGTGTATGATAGTGCACTATTATAACATTTGTTCTCGTTTCCTTTACCTGTTCAGGTATTTCAAGATATAATTTGGATAAAATGCACTAGAAATTAAAAATTTAGTGGAGATAACTGTAATTTGTTATCATTCTAACAAAAAGTTATCTAGATATTTCTTTAATTACCAGACACACAGAAACAAAATAGATCTATATTTCTAACTCAGGATGAAGGTTGGCTTCAAATTGGATGGTTAGGTTATCTATTCTTTTTTCAGCCATGTTTTGAAATTCTTCTAAATTGTTGATTCTTCCATAGATGGACACTTAATATATTGCAATTCATTCAAATTATGCTGACCCATTTGGTCTTTGTTTAATCAAATCAAACTGTTCAACTTGTCAGTCATGTTGTAAAAGTAAGAAGTGCAAAGTGAAAATGCAATTTTATATTCCAATTTGCAAATTGGGTCCGTATTTCAAATGAACTTCAATAATAGGAAATAAATGATAGCAACAAAGTAACAGTAATCAACTAACAAAAAAACAATAGTTTTTACATAAACATGTATTTCTGAATTTAAGGCATGTCACAACTAAAAAGCAAATACATACAATTATAAGCTAAAAAAGGTAAATTAAATTTTCTAAAAAAAAATCAAAATGACAAGGAGCTTAAAATTAACCAAATTTATAAAAAATATAATATATAAATTAGCTCATATAGATATGATATAAATCTCATCATGAATAAAAGTACATACCAACAAGAGATGAACCAAACCCTGAAGGTCGTTTACGTTCTTCCTTGGATTCAAAGTCATCAAACTTTGCAGGCGTGATATCTTGTCCAGCTTTGGCGGGTGAGAATTCTAAAATTCCTACTCCACTTTCTCTGATGTCTTCATCACTCGATTCAAATGACATTGACATCGTAGGTCCATCCTCTTGACTTTTATGTCGCCGTAATCTTTTAGCCCGAGAAGGTCGGAATTTATATTCTGTTTCATCTATATTATAAATTAGATAATTTGTGAATAATTAACTAAAATTTTATTTTATAAAAATAAGTTTTAAGGCTTTTTGAAGTACATTTGCTATGCATAAATTGCCTAGCTAATAATAAAAATATAAAGAGAAAATGTATTTTTCAGTCAACTTTTCTAAAAACTGTTACAAATAATGGAAAAATTGGACCAAAAGTGACATTACAACTCAAATATTGTATATTAAAGGTGTCAATACTTTGTAACATATGATAATAAATTTAAAATATAAGCTTCCAAAGAATGGAAAGATATATCAATAGCATCTTACTATTGTAACTAGAAGGTTGTTGAGGTTGAAAGAATTTTGTCGCATTGTTGAAGGTCTTTACGTTTACAAACTAATTCATAAATCAACATAGGTCAAATTGTTATAAAAAGTAGTTATCTGAACAAATTGAATATCTTTGAGTCTTGCTTTTACATTCATCAGTCAACCCAATAAGGAACTCTATTAAGACTTGTATGAACCACTTCTATCAATTAAGTTAGTCAAATCTAAAAGTAAACCCTGCTCATTGCTCATTGTTGAAGGCAGTACAGTGACCTATAGTTGTTAATTTCTGTGTCATGTTGGTCTCTTGTGGAGAGTTCTCTCTTTGGTAATCATACCACATCTTCTTTTTTATACCTATACATCTACAATATGGCATTCAAGGGAGATAACTTGCTTATAAACTTTTGTTACCTTGAGATCCTGAGGACGAATGGAAAGACTTGTTAGCTCTTCGATAACGAAGTGTTGGCCTTCGCTGATTTTCACTGTCTGTACGAACAACCAACTCTTGCTAAGAATAGATTATATTTATATGTAAAAAGAATGGTTAATTATGGAAGAGTTATAAAAATTCATTTTCAAGTAAGAATTAATTATGTCCTTTAAATTTAGTTTAGGACAAGTCATTTATGTTTTTGTAAATTGTTTTGTTATACTGTATAGCAGGTTATTTTCGCAGGGTGTAAATTTTGGCTTATTTTCATGGATAGAACAAAATCGGTAAAATAGATTCCCCCAAATTAAAAGTGTTCATGCAAAGGTATTGATAAATGTTTTGAATCCGCCAAAATTATAACCACCAAAATATTTTGTATACCTTATTCAATGAAAATCGTGAAAATAACCTGCTATACAGTATATCAGGCCGTTAGTTAACCCAATTGAAGAATTGTTATTTATTTTTCATGTTGAGCCTTTTACAGCCGACTACAATATGTTTTTTTCTCATTGTTGAAGGTCATATGCTTGCCTATAATAACTTAAATCCATTTCATTTGAATTAGGATCAGTTAACATTATATACTCTAGGTAGTTGAAACCTTGAAAATTTCCATCGCTTGGATCAAATCATATAATCTGATGTTCAGTGGTTGTCGTCTGTTTTTTGATTTTATATAGATTAGACTGGTTTTTTTCCCCATTTGAATGGTTTTGCACAAGTAATTTTTGGGCCCTTTATAGCTTGCTTTTCGGTGTGAGCCAAGGCTCCGTGTTGAAGGCCGCACATTGACCTATAATGGTTTATTTTATGAATTGTAACTTGGATGGAGAGTTGTCTCATTGGCACTCATACTACATCTTCCTATGTTTATATAAGAGATGTGTATGATTGTTCTGCAGATTACTAATTGTTACTAAATAACCTGCACCTTTTGAAACTGTCAATTAAATCAAGGAACTACTTTATTAAGTATCAAAAGCTAAGTAGTGTGGTGGAATCTTTGTATTTCTTTCTCTTCATTGTAAATGGTTTAAACCAGATCACTTTGAATTTACAAATAAAGTAAAATACTTTATTCAGAACAAAGTTTTCTTTTTATCTTCAAAATAAATGTAAACATATATCAATACTTACATCACGGAGGTCAAATGTGACCTCTAAATTCTTGATAAAAAAATCTGAAAACTCTGGATACATATCTAGAATTTCTAGGAGATCATCCCGATGAATTTTATGTAAATCACAGTAAGTCAAGGCACGAACATTACAACTAGACTTCCCTACATTCTTATGTCTACAAATATTTTCTCCGAATACATCATCTTTTCCTGAAATGATAATTTAAACTTATAAATGTTGTATCATATGAAATTATTTAAAATCAGAAAACATTATAGAGTAATTTCTATGTAAACAAAAACCAGTATTGTATGCATCAAATTATTCACACATTTAAGTGAGGAGTACTTGAATCTTTACTACTACTAGAACACACCCGTGTTATCGCGGGTCTGTGGCTGAATTAAAGAATATAACTATGCGTAAGCCTTATTTTAGTATTGGTATTGTCATCTGATAAAGTCATGCCGATTATAAGATGCACAATTTTCTCTGCTTTCAACATCTTTCTGTTTGAACCCGTCGACCTGGAACTTATCAATTATTGGTATTATTAATTTTATTTGGAAAACAAAAGTCCTTGAAAAGGAGTATTTTTTAATCAACAGCATTGTCCTTAATGAGTTAAAAAACCAGTATTGTATGCATCAAATTAATAGTTGAATTCTTTGATTCGCTGTTTTACGTCATTCCGGCTAACAAATTGAAAACTGTACATGCTGTACCTATACGCCTTATTTTAAGTCCAGAATTATATTATTCGTATTGTCATCTTAGAAAGTCATACTGATTAAAATACTACAATCGGGAACAATGTGACAATGATTGAATTTAGTAGTGTCAACCCTGTGATTACGACCCGTGTATATAGCAAAATCCTAAATACAGCGTTTGGTGGTGTGGAACGTACAGATAAGGTAATAGGTAACAGGTGAATATACTATCGGTATCGGATTCGACCCGGAACTTCTTAATTATTGGCGATATTAGATATGTGGGAAACAAAGGGGTCTGGAGTGGTGTAATTTTTTAATCAACAGCATTGTACTATATTAGTCAGATATAAAGTTGAATTCTTTGATTCATCGCTTTTACGTGATGACGGCTGATAAATTGGACCTCAGAATTTTAGTATTATAGATATCTTAGTTCAGGTTATACAACTTAACATAGATTTTAATGATTGTCATATCTGAGTTACTAATCAGCAGAAAACATCATGGTTATATCCTTTAAAGCTGTATTTGAGTAAATAGTACTCAATAACAAGAAAGTAAAACCTGAGGAGGCAACAACACAGTTACAACACTTTGAACACCTTTATGTAATTCGTCATAATTTACTCCAACACCCAAATATGTAAAAAAAAAAAAAAAAAAAAAAGGTTTTGATGTATTCTAGCACATCTCCTTTTATTCATAGTATGGTGCCATTGCTTTAAACTCAATCTATCACTAGACCAGATGCTCCGCAGGGCACAGCTTTATACGACCACAGAGGTTGAACCCTGAACGGTTGGGGCACGTATGGACACAACATTCAAGCTGGATTCAGCTCTAAATTTGGATTGTGATTGAATAGTTGACACAGCATAGGTTTCGGACACAGCATGAATGTGGTCTAATGAACTTAAAATATTTTTTTTGCCTTTTAACAATTCACTTTGCTGTTGAATATTAATCCTCTCAAAAAAATGTTCGAAGAAATTTTCTTTTTATTTATGAAATCTGAAAAATTTACCCCCCCATTTTTTTTTTCACATCCCCCTTTCCCTTTTTCCAAAACTGATCTCAATTCAAATTTCTAATGGAGTTTGCAACAATAACTACTCATTTAAATACATCATAAAATATTAAAATGCAGCAAAGGGTGCTTGTTATCACTGAATGGTAAAGATTGTTTTAATTTATCAGTTGGTAGTAAAAGTGAATATAAATTGTATATTGTATAAAACAATGATTCAAGTTGATTCAACTACTATTCTGGACAAAAAAAGATAACTCCAATCAATTGAAAATTTCTTGCTATTGCACAATATTGTGCAATTAGATATTTCTTGCAATTGCGCAATACTGTGCAATTGAAAATATTTGCTATTGCACAATACTGTGCAATTGAAGATTTCTTGCTATTGCTGAATACTGTGCAATTGAAAATTTCTTGCTATTGCACAATACTTAATATAACAATTTTGGATCCTGATTTGAACCAACTTGAAAACTGGGCCCATAATAAAAAATCTAAGTACATGTTTAGATTCAGCATATCAAAAAAGCCCAAGAATTCAATTTTTGTTAAAATCAATTTTTGACCCTTTGGACCTTAATGTAGACCAATTTGAAAACGGGACCAAAAATTAAGAATCTACATACACAGTTAGATTCGGCATATCAAAGAACCCCAATTATTCAATTTTTTATGAAATCAAACAAAGTTAAATTTTGGACCCTTTGGGCCCCTTATTCCTAAACTGTTGGGACCAAAACTCCCAAAATCAAACCCAACCTTCCTTTTATGGTCATAAACCTTGTGTTTAAATTTCATAGATTTCTATTTACTTATACTAAAGTTATGGTGCGAAAACCAAGAATAATGCTTACATAGGCCCTTTTTTGGCCCCTAATTCCTAAACTGTTCAGACCTCAACTACCAAAATCAATCCCAACCTTCCTTTTGTGGTCATTAACCTTGTGTTTGAATTCCATTGATTTCTATTTACTTATACTAAAGTTATTGTGGGAAAACCAAGAATAATGCTTATTTGGGCCCTTTTTTGGCCCCTAATTCCTAAACTATTTGAACTAAAACTCCCAAAATCAATCCCAACCTTCCTTTTATGGTCATAAACCTTGTGTTTAAATTTCATAGATTTCTATTTACTTATACTAAAGTTATGGTGCGAAAACCAAGAATAATGCTTACATAGGCCCTTTTTTGGCCCCTAATTCCTAAACTGTTCAGACCTCAACTACCAAAATCAATCCCAACCTTCCTTTTGTGGTCATTAACCTTGTGTTTGAATTCCATTGATTTCTATTTACTTATACTAAAGTTATTGTGGGAAAACCAAGAATAATGCTTATTTGGGCCCTTTTTTGGCCCCTAATTCCTAAACTATTTGAACTAAAACTCCCAAAATCAATCCCAACCTTCCTTTTGTGGTCATAAACCTTGTGTCAAAATTTCATAGATTTGTATTTACTTAAACTATAGTTATAGTGCGAAAACCAATAAAATGCTTATTTGGGCCCTTTTTGGCCCCTTATTCCTAAAATGTTGGGACCAAAACTCCCAAAATCAATCCAAACCTTCCTTTTGTGGTCATAAACCTTGTGTTAAAATTTCATAGATTTCTATTCACTTTAACTAAAGTTAGAGTGTGAAAACTAAAAGTATTCGGACAACGACCACAACGACGACGACGCAGACGACGACGCCAACGTGATACCAATATACGACCAAAAAATTTTCAATTTTGCAGTCGTATAAAAACCTGTAGTTATCATCAGCAATCCTGCTTTACCAAAGATGTAAGTTTTTTCTTTCACCTCATCATTTATTTTGCACCCAAGTAAATCAGCCTAAAAAGCCTCAATATGGTTTTAATTAAACATTGTTTAATAAAGTATTGGCTCCATAACCCATGTAAAGCCATCCAAAAAAAGCCTTATTCTCTATATATAAAACCAGTAAATCTACCTAAGGGAGTAAGGGAATTATAGTCTTTATCTTGCCAGTGTCTAAACTGTCTACAAGATAAATGTACCATTAGTTAGTATATTTTAGAGTACACCATCTTGTAATTTTCTATTACCTAAAATAGCTACTACTATATCCTCTCTAAGTATTTCTATAGAGCCTCTAGATATAAAGTACATTGCTGTTAAGACATCTCCTCTGTGTACTAGGGTGTCCCCTGGTGGTACATGGGTAGTCTTAAACTTCATTGATAAAGCTCTCAAACAACCAGGACTGGCTCCTACAAAACAGAAAGGAAAACTTAGTATTACATGTGAACATAGAAATTCTTCATTTTTTTCAGTAGAACTTGTTTATTCTTTTTGCTAACCATTACCACTACTGGGGGTGTTTAACAACCTTGACTACCTCCAAGGGTCTTGCACGGTCATTATAATATAATGGTTACTATTCTCAATGTTTTATTCCAAGTCTCAGGTAAATTCATGACATTACTTATCATGCATATATATCTAGAAATCTTATCTATGTTAGTTTTTTGGGGATATTTTTTTTCTCTCAAACAAAGGTTTTTTAATCTGAGTAAAATTAGTCAGGAACCCAAAAAAATTTGACTTATATTTACTTAAACACTGTAACTGCTTATATGAAGAAATTTTTAGAATACTTTGATTTTCATGACCTAATTTTGACTATCAATGGATCCCTTACCTACATCAATTCATCTTCCTTAAGGTGGTATGGGTGTCTTCCACCATCTTGGATGTAAAAAACAGAGAACCTTAGGTCCAGATTTTCTATCAAGTTACTAAAATTTATTGCAGAAATGCAGATATTTTTATGTGGATTTTTATTTAAAAGGACCAATTTATAAGAATATAACTTATAAATATTATTATTCCATATTAGTATTATTTTAGTAGGTTTCTCTATATGAATTGGCATATAAAAAAGCATATTATTCACCTGAGAAAGTGTTATTCACCGCGCTAAACATCACACACTTTTACATGCAACGTTATAGTAAAATGTTTCATGTAAAAAAAAATTTGGTATATGTTTGTCATTAAATACATTTTCTTCTCTCGGAATATGGAATAAAACGATTACTGTCTTTTGTTTCGGTAAATATTATACAATTACTGTCTTTTGATGAGGTAAATATGCGGTTTTATTGACTTTTGAAAAACTGATATTCACTGAGGCCGACGGCCGAAGTGAATATCAGTTTTTCAAAAGTCAATTAAACCCCATATTTATCGAATCAAAAGACAGTAATTGTTTTATTCCATATTCAGAGAAGAAAATGAATTTAATCACAAACATATACCAAAACAAATTTGACATGAAACATTTTACCATAACGTTGCATGAAAAAGCGCGTGACGTTTAGCGCGGTGAATAACACTTTCCCAGGTGAATATGCTTTTTTATTCAAAATCCAATTCGTATAGAGAAACCTACTAAAATAATACTAATATGGAATAAGAGGTTTAATTGACTTTTGAAAAACTGATATTCACTTCGGCCATCGGCCTCAGTGAATATCATTTTTTCAAAAGTCAATAAAACTGCATATTTACCTTATCAAAAGACAGTAATTGTATAATATTGTTACAAGTGTAGATTATTTAGATTGTTATTAAATTATTAATTTTTAAACTGGCATTTTAAGTGGAGGTAACTCTAAAACAGTCCTTTTTCTGAAGGAATCTACGTGGAATTTTCCTATTTTATATTTTAGCCGGGAAAAAACGTACGGTGACCCTATCTTTTCTTTTGATATTCTCAAAGCATTGTCTGAAAGCTATCTTTTCCTAATTTATTTTACAATTCTATCATTTTGTTTAGTTTCTAATCACAAAATGGTGTTTTTTCCTGTATAATCTATACAAAATGTGTCATTTTGTCACAACCTGTAGCTTGAGAAAATGCGGGGTGACCCATCATTTTTATTATATTTTTGAACATATATCAATAGATACTACGTTTTGGCAAAGTATGAACAAATTCTATCATTTTTATTTTAGACTCCCATACCACCTTAAGGGGGTTTGCAAGTATAAATCGAATTTTGTTTTAAATATAGGATATTGCTATTTTTTTCTATAAATGAACTTTATCACATACTTAATAGAAAAATAAAATAAAAACATGGTGTCACCGTTCATCTAAGCTCACACTCTGCCTTCGAAAGAAACATGAATTTTTCTTAAAGTACTTTTTTTCTGTTGAAATAATAGGAGAAAAAGAGGTAATATCGAAATAAAAAAAGAACTTAATTAAAGAAATCGCTTAAATTTTGCTATTTTTTAGATTAAGTACAGCTTATTTGAAAATAATAATAAAAAATATAGGTCACAGATGAGTTAAATAAGATATTTTAATTTTAATGCCAAAACATGGCATTTTTGCACCAAAGGGAGATAATTTTGAGCTTTTACAATGATATAAACATTTTAAAAGTCATCTAGGGTCAAAACGAACCGATTTTTTGGGGGGTTGATTTTTGAACCATTTCAAT
Source organism: Mytilus edulis (assembly GCF_963676685.1). Taxonomy (NCBI): domain Eukaryota; kingdom Metazoa; phylum Mollusca; class Bivalvia; order Mytilida; family Mytilidae; genus Mytilus; species Mytilus edulis. The sequence continues at coordinate 94,343,431 of NC_092345.1, read as the reverse complement.
AAGTAACAACGGTGTGTTCTCATTTCGCCTTAGCTGTGAATTCCAGGTAAAAAAGGTAAAAAATATACTAAGGCCAGATGGGAGTTGAACTAAGGCGATATGTGAATTTAGACTGTTTAGATAACAAGAATGTGTCCAAAGTACACGGATGTCCTCCTCGCACTATCCTTTTCCATGTTCCATGGACCGTGAAATTGGGTAATTATCTAATTTGGCTTTAAAATTAGAAAGAACATATCATAAGCAACAAGTGTACTAAGTTTCAAGTTGATTGGACTTCAGCTTCATCAAAAACTACCTTGACCAAAAACTTTAACCTGAAACTCCCACTTTCATTTTCTATGTTCAGTGGACCGTGAAATTGGGGTCAAAAGTCTAATTTGGCTTAAAAATTAGAAAGATCATCTCATAAGCAACAAGTGTACTAAGTTTCAAGTTGATTGGACTTCAGCTTCATCAAAAACTACCTTGACCAAAAACTTTAACCTGGACGGACGGACAGACGAACAGAGCCACAGACCAGAAAACATAATGCCCCTCTACTATCGTAGGTGGGGCATAAAAATATTAAATAAACAACCTCTGTGTTTTTATAGCATTTTAACAACATTTAATTATGGAATTGTTTCTCTTGAATTATTATTTTTAATAAAAGTGACATTTTTTATGATCTTAAAAGAAAAAAATCCACAATAAAACATGAGTCAGTAGGAAAGTTGCTTCTTTTATGCTTAAGTTTAATATAAGTTTCAATAGTATAAATTTTATGCAATTAGAAAGTTCTTAATAATCAGTCAATTATCCTTACATTGTGCAACACAAAGAGTTAAAAAAGAAAGAAAAAAGTGTATTCCCACAAACTTGTTTACATATATTACAGAAACTTTAATAAGATAAATAAAATAATATTTTTTTAAAAATTGTGTTATAATTATTATATATAATAAAGATAATACATGAAAAAATACAAAAAAAAAGAAGATGTGGTATAATTGCCAATGAGACAACTCTCCGCAAGAGACCAAAATGATACAGATATCAACAACTATAGGTCAACATACAGGCTTAAACAATGAGCAAAGCCCATACAGTATGGTCAACTGTAAAAGGCCCCGAAATGACAATGTAAAACAATTCAAACGAGAAAACTAACGGCCTCATTTATGTACATATAATGAATGAAAAAGAAATATGTAACGCATAAACAAACGACAACCACTGAATTGCATGGTATACTATGACTTGACTTCTTCAAGCTTGGTCCAAATTATATAAGATTCTTCGATCTCCTGGAAAACATCGCCAACCAACATATTAACCTCAGTATGGTGATGCAGCATCTTACATCCTCAAACTTGCCAACTAAATGAACGATGAACATTCAAATGTGTACATCAGTGCCTTGTTTTCAACAATATGAACTGTATGGAAATAATTCTTATGTTATATGTATTAGTGCTTTTTGCTCATGCTATTATTTATAACCTGTACATTTTCTATCTTAGTATGCAAATTTAGAATTTGGGTTTGAATTCAGTGCTGATTCAGAGATGAAATATTTGTAAGATAGTATGATATTTGTCTTTTATTTATTCATTGAAATATGAAATATTCATATACAATTTGTCATATCTAATAAGACTTTATTTACAAAATATAACACATGAGTAAAAAAATCAGAAAAAGAAGAGCAGCTATAAAAAAGAATTATTTAAAAAGTGGGACACCAAACATAAATAATATTTCATGGTAGAATTTGACATCAAAATAACAAATAATAATTATTGCAATACAAACAAAACATAACTTAATTACAATGTTTACAGAAGCTCCCATTTCGCCTTAGTTAATTCTTATGTACCTAAAAATTTGTACTAAGGCAAACTGGGATTAATTTATATAATTATTTTGACAGCTAAGGCGAAATGAAAATAAGCCGTAACAACTAATAGTGTAATAAATAAAACTTATAATGAAAAAAAGGTTTAAAATTTGACTGAATTTTTTTCCCCTCGAGCCTCCTTAAATTCAATATCTTTTACTTTTCTCCCTTTTAAAATAAAATTCTGCTTTGTATACCTACCTTTAAATGCTGGGCAATTACTGATTAAATTTTTATTTAGATGTAAACATATATCTGCTTGTAAACATTCAGGGAAACTCTTTAACACCTGCAAAAGATACAATTTATAAGTACATTGAAACCAGTTTTACAAGACCACAAAAACGTGTTCTCATAAGTCAGATGGTTTTTCAATACAGGTTCAATCTATATGAAATGGACTACAGAGGGACATTAAATTAATGGTCTAACAACACAGGTTTCTGCTTAATACAGGTGGTCTCTAAAACAGGTTTGTAAAGATAATTCTCAAAAAGGCCACACATACATGTACAATAATTAATATCAAAACTTCAAAAGTTCAATTGATCATAAAGAAACCCAATTGTTTTTCAAGAAACCTTTGTGCATAAAAGAAATAAATTAACTGGCCATACATGTGTTCTACAAAAGTTATGTGCAGATCAAAAAAAAAAATTTGAATATTTTCTTATCATACCTATTCATGTATATATATAAAGTTTATGCACATGGAAAGACAATTGAATACTTAATCTATATACCAATACACAGATGTAATAAAAATAGTTTCTCTAGGTAGAAATCAATACATTTGATATGAATGCTCAATGCAAGATGGAATCAAATTTCCAACACTGCTTTTTCACAGCAATTATAAATATCTTTATTGTATAAGTCTCATTCACAAATCAGGATTATAGACTAACAACTGAAGCACGATTACAAGAGATCAGAGACATGGAAGGATCAAATTTTACAAAATACTTTTTAATCAGCACACTGTTTGGGAACTATACATTGATTATTTTAATTAACAGTTTTAATCAATTAGCATAGTCACAGCAGAATTTATTCTTGAACATCACAAGTCTTTGTCTTATTTTATATTATACTAGAACACACCCGTGATATCGCGGGTTCGTGACTGAATTAAAGTATATAACTATGCGTAAGCCTTATTTTAGTAATGGTATTGTCATCTGATAAAGTCATGCTGATTATAAGATTAACAGTTTTCTCTGCTTTCAAAATCTTTCTGTTTGAACCCGTCGACCTGGAACTTATTAATTATTGGTAATATTAATTATTTGGAAAACAAAACGGCCTGGAATGGAGTATTTTTTAATCAACAGCTTTGCCTATATGAGTTACATGTATCAATAAAGTTGAATTCTTTGATTCTCTGTTTTAAGTCATTCCGGCTAACAAATTGAAAACTGTACCTATACGCCTTATTTTCGGTCCAGATTTTTAGTATTCCTATTGTAATCTTAGACAGTCATACTCATTAAAATACTACAATAGGGAACAATGTGACAATGATTGAATTTAGTAGTGTCAACCCTGTGATTATGACCGTGTATATAGCAAAATCCTAAATACACCGTTTAGTGGTGCGCCAGTCAGATGCGGAACGTACAGATAAGGTAATAGGTAACAGGTGAATATACTATTGGTATAGGTATCAGATTCGACCCGGAACTTGATAATTATTGGCAATATTCATTATATGGAAAACAAAATGGTCTGGAGTGGTGTAATTTTTAATCAACATCATTGTCCTATATTAGCTATATATATAAAGTTGAATTCTTTGATTTGTCGTTTTTTCCCCATGACGGCTGACAAATTGGACCTCATTATTTTAGTATTATAGATATGCTAAACATTTACAATTATGATATTAGCCTTTCTGGCCTTTTTCTTTTTAAATGTCAACCTCTATCTCAAATTCTTTAAATTCCTTTAAATAGTAAGATTTTTTTATGCATTAGTCAAGACTTTCTTACAAACAGTTCTGATTTCTAAATAAGACATTTACATTAGATTTTTTTTTTAAATAAATGATGAATGTGTGCATGGTTCACATATGCCTCTGTTTGAAAATAAACAGAAAATTAAGCAGTTTTAGAAAGGGACATAACTTGAGAACAGAGAAAGTGATGCCACCCAAATTCATTCTTAATCTGTGGTAATAAGCTTTTTTTTACAAGTTTCATGATATTTGGTTGAGGTAAACTAAAGATAGTGAAAGAGAAACCAATTTCTTGACAACAAACAGACAAGGGTAAATCTTAATGCCCCCATCACCTAGAAGGTATGAGATGGTCATTTAATGGTCACCTTAAGTTTTTTGCAATTTACCATCCCAAATTCTAGAAAGAAAAAAAAACCAATCAAATAGATTTTATCATCAAAGTGAGAAATTTAACAAGTTTGTTGACCATTATGGAATAACTGTTTCCTGATGTCCTAACTACAATACCCTTCCCTTTTCACGAATGTGACCTAACTAATAAGACCATCAACTGGAGTTGTAATCACATAAGTAACATACGTGTGCCACATGTGGAGCAGGATTGGCTTACCCTTCCAGAGCCCTGAGATCACCTCGGTTATTGGTGCGGTTAGTGTTGCTTAAGTCTTTAGTTTTCTATGTTGTGCCTTGTGTAATATTATTTGTCTGTTTGTCTTTTTATTTTTTAGCCATGGCGTTGTCAGTTTATTTTCAATTTATGAGTTTGACTGTCCCTGTAGCTGGTATCTTTCGCTCCTCTAATAAATTTAAACAATTGTAAAAATATAAAATACTGTTTTTCCCAAGGGTTATACTAATTAATAATTCATTTGATCTTGTTTCATGTAGCATCCATCCCTAACCAAAAGTAAATGACATTGGTAATAACTATTTAAGTTATATAACAAGCTCATATTAAATTAGATACAAAATCAATCTGTAGAAATAATGATATTTTATCTGGAGAATGGGTGTTTGTTATCTTGTTTATAATTGTAGGCATTTTTCTTAGTGATTATTTTTTTCCTGTCTTATATATAATAATCAACAGGAAATTTTGATCTTTATTATTAACAGCCTTATCTGTAATGGCAGGGTTATTTGTTTTCCCTTGCAGTTTTCCACTGACTATAAATAAAGGGAGTTAAGTAGGTGTTTTTACTGGCTAATCCAGGATAACTCTCAGTGCCTGACTGATTAATATTTGTTTTGTACCTCCACTTTTGTTATTTACCTATATTTTGCTACTGTGGGTTCAAAATTATTTGTTGGATACTAATTTTCTTGAATTTCAGTGCTACAGGAGAACCATATATTTAAATGTTCAACAAATTACAAATTGTATAAAAGAATGTTAGCAAACTTTGCCGAATCAATGAAATTAAATATGCATGAAAATGCAAGTTTTCCTCAAACCAAGACTTGGTACCCATGAAAATAAATGAATCCCCAGTACTAGTTTTTGGCCTTGTCAATACAATCTTTTTCACACTCCACTACCTAGTAACTGACAAAGACAATGTTTTTTAATGAAATTGACTACCCAATAGGGTCTTTCACGGTCTGTAGCTGGTTGACTTACCATATTCATATCAATACCATTTGTATATGACCAAGCATGTTGGAAATATTCCTCTAACCTCTGTCGTAATGGGTTGGGAATTTGATGAAAACGTATAAATTCTTTGATTCGAATCATTTGTATATGGTATCTGGATGTACCAGAATATAGTCTCTGAATAATTGCTGAAACATTACCAAAGATACTGGCATACATCAAAGCTGAAAAATAAAATTATTAAGGAATCATTTTATATTTAAACATACATGAAGAACTTGTATTATGATTAATGGATACATACATCAATGCTAAAAAAATTAATAACTGATTTATTTTAACGCTCTCAAATATTCAAATATTTCTGAGACAAGTCAGGAAATTAAGCATTCTATTCATGACATTAAGATGGACACACCATTTGTATTATTATCCTATTGATACCATATCTGCTGCACATCTTAAAACTCAAACTTATTTTAATTTTATTATAACGAATAACAAAAACTAGAGGCTCTCAAGAGCCTGTGTCGCTCACCTTGGTCTATGTGCATATTACACAATGGACACAGATAAATTCATGACAAAATTGTGTTTTGGTGATGGTGATGTGTTTGTACATCTTACTTTACTGAACATTCTTGCTGCTTAAAATTATATCTATCTATAATGAACTTGGCCCAGTAGTTTCAGTGGAAAATGTTAGTAAAAATTTACAAATTTTATGAAAATTGTTAAAAATTGACTATAAAGGACAATAACTCCTTAGGGGGTCAATTGACCATTTCGCTCATGTTCACTTATTTGTAAATCTTCCTTTGTTGAACATTATTGCTGTTTACAGTTTATCTCTATCTATAATAATATCCAAGATAATAACCAAAAACAGCAAAATTTCCTTAAAATTACCAATTCAGGGGCAGCAACCAAACAACGGGATGTCTGATTCATCTGAAAATTTCAGGGCAGATAGATCTTGACCTGATGAACAATTTTACCCCTGTCAGATTTGCTCTAAATGCATTGGTTTTTGAGTTATAAGCCAAAAACTGCATTTTACCCCTATGTTCTATTTTTAGCCATGGCGGCCATCTTGATTGGATGGCCAGGTCATAAGACACATTTTTTAAACTAGATACCCCAAAGATGATTGTGGCCAAGTTTGGATAATTTGGCCCAGTAGTTTCAGAGGAGAAGATTTTTGTAAAAGTTGACGCTGGACGCCAAGTGATGAGAAAAGCTCACTTGGCCCTTTGGGCCAGGTGAGCTAAAAAAGGGATGTCAGATATATTCTACATATAATATCTTAATGTTTTGTTTGGTGAAATTAACACCAAGTCATATCAAACTACATTGTATTCACTATTATTTATTGGATACTTATTTTTGTGGATTACATGGGTACCGGTGAACCACAAATTCAAAATTTCAACAAATTTTCTATAGGCTTGTATGCTTGCAGATTTAGGCAAAACCATGAAATAAAATATCTATGAAAATGTAAGATTTACTCGATCCACAAAATTAATGAATCCACAGCAGCCATTTAAAATTCATCTTAACCAAATCTTTCAAACTATACAGAATGGAGAATTTAAAACAAATTTACATATAACAAAAACACTTTAATACAGGAAAACAAATGCCATTCAAATGTCTGCAGTTATTTTTCAAATGTGATGTTATTTTAGATATTTATACACCTAAAGCCATAAATATGGTACTGTAAAAGCAGAAACTTTCATGGAGGATTTAATATTGTTTATTTCGTGGAAAGAATGTATCCACAAAATATATTAAAAACCCCGAGAAAATTTAACCAACACACCATTTACTGGAAACCATGTAATTAAATCCCATTGAAATCTTATATAGAGACAAAACCACGAAATTTTAACACGAAAATTAATGTTTCTACAGTATATTAATACTTACATCCAATCAACATAATAATTATGGAAAAAATCTTTTCAGAATTAGTATTTGGTGACACATTTCCGAATCCCACACTAGTCAAACTACTGAATGTAAAGTATAATGCTGTCACATATTTAGATTTTATCGTGGGTCCTCCTGTGTCGTTGACGTAATATTGATGAGTCTGTTCTGCTAGTTCGTCTAACCAGCCTATTTTCGGACTTTCTAAATGAGGTCGTTCTACATTGCCTATTGCATACCAAATGCATGCTAACCAATGAGCAATTAGAGCAAATATTGCCATAAGTAACATAAGAACTGCTGCACCATACTCAGAGTATCGGTCAAGTTTACGAGCCACACGGACCAAACGTAACAATCTTGCTGTTTTCAACAGTCCAATTAATGTTGTTGTCTGGAAATAAAAGGAAATAACATAAAGCATTTAACACAACAAAATGCAAAATGCATGTGGTTATAATTCATACATGATTGATACCGACAAGCTGTTAATCAAAAATACATGACTTATATGTTAAGGATTACAAAAATATATTTGGAGCTCAATGGCCAGGATATACTAGGTAGTTGATTGAAATCTATCAGTACAGATCAAAGACTTCAAGTATTAATCAAGTTATATGAATAAATGATAAGGAACAGATAATCTCTATATCTAATAGGAGTACATCAGTTTCTTGTTAGAGTCTGCTGTTTTACCAATTGTGAACTCCATTTTTTTGGCAAGATCTCAGATACAAGACATTAACATTAATCCCATTCAAATAATTATAATCTTTACATGGTAATGACTTTTTTTGGTAATTTGAAATATTGATCAAATTTGAGTTTATGGGTAAATTCTGAGTATTTATATCTTCACTTCTTTTTTTCCCAACTGATAGAGTTAACAAGGGGACTCATTGAAGTATACACAGCATATTTTGACATTACTTCATTGAAAAGGTGCATTTTATGTCAGAATCTGGTCAGTGGTTGCGATTGTGTTTTCATGTTATATTTTGTTTATTCAGATTTGGGAATTTTTTTATTATAGTTGATTTTAGTGTTGAGACAGCATTAACTAAACATCAATCAATCAAACATAAGGTTTGACTTTTTGCAGCTTGTCTAGACTCAGCATAATTAAGAGACCTGAGTAATGGTATGGATGTTGGTCTCCTTAAAGGTTGCATCTATATACAAGGTATGAAGCGCCAATGTTAAAGCCTTCAATGGTTTATACTGTCCCCACCAGATTAGCATCCCTATGTATCACATTCAATTTCTGTTACTTTTTTTGCAGGCAAGAATAAGATGCCATAGAATGAGAAACAGTATCAACTCCCCTTAACATTAAAACCCTTAATATGTTTGACCACATCAATAAAAGGCCTAAAGCAGGGCCATATAAATACAGATTGATTTATCCCACATTTCAATATTACCAAGCATCAAACTTACCTCATCTGTTTCTGAACCAAATAATAACAAATCAAATGGAATGGCAGCAACAACGTCAATTAAAAACCATCCTTTAAAATAATGTACAGCAATCTTCCCAGGATGGCTTACTACTTCATCATTTTTGTTTACATATGTTGTACGAAAATTTATCAAAATATCCACAATAAACATAATATCCACAATCAAGTCTATTATTGTCAATGGATCAGAATAACGTTCTTGAACTGACTGATCTTTATTTCGCTTCTCTTCACTCAACAGAAAAGCTGCAACGTATGGAGTAAAAATGGCGGTATATATCACAAGTAATAGAATTATCCAGTCCCATACAGCTTTGAATGGGGAATAATGTAAAATTGTACATTTGGGTATTCGTGGAGCTTGAAGTTTGTATTCTGGCAAAACATCTGCACCAAGAGACAAGACCTGTAATACATCAAAAAATATATTACATACTAGACATTGTTTAAGTTCCAACAACAATATGTATCCTTACAAAAAAAGCAGCATCATACCAAATATTAAATAATTTTTTTAAAATTGCTGAGTTACAAAAATGAGTGACCATAAATTATTCTAAGGTCAATAGAATGCATGTACGTTTTCATCAGGGTGCGCTTTATATTCAGGTGCATTTTATGTGAGCCTTATTTAGGGGTGCGTTTTATTTTCCAGAAAGTAACTTTATTAAAATTTGTACACTCTAAATCAGTGTCATTCAACCATGAAATTGAGGTCACATTGTTCATTAGACTCACCATGTCACCATCTGGAATAGGTTATATACTGATATTGGTATCAAAATGTACTTCAAACTATATTTGAACCTATAAAGCTAAAAATTAGTCATTATGTGCAGTCATGTACCCATACTCTAAACAAAATTAGGCCATACCGACACCCAAACTTTATACAAAAAGGGGCCATGCAATGAATTGTTTACCCTGCTTTTACAAGAAGTACCAAGGATAGATGAATATAAATACCCCTTTCATACTATTCATGAAGACATTATCTGAGAATGAAAACTCTGCAAGATTAAACTTTCAGCTAATGTGTGCTGAATGAAACCTAAAATACTATCCGGTATATCTTAATAGATTTAGCTTGTTGGTCAAAAGTTTTATGAAAATGAGTTTCTATAAACAATAAATATATCAATATAAAATCATATAAAGCAAATTTCTATAATTAATAGTTATTGTTTTCCAGGCACTGGCTTACAATTCATCCATTACTGTCCTCTGACAGAAACAACATGATACATTAATGTGAAGCAACGTGTTATTGTTATTGTAATTTGCCATAGAAATATCTGATAAAATAAATCTGTCAATGGTCATTTTATAACAATACAAATTGGGTTTGACAGCTGATTCTATTTCTTTACAGTCTTATTTTATCCATTAGTTGGTACATCATTCTTAAATCAATGCTACATATCACATTTTATAGTCAAAGAGTTAATTGTGCAATGTTTATTCCATTCTCATATTAGTCATAAACAGAACTTGCATATTCCATATATTCCAAAATGTCATGATTATTCTATATTCAACACTGGATCATCAAACAACATAAAGGCCTCAATGGTTGAGTGGTGTAATTAATCTACAGTGATCATTAGCCTTTTTTTAATACTAAGTTTAAACTCTGATCCTAGCAAGGTGTGTTTGACTCAAATCTTAATTGATTAGGATTGTAAGATCTCATGCAAAGATCAGTGGTTCTCTTACAGGTGATCTGACTTTCTTAGACCAATTCAGATAGGCCCACCGACTTCTAATGGTTATCAAAACAAATTATTAACAACTGCAAAACTATAATTTAAGGAGCCTGAAAACTAATGATTGTGGGGACTCCCTGAACTACGAACTATGAAAAGAGGTCAAGGTCAAGTAAATTCTGAAACACATATGTACAGCTTAAAAAAGTTCTATTATAGATAAATTTTAGGTAACTTCATTCAGAAAGACAGCAATATTTAATATCAGCAGTTTAGTCGTTTGAATTCACATTCAGTAGCATGGAACATTCTTAGATATAGTACTGTTTATTTTTGTTTTGCTGGATAGTTAAATTCTTTCCTGTTCCTGCATTGAGTCAAGATGGAATCATTGCTTTAACTGTCTTTAAGTTTATTTGCATGTTCTTTGTCAGTTGGAGAATTGAGAGTTGACCGCAGATCTATGAAGTCTAATAAAAGAGAGGTGAAGGTCAGGTGAATCCTGTCTGGCAGACAAGTTAACCTTACACATTAATTCAAAAAGCCAAATATAGCTGACAAAATACTCAAACTGACTCAGAATCTGACCTATGTGGAAACACTTTTATCACTTTGAAGAATGATATCATACTATATCTCCTTTTCTTATACTAACCTCCAAAACTGAGCATTTACAATCGACCCATGAAATAGGTCAGATGACACCTGCTATACAGACATGTACACCTTTCAATCATTCCTTACACAAAATGAAATTGACCTATTACATATAGTGAATATCTGAAATTAGGACTAAACTATGGAATCTTAGCATTGACCAATGACCAATGAACATAATGTCATGGTCAGTTGATACCTGTCAGACAGACAGGAAGACCTTAAAATCATTCCATACAGGAAATACAAAATGACCTATTGCTTATAGTATCTGAGATACATCATACATGTAAAGGTATCAAATTCTAAAATGCCTGTTTTGTTATCTTTGCAAAACCTATCCTATTGCAAATTTGAAATATTAAAACATAAAAAAAAAAATTAGCAAAACATTTCTGCATATATAGTACCTGATATTTTGGGTTATTTCACCAATAGGCAATACGTTTTGATATGGTCGGTAAAGAGCTTGATCAGTGCTTCAAAATTGGGGTTTGTCTATCATCATAAAATCAATGGAAACTTAAGTAATAATCTAGAAAATGTTATGACTTTGCATATATGATTGATAAATATAGCTTTGTATGCTAAAGTGCACTGCCATGGCCTTGTTTCTGAGGAGTAGGAATATGCTGACTGTCCATGTTTATTTTTCTGTTGTTATGAAATCTTACACTGTATGACTTATAATATTTCTTTGATTGTTCTGCAAATGATTTATTGGAAAATAACTATTAAAGTTTCTTTGAACCCTGCTTATACATGGTTTCTATTTCAGACACATTATGAAAAACCTTACAATTTTAAATTAATCATCCATATTTGCTACAATGAAATGCCAAGTGCATAAAAACACTTTTCATGATTTACAAAGAAAAAAATGATTAACTGTTGACTTTGACAATACCTTGCACATACAGCTATTAATCAACGATAAAAGACAAACAAATATGATGCTATTGACATTTATATTAAATATATCTCTTCCAAGAAATAGCAAACAATTATGTCATCAATATTATCTATTATAGTTTTAATCTGAAGTTACTTGACAGTAGCAATATAAAGGCATTGCAGTTAAAGTGCTCCCTGTTAGGGACGACATCAAAAGATCGATGAAGGATAACAAACTTAAATCAAATAGTTTGGGGGTGGGGGGGTTGAAATTCTGCAAGTTTTGTATATCTAAAATCGATTTTTACATATATCCCTATTGGTAAATCAATTTTTCCCAAATTAAGTTAAGGGGGGGGGGGGGGGGTTCAGTGAAAAAACTATGTGAATTAAGTTTTTTATCCTACATTGAACTTTTGATGTCGTCCCTTATCATATAATTCATTTACCAAATTACAATTTTTCATATCAAACAAAAATTGTAATCTAAAATAAGATGTCAACAATTCTTTGTTGTACATTAATCCCCCCCCCCCCCCCACCCACCCACTATTGTTTCCATATTTGTAATAATAATATAAGGGAAACAAAGTAAATGTTATGGTTCTTAAGAAATCAGACAATTACTTGCAATTTAAACTAACACTATTATAAGCCATGTTGAACAGGTTAACTGGTAGCCACTGTAGGGAAAAAAACTAATAACCAAAATATTCAGCCTATATTTGGTTATGAATGGTTTCTGAGGAAAAGACATTTTTAAATCTTAGGATAACTATAAACAATGACAATCAATGAGTATGAGTAATAGATTAAATAGTCAATCAGGTCATTCAAGCTTGAAATCAAATGATAAACTAAGAAACATGCTCATTGAACTATGAATAAAAGGTCAACAATAAAAGACATGATAGACAAATAATTAAGCCAATAACATAGGGCTCTCTAAACAAGATATGAATTATGAAGCTCTCCTACCTTCTAAAATATGAAGCTTTGAACGTAAAGCTAAAGGATGTCATAATTGAAATTTGGTGTTTTAAGCCACTTTTAAGCACCGTAATTTAGGCTATTTCTTGGAGGCCAGTTTTTATTGGTGGAGGAAGCTGGAGTGTCTGGGGAAAACCATCGACCTTTGATAGTAAAACTGACAATCCAAGTCAATTAAGATTGGAGTCGAGTGCACCTGCACAAGCAGGGTTAAGGGCATACGATACAGTTATAGGGGAGGTAATGACATTGCTAATGTAAATTGTTATTTTCGCTACGTCAAACTGTGACTTATCAGGAAAAATTTCAGTTTTCTACAGATTTTTATCATTCAAACTAATTTAACTTGAAAACAAGTTCATGGACCCCTCTTTTTTAAAATGCCATTTGGTTTGATTACGCGAGCAGATTATGTGTGCTAATTTTCATGAAACTATAAATAGTGCATTTTTTTTAAAATTGAAAAATATACCGCAAAAAATGATGTTTTCTTCTACATTCATGAACATTTGATAAATATGAGATATTTCTGAATATAAAATGTATAAATATTTCTAATACTTATAATATCAGAAATTACAAATTATTTAACAAAAAACAATTTGTGTTTATCTTTTAAAACAAAAAAGTTATGTCTTTCTTTCGAAAGAAAAAATACGGCCACAAATCCAAATTCTGAGCAAATATACAAAATTTCGACCTTATTTTACTCAAAAAGTAGCACATGAAGGTATATTTTTTATTACATATTTGATTTAATCAGGTAAAAAATAGTCTATATGGAAATTTTTATCAAAAGGTAAATACGGGATAAAAACTGTATTGTATGCCCTTAAATCACAACCTCAGTGTTGACTGACTTGTAGTAACAACTTAGACCACTTCGGCACCGAGGCCCTCTAAGGCTGTCATAACCATCAATAGATTATTAAAGCATCCCTTAGATCTCACATAGTTTATGTATCCTTTAATTAAGGTATTTATGAAAAAGTCTTATTTGTCCAAAGGCACAAAAAGTGGACTCCTCTTCAAAACATTAATTGCTACTTAGTCGAAGCAAAAAGATGTAGTTTCCCATAACATGGGCATAACTCTGATAAAACAAGATTTAATACACAATGATTTATTTTAAAACTATACCTTATCATTGTGAATAAAACCATGATATTAAATGTTATTAAAATATCTCCAGAAATATTTAAAGGTCAAGAGCACATACAAAAACTTTTTGATATCACTTATATGTCCAAGTTTCAACTATATTATATTGGCAAAGGGAAACAACTTCTTTAAAAGATAGTTTTAACAGAACAAAATTTTGTTATCGACAAAAACACCATGTATTCTATTTGAATACAACTTTCTAAGGTAGAAAAAATTAGAATCTAAATAATTTCCAACTTAAACATCAGTCAAATAATCATATTTTTTGAGTTATTGAAACCTAACCATGACAACTCACCTCAGTAATGGCAGATCGGCGACGGCCATATCTCTTGGTTCTCACAGCAGTTTTTGCAAGTTTGTGATCCTGCTTATAAAACCCACTTCCGAAATAATCCAACATTGGTGTAACTTGGTAATTGTCAAAACTAACATTTACCATGGAAACACTTTTTTTAATGCCAATAATCTTAATTTTATTTCATTGCCTGATAGGAGGTTTCTTTATACATTTGTAACTTCATTTTCTATAATTCCAAGCTAAGTAGAATTAAATGCTTTAAATGTGAAAATTTTCAATAACATTTCTGTTAAAATATCAAGGCATACATCCCAATAAATGTACCAGTATAGACTAAACATTTATAATAAACCACACGAAACCATCAAAAACAGAAGCTGAAAAACAGCAATATTATAATTGGTCTCGAGAGTTTAATGAAAGGACATATTATTGAATTTTCAATCATCAGTCCCTTAGTCTTAGTAACATTTAAGTTACACGATTGTTTGATTTTAAGGCTGCCTTACAGGAAATTAGAATATACTGATTGAATGTTGAAGTTACTCCCGTAACTCTACCGGTATAACAATTAATTCCACAGTCACCTGTAGCTATACCTGGATAATAATTAATTAAAGTCACATGATTCTCACATGATGCTTATCTTCATTCTAGGACACTTTCCTCTCGTAAATCTCAACAGCAATGCACAATTTTTTTTTAATTATTAACACGGAGACAAAAATCGGTGAAAATCGAACTTAAATTACAACAAATTTAAAATAAAACTGTTTTTCATTAATCCTCACTTTATGATGAACTTGATTTATGCACCTTCCGTTCTTTTTTTTATTCCTAATTTCATCAAAGAATACTTTTAAACAATTAAATATTTCAAGATGACTCCTCCTTTTGTAGTTTTCATGATCTATGAAATGATGCCGTAATAGCAGTATATCCAATTAGTCGGATAATATTGATGTTTCTCATCACAAATAAAAACTATAATTTGTAAAATTGCTCCTCCTGCCTATCATCATACAGCTGTATATATAATCATATACTGCAGAGTTGGATTCGTAATTAATTAGAATTTCTTATCATCTAAAGACTGTCAAATTAGGAGATGAAGTACTAATAATAGAATAATCTTGGCATCAAATAAGAATATAAAATAGTATTCTGCCTTTACATGTACGTTCACGATTAACCTCTCCTTTTGTTAAAGGATATTATCAAACATAGATGAGACATTGATCAAGTACGGATCTGTTAGAACAGTTGTCAATCGAATCGTGGATCAGTTAATCTCCGACTAATACCCAGGTGTATCATTCTCTGTCTAAGATCATACTCCAATATATACAAACAAAGCATGAAATCGTATAGTCATAAAACCACTCGGTTTAAATTCAATAATAACTTTAAATTGATCTAATGGATTTTCTTTTCTCTGTTTTTGTTTCTTCAAATTGGTAAAAATTTAAAAACTAAGGATGGATTTAATAGTTATGAATACAAATTTGAAAAGCAAATGTAACAGCAACCTTACAAAACAGCAACAAACAACGGAGCACATTTATAATCATCAGAACAATGGTCTCCACAAGAGGTCATATTTTTTTCAAACCAAGAGCAAAAGTCCTAAAAAGGTCCAGAAAAATTATATCAAGTAAAATAAAGGTAAAAACAATCTTCACATCAGTTGCCTTCCCGTTTCCTAAATAATTAACTGTAATTCTGTGAAGGAGTATTTTCATCAGATATTATCTAGTTTTTAACACTACATTTGATCTATAATTCACTGAGTAGGGATATGAAATACATTATCTAAACATGGAGTCCAATAAGGTAAATATTAATCAAAATGAACTCATTATAAACATAATCATATATGCTTTGAAAAAAATATATTCCAATAACTTTCCTTCTTATTTCATCAATAAAATAATAACTCAAGCTGTGAATATCTAATCAAATTCGCCATATACTAATTAGGAGTTCAGAAATTAAGTTGTTCAATACAAGTTCAAAAATTGAGTTCGATTTCTTATGAAGGTTAATGCCTGTTTTATTAAAGGCACATATCTGATTTGAAACTTTTCCAATCTAAATAAGATAGCTACACACAGATTTTCACATAACAAAAAAATCAGAGGTTTTGTGGTATAACTGAAAATGAGACAATTATCTACCAGAAACCAAAGGATTAGGATGCAAACATGATAGGTCACTGTACATCCTCAACAATGAGCAAAATAACCCACTGTATAGTAATGCATTTGTGTTTTCTGGTTCATTCTGCCTTTTGATAATGCAAACTATTTTTTCACTTATGTTCGGGGGTGGTGTGGCAGGCGTACATGCCCCCCTCCCTAAAATTTGCAAAGCATGGGTTAACTTCAACTTATTTGAGAATCAGAAGAGACCATTCCATCTTTTTTAATATTCACAGTATATAAAACAGTCAGTCAGAACGACCTCCGAAAATCAAGAAAAGTAAAAACAGTTATTATGAAAGGACAATTAAAAATCACGGCGATAAGTAGAAATTTTCGTTTGCAAAATCTAATACTAGTATTGGTCAAGTGAGCTGTTGTGATCGGTCTCGTCTCACTTTGATTCCATCGGTCCGCCCTTCTATCTGTTAACTCTTCACATTTCCATCGTCTTAACCAAGTTTGTCAGGGCTTGTGTTATGGAGTGTTAAAGTAATTCTTAAGGCAGCAACCATTTGATTTTCGGGGGGGGGGGCTATGGTTTTTTTTTCTGTACACACTTTTTTTTCGCCTGCGGCAAAAACAATCTATTTTTTTCGCGACAAGTCCAAAACAATTTTTTTCTTTCAATTTTAGCATTACATATAGTGGCAGCTGAGGGGGTAACAAACAATTTTTTTTCGAGAATTCAAAACAAATTTTTTTTTTCCCCAAAAACTGGAAAAAACTTTTTTTTTCCAAAAAAAAACCATAGAACCCCCCAGAACATCAAATGGTTGCTGCCTAAGAGAACCGGTTTCATTTCACTTTATTGAAACCATGTACAATTGGCTTAGACACATTGACAATCTGCAAACAGGGGCTATTTATTTTTGTGATGTTTCTGTATTTTTTTTTGTCACAACTACCAGCACCATGTCTTTCAAGGATTGGTTTATTAACTGATATTGCTATATAAATCATTTTACAACAAGTGCTGGTGTCTTAATTGTAGATTGGTTTGCATAGGAACACATATTTGAATTCACCATTTCATTCATTATTTGATCCCAATATTTGACCACAGTTACTTATTTCTTCATACAAATTCATCTCAATATACTGTGTAAAGATTGTGCAAACAGTTGTCTTATAGTATATTTGTAACAGATCTTAGGACCAAGTAAAATACTACTACATGGAAAGGATATTGTACTTTTTTATTGGTTCAAAAAATTAAAAATAACAGTTTAAAATGAATATTTCATACTGGTTTTAAGCTAGTAAATTTCTTTTTTTCTGTGTAATTGGATTGCTGTCTTATTATATAACATATACCCAAAATCTCCTTTCATTAATATTAGATTTGACAGCATATAAACAAGCACAAATTAATATTCTGTCACAGTATTCAGCTTCATTGAGAGCTATAATGAATTGACAGTTATGACTGAAACAGCCATTGTTGTTGCCAATTAATGGTAATGATGAGCATGGGATCAATAGTGGCATCAATTATGACCATCTTTACTCATTAATATTAATGAGTATTAGCTTCTAAAAAAGCTTTCACAAGTTAAGATTAATAACAAAAATTGGTATTTGATAAATAAAAATTAAAAAAAACTTAAGAGTATCTGAGAATGAAGTTTCCTCTCTTATTCCAGACAGTGCATTATCTTCATGGGTGTCAAAGTTCATTAAATTGATTGATCAATTGTTGGTGTTTTAACTTCACTTTTAAGCGCCACATTTAAGCTATTTCGGGGCGGTCAATTTTTATTGGTGGAGGTAGTCCAAATAATTATGACATCTTGAAAGGCTATTATATTTTTTTTTCCTTGACGCCTTACATCGACAGGAAGGCGTCAAAGTAAACATTTAACCTTCCAAGACATCATAATTATTTGGACTAGGGTGAAGGAAGCTGGAGTGTCATGAAAAAAACACCAACCTCACTAGAAAAACTGACAATCCTAGTCAGTTAAGATTGAAGACAAGTGCATCTGCATGAGGTCAAGATTGTTAAAAACTCCCCAGGTATTTAACTCTCTCGACCCCTTCCTTTTGGAGAAGGTCATTTAAGTCACCTGGTAAATAGAAGATGCCAAGGGGGTTATCAAATTCTGTAAAGAAATGAAAATCTGACCAAACCAAAAAAAGAAAAAAGATGAGAAGATAAACAAGTCCACAAAGCAAAAGATTCAGTGACAGAAATCCCACTAAAACCAGGGGGGATCTTAGTGTATATTTACAAGGCACTGATTTAATGAAATAAGACCAGAAATAAACCAGATTTGATTTTATATGACATATATATTGAACTAACATTACATTATGAGTACTTATGAACAATCACTGTATTTGGGTAAAGTTATTTCACTAGTTTCATGTATATGTCTCCCACAACACAACATAGAAGTCTGTATTCCATGAGACATCTCTGAAATAGAGCAATGCCTTTTAAATTATCCAAGCTGATCTTGGATATCAGTCACCCACTTTTCAAATATACAAGAGCTCAGACAATTACAATATTTTATATTTGTCTTATTTTACATCTAAACAGTCTTCCACATTTTCTATAAATTCAGGTTTAACCTCTCGGACATCCAAAGAATTTAATTAAGTCTAGAAATCCATTCCATGTCAAAGATCGACTGAAATCTTAATCAATCTTCCAAAGAGCATCAAAATGATCATACAATTGTTGTTCCTACGACACAATCATATCAAGCACTGCCAAATAGTACAAACTAATTGAAGTCGACAAATAACCTCTATTGCACTGATGAAGATTTGGTAATCAGATGTATCACTGTGTACATTCTGGTATTTAGTTGGATCTTATTGCTATAGATTATTGTATCAATAAATCAATCAAACTACTTAAGTTAGAAGTTTCTTGAAGTTCCTAAGTTTGTCATTGTGGCAGCATAAAACAAGAATGGGTCTAAAGTACATGGATGTCCTACATTTGTCTATGTCCATTGGGCCGTGAAATTGGGGTCAAAATTCAAATTTTGATAACAATTAGAAAGATCATATCATAAGGAACATGTGCACTAAGTTCCAAGTTGATTGGACTTCAACTTCATCAAAAACTACCTTCACCAAAAACTTCAACCTGAAGCAGGGCAGATAGACGTAAGGATGAATGGAAGGAAGAACGAAGTATCAGAAGTACGAATGAACAGACGCACAGACCGAAACACATAATGTTCCCCCAAGTAGGACATAAATGAAAGAAACCATGCTTGAGGACATTTGTGCATAATGGAACACAATTTTTTATCAAATTCAAAACACACCTGCTAAAAATTCATCTTACATTACATGGTAAATAGGGGTGGATTCCAATTCTATTAAATGGATTGTAAATTTAGATGTAACATAAATGGACACTAATTATCTAGACACTGGCGACATCAGTTCTATACCAAAAGACAGTCTACTATGGTACAGAGGGTGTGGGTATCTATTCCCATACACATTCTACAATTCTGAAAGGTACAAATGACCTCAGTTCTATACCCAAATAGTCTACTAGGGTACTGATAGCATGATTATCTCTTTCCAAAGACAATCTTCTAAAATGATAGCATGAGTACTATCTCTACACAAAGAAAGTTGATTATGGTAATGTTAGCATGAATATCTCTTCCCAAAGAGTCATGATTTGATTTACTGTTTGCTTAATGTATAGTGGCAAATATCTCATGTATATTCAAGGCAAAAACAAATTTTACAGTAATCAGTTAGGTAGGATCAGCAGTGGTAAATATTGGTCCGTTGGGTCAGGGATAGGGACAGAAATGTTTCCTTGCAACAAGCATATATACTTCTGAAACCTTGCATCAATTAAACAAATCAATGCAAAGGATGTTTAGCATGTATTACAGTACCAATTTTGCTGCACTAGGTATCAATTTCAAAAATTAATGTCTCTTCATTTTTGCTCATGACTAAAAATCCAAAACATAAAATATAAACTTTCAAGTGCTGATCAAACAAAAACATACAAGAATGTGTCCACAGTACATGGATGTCCAACTAAAACTATCATGTACTATGTTCAGTGGACCGTGAAATTGAGGTAAACACTATAATTTGGCATTAAAATTAGAAAAAAAGAATATAATTGGTTAAGAGCAACCTTGTGGAGACCCTGTATATTCCATATTAGGTTAGTTAGGTTCCATATTAGCTGAGAAGGGGAGTTGTGTCCCTTTATACAAACAACATGGTTGCAAGAAAAAAATCTTAAAGGTTTCAACAGACGATTAAATGGATAATGAACAATTGAAATTAATTCCATACAACTAATTTAAAGCTAACAAGTTGTAATTGTTGGCATTTGTTTTTGAATAGACCTATTGAAGTTGGTTCATGATACTAACAGTATTGAAGACCTAATCACTTTTATAGGCCACTAGTCTAAATATCACATATTAAGGTAATAGTTGATAAGATAAATTCATTACATAGTGTGCTAGTGACCTAATACGATATATATGGGGTCAGTAAATTCCATATGGGGATCGAGCTTCGCTCTCACCCCATATGGAATTTACTGACCCCATATATATTCTAACCAAAGATAGTTATATATTAATACAGCCAAATGGACTCCAGCTCAGTTTGGGACTTACTGCTGGATGGCAGAAGTCCATATATCCATATTTCTATACACACATTTACACTTCAGGTTCATAGAAAAGGAGGCAGTATTTCTGAATGGAAATATGAGCGAACAGTAACCCATATAGAACCTAAACAAAGAGAATACATACCAAAGTTACACTTATGTACAGTAACCCATATAGAACCTAAACAAAGAGAATACATACCAAAGTTACACTTATGTACAGTAACAGATATAGAACCTAAACAAAGAGAATACATACCAAAGTTACACTTATGTACAGTAACAGATATAGAACCTAAACAAAGAGAATACATACCAAAGTTACACTTATGTACAGTAACAGATATAGAACCTAAACAAAGAGAATACATACCAAAGTTACACTTATGTACAGTAACAGATATAGAACCTAAACAAAGAGAATACATACCAAAGTTACACTTATGTACATTGTATATTGTTTATTGATATTGCCTGCAGTATTTTTATTGAAGAAAATTGTAAACATTTTGATCTTTCTGAGATTTATAAGGTAGAGCCAATACATTCTTCCTTAAAGAACCGACTGTAGAAAACAAAGCTATAAATTGAGCTGTGATTACACTTTGTACCAACTTTGGTTCATGCCAGTGTCAGCTTATTGTTTTATCTAAGAGTGAGAAATACCCTATAGGGAATATAGAAGATAATAAACCTTCACAATATCTGACAAGTATATCCAAATCAATTCACTAAAACTAAGTTAAGTATTGTCAATAAAAGGATGCTTAGATGTTCACCATCACTTTCTCATACACTTATCACTCACACTTTACACAAGTACAAAAACTCTGTGATTTTTTTGGTAATTTTCTAATGCTTAATATCTTAAATTAGCAAGGTAGAAGTGGTCGGGATTTTTTTTTTAATAGAGGATATATTCAGCCTCATCCATAAATATTCCTAATGATCTCTAAATCTCTTAGGCATATTTGTCTACAAAACAATCAATGTTTGCTAGAATAATTGAAAACAATAAACTATAACAGTTTATATCCACAGTAAAGTGATAAGTTAGGTGCAGTATTCTTGTCAGACATTCATTGAATATAAAATCTTTACAATTAAAGTGTCATTTTAGTCCAACTTAATTTACATTAAAACTTAATAAAAAGAATCTAATCATATATATACACATTTAATCAGATTCATTTCTCAGAATTCACACCAATGGGAAATAACATTTTATAGGAATAACAATTCATCCCAATCTTTTATCAAATATTCATGCATTTATAATTACAAATAATAGCTTGATGATGACATTAATTCCCATCTCGTTTAAAACCATTCAAAGAGATAATGTTAAATTCTAGACAGGAGTAAATTTTATCTATAATTGGTAATGTTTCAAAACAAGTAGGAGTAGGGAAGGAATGATTAAACATTTCATTTAATATAATTATGCAAATTTCTTATGTTTTGGTGAGTGGGAGGACTTAAGTTATCAAAGAAAGTCATTAAACAAATGAGAAGATACTGAGCTTCAAATATCTTATTTTACAAATGGATCTTGCATAGATTTTCTCTACCAATTTACATTTGATAAATACTACCAATGGTGAATGCAATGGAAAATCTGCAATATATAACATCATATACAATTTGGTTCTACTCATTACTCTTAACAATATTATTGCCATAAAACACTACATGTATAAATTGTTTCCCTCCTTTATTCCATTTTCAATTATAAACCAATCACCATGGATGATGATTACAATCAAGTTTAATTTCAAAGTGGGTTCAGACTAGATATATAATTAATTTACATTGGTAATATCAAATAGATAGGTTTGGCTTGGTGATCCTCATTAACAAATTTAAATGTCAGCAGCCACTGGTACTCTTTGGATTATTTTAAAGGTCAATGAACTCTGAAACTGATGTCAAGTTCAATTGAAAACCTGCTTGATGAGCATGTACATGCAACAAATTTAGAGACAAAATACTTCTAATTTAATCTAATCATGTGTAATGACTGAAATATGGTGGAAATGAGGTAATGTGCACAATGATTAATGTGATATCTCAAAACATTTGATTTGAGAAATAACAAGATATTTAGGCACATTTGACTGTAACAGTAGAAAAAATGGGGAATTGAGGCTTAACATTAAAGGCCATTACATAAACTAATAAGACCAATACTATAAATGTGAAATATTGTGCTGTTGTGAAAATCTGGACCTGCAGTGTACCATGTTGTATTGAAAAAAAATCCTTCAGTGCTCAAAATATTGCCAATTGCTCAAGCTAAAGTTTTTTGATTGTCATATGTGCTACCAATTCAAATACACCAATATATATATATATATGAAAGTTCCTGTGGTTATATTAACAAAATCATCAAGGGATACTGATTTGAAACTTTACTCAGCACTATAACAATATGAATAAAGTGTTAGTTTACATAAAAAAATAAGGATAAAAGGAATTACCCAAATTTAAGAACATCACAACTGACAGCATGAACAACCCAACAAACAACAGATAAAACAAACCAACAAACAACTACCTATCACAACAGACATAAACAACCACCAAAAAAACAACACAAACCAGCAACAAACAACTGACTAGCACAACATACAACATAAACCAACCATCCAACAACACAAACCACCAACAAACAACATCAAACCAACAAACACAACAGACTAGCACAACAGACAACATAAACCAACCATCCAACCAACACAAACCACCAACAAACAACAGACAACAAAAATCACCAACAAACCACCAAACACAACTGACTAGCACAACAGACAACATAAACAACCACCAAAAAACAACACAAACCAGCAACAAACAACTGACTAGCACACCATACAACATAAACCAACCATCCAACAACACAAACCACCAACAAACAACATCAAACCAACAAACACAACAGACTAGCACAACAGACAACATAAACCAACCAACAAACAACAGACAATATAAGCCATTAACATACAACATAAACCACCAACAAACAACAGCAAACACAAACCACCAGCAAACAACTAGCTAGCACAACAGACAACACAAACCACCAACAAACAACAGCAAACACAAACAAACAACAAACAACAGCAAACACAAACCAACAGCAAACAACTGACTAGTACACCAGACAACATAAACCATCAACAAAGAACAGACAATATAAACCACCAATAAACAACATTAACCACCAATAAACAACAGACTGGCACTAATCACCAACAAACAACTGACTAGCACAACAGACAACATAAACCACCAACAACAGACAACACAAACAATCAACTGACTAGCACACCAGACAATTTTTTTCAACAAACAATCAAACAACACAAACAACTGACTAGTACAACAGACAACATAAACCAACCATCCAACAACACAAACAACCAAAATCACCACCAAACACAACAGACTAGCACAACAGACAACATAAACCACCAACAAACTCCTGACTGGCACAACAGCAAACACAAACCACCAACAAACAACAGACAACATAAACCACCAACAAAGAACAGACAACATAAACCACAACAAACAACAGCAAACACAAACCACCAACAAACAACAGACAACATAAACCACCAACAAACAATAGACAACATAAACCACCAACAAACAACAAACTGTCATAGATGTAAACACACTATAAAAGTTCAGTACAGTGAAGCTACCAACAGAATGACCATTTACTTGGACAAGAAAATAAAAGGTGGCATATAAATTGGAAAGTAGGTTTCAAAATGTGCTATCAATACCAACAATAAGTAGGAAATAGTGTACTAAAATATTTTGTAACTATGTGTCTAAAATTTCAAAAAATGGATTTTTAAAATATGTATTACAAAAAAAAACAGTAATAAAAATGTGTTTAAATGGTTGATTGGTGTGATCTCTTACCTTCCTTTTGATCTATAAACAGAACGAACTCATCAGTAGGTGTGTATAAAAGACTTTTTCATTTCCTTAATTAACATATGTATACTCATTGTACTACTCAATTCATTCTATTTATAATTTAATACTGATTTTTTGCCTATACCTGAGTCTATTACCTGATATAATTGTAAGTAATATACATTAAATGATTATGGACAAGCAAATATAGAAATAAAGGAGATGTGGTATGATTGTCATTGACTATCCACTAGAGTTCAAATAATGTGCCTGTATGAGGGAAGGTCATTGAACAGCCTTGAAAATAAACAAAACTTGTACCATGTAGTCAGCTGCCAACTTGTAAGGATATAACATAACAGTTCTAATTCATTTCCAGTCCAATCAAGATATTTAACAATTTCCTAAATTTGGCCATTCAAAACAGTAACATAAACTTTTCAAAAATGTCCATGGCGACTGTACAGTATTGACTATTGATTTTAATAGCAGACAAAAACAATTTTATTTAAACCAGCTTAATTTTACGATCACCTAAAATACTTAAAACAAACTAAAAGTATTCCCAAAGTAAACCCATGTATTCAACATTTCTGGGGTGAAAATGGAAATTTTCAATTCTATTATCAATAGTGAGTAAAGTAAGCTTGCTTGTCCCTGAAGATTTCATTAACAGCTAAGGATTATTAAGAAAAACTCCCAATTCCAAATGACTACTTTCATAGAAGTTTATTGCCACACACATGGTTTATGGTGTAAGTATTGGGTTTCTAAACTTACATGTATATATCGACCTGTTAGTCAAATGGGTTTTGTTAAAATATACTTTTTCGCTCTTTTGGTCTTTTTGGAAAATGTTGTTTGTGCTGTGTTTAGACCCTTCTACAACTAAATTTGTTTAACATGCACACATATAATAATTGCTGTTTTTATCCAACGCAATCATAGTTTTGAACGATGTTTTCCATTCAGACTTGTCTTATATAATAAATATATAATTATGGGAATATCAGAATCTATATCTATTCTCCCCTCCATTTTTAAATTAATTAGGTAACCACTATCTAATAAGAGAGAATGGTTCCTGTAAATCTTGACACGTCTCATTGACTACAAGTTTTAATCAACTGATATAGACCATCAAATCAAATCTACTATGTCTTCTCCAATCTGGCAAATATCAGGACTTGTCTTAAATTAGATTCAACAGAGTGCTCAAACACTTTAAAAAAAAACGTATTCAATGTTCAAACTAATCTTTATAAGTTCTCATTGTTTTCCCTTATACTGTTTCATTTATTTTCATATGTACTATTTAATTATTTTCGTGGATTAAGGAAAACTTGCTTATTCGTCGATATCTAATTTCGTGGTTTTGCCAAATTCTGCGTACAAGCCTATGTAAAATATGACATTGGTTGAAGATTTACTTTGTTGGTTCACTTGTTAACACTAAATCCACAAACATTGGTATCCAACAAATGATAATGAATCCACAGTATTTTAATTCTACTGGTTCAGGTATCACACAAAATATATCTAATCATTTATAAAATTGAAGATAACGTATTTCAATAGCCTGAATGGTGTATTGTGAGTACATGTACATGTATTATATATATCCCTTATTAGGTATATATCCAACTTACATCAAGCTATTTTGGTTAATGCAAAATGATAGCGTTCATTAATTTAGAAGTATTTGTTTTAGGAATCTGACTCTTTAGGACAAAGCATGATAACTGTAGACTATTTATTTACATTAGGTGACATCAAAGTGTAAATGAACCTGTTTAACTTGTATATACATTACACATCACTTCATATTCATGTGGAAGGCAAGGAGTCAATTAACAATCACATTGAATCTTATATACAGAGTAGGAAGTCACATATAAACAGGCTCATGGATATGTTACTAAACAAACACTCTGGTAATAAAGAATGATAATTAGAATGTCTGTATCTTAATATATTAATTGACTAGCATTGTTTTGAAACAAAACAAACTTATCTATTCTGCCCTCCATTTTTAGATTAATTAGTTAACCACTAACTAATAAAAGAAAATGGTTCCTGTAAATCTTGACACGTTTTAATCAACTGATCTAGACCATCAAATCAAATCTACTAGGTCTTCTCCAATTTGGCAAATATCAGGACTTGTCTTAAATTAGATTCAACAGAGTGCTCAAAAGCTTAAATAAACATATTCAAAGTTCAAACTGATCTTTATAAGATCTCATTGTTTTCCCTTATATTTTAATTCTACTGGTTCAGGTATCACAGAAAATATATCATTATTTTATTAAACATTTTTGAAATTGAAGATAACGTATTTTAAGGGGTCTCGCGGGTATAAAAATTTCTGAAAAAATTTAAACATTTTTTTTTTCATTACAAATCTTATTTCTTACTTTATTAGTTGTTACTTCATCATATAGTACAAAAATCATTCAAAAAAAATCAAATCATTTTGGCCCCAGATGACTTTTAAAATGTATATATCATTGAAAAAGCTCCAAATTATCTCCCTTTGGTTCAAAAATGCCATTTTTTAGCATTAAAATTGAAATATCTTTTTTAACTCATCGGTGACCTATATTTTTATTTTTTTTTCAAATAAGCTGTACTTAAACTCAACTATTGTAAAATTTGAGAGATTTCTGTAATTCAGTTCTTTTATTATTTCAATATTATCTTTATTTCACCTTTTAGTTCAACAGAAAAAAAGTTACTTTACAAAAATGTATGCTTCTTTCGATGGCATATTGTGAGCTTAAATGAATGGTGAATTTATTTAATTTTTCTATTAAGTATAAGATAAAGCTCATTTATAGAAAAATATAACGAAATCCTATATTAAAAAAAAAATTGGATTTATACCGGCGAGCCCTCTTAATAACCGTAATTGTATTTTGTATCACAAAGTACATGTTAATGTACTATATATACATATATCTCTTATTATTGGGTCTCATTTGGGTCAAAGCATGATGCAGGATTGCCAATTTTTTGTAAGCGTGACTAATGAAAGTAAAATTATTGTGCCATGAAAATGGGAAATGAAGTTTAGCGGGACATGGGAAATTTTTAAGCAATAACTATATATTGTTTTTGAGATACAGCGGGACATGTGAACCCCCCCCCCCCCCCCCCCCCCCCTCATTTTTTGGTACAAAAAACAAAATATCACTAAAATAAAATTTTGAATCAAAACCAAAAAGTATACAGATCTTAAGATTAATATAACAAATAAGTGTGAAAAGTTTTAAGCAATAATCATAAATAGTTTTTGAGATACCACGTGACATGTAAAAAAAAAACTCCGCCTTTTTTTTTACAAAATACTCAATAACTCAAAAATGAAATTTTGAATCATCACAAAAAAGTATACAGTTCTTAAGATAAATATAACTAAGAAGTGTGTAAAGTTTTAAGCAATTATCAAAAATCGTTTTTGAGATACGGTGTGACATGTGAAAAAAACATACCCCTGTTTTAGTTACAAAGTGCTGTAACTCAAAAAGTTTAAATCTTATTTTCACCAAAAAGTATATAGATCATTTGACCATCATATGATAAAACTATAATAAGTTTCATGAAATTTGGATAAGTCGTTCTCATGTTACGGTGCGACATGTTTACGCCGAACAGACAGACAGACGCAGGACATTTGTATACCATAATACGTCCCTTCAAAATTTTGACGGGGGTATTAAATAGAGAATTGCTTACGTACATAGTGTAAGCGGGATATGAGAATCTGACAAAACAGTAAGCAGGTTCCGGGATCAGAACCCCCCCAATGAGACCCCATATTAAGCATCCAACTTACGGGTACATCAAGCTATTTTGAGTAATGCAAAATAATAACGTTCACATTAATTTAGAAGTGTTTGTTTCAGGAATCTGACTCTTAAGGACAAAGCATGATAACTGTAGACATTCTATTTACATTAAAACATCATAGTGTAAATGAACCTGTTTAACTTGTATATACATTACACATCACTATACATATTCCTGTAGAAGGCAAGGAGTCAATTAACAATCACACTGAATCTTATATACTGAGGAAGTAGTAACTTATAAACAGCAACATGTTACCAAACAAACAGTCACTTATAAACAGTCACATGTTACCAAACAAACAGTCACATGTTACCAAACAAACAGTCACATGTTACCAAACAAACAGTCACATGTTACCAAACAAACAGTCACATGGATATGTTACTAAACCAATACTAAAGATGTTTGTATCTTATATATTAACTAGCATTGTTTTGAAACAAAGCAAACTTTATTGTATTAAATTGCAATAAATGGTAAGTTTACTTTAATAATAGAGACACAGCAGTCCTTGTATCGTTTTCACAATTTTATACACACATTTTTTTTGGTTAGTGTTTGGGATCTAAAAGACACATATTTTTTCAAATACTTGAAAACTTTAACATGAAGAATATCTAAAAAAAAAAAATGAATTGGTCAACACTTTTTTCTATATATATATATTAACTTAAATAAAGGGATTATAAAATTTACAAAAAAATGTATTCTAAATTAAAGTTTTCATATCAATAACAACATCAACACATTTCTATCTTGTAATTTTTTTTAAACCGGAATATACAACACTAGGTTGTGAAAATGTTGTCATAGTTACACGAAATAGCTCATATCTGCATAATTACCATATAATTAATCTATAAACCAAACAAGTCTGCCGGTCATTTATAACATTTATAACTGGTTATGATACCAACCTTATAGGGAAATCTAAAGTCAAGTCACTACCTAAATCCACTTTCAGAATTTCAATGATTTGAAGATGGAATAAAAATTTAGAATGGAAATCAGGGAATGTGTCAAAGAGACAACAACCTAACAAAAGAACAGAAAACAGTCCAAGGACAGCAATGGGGGTTAACACACCAATAAATCCAACACCCAGAGGTTGGGTTAAGCTGGTCCCTACACAAAAAGTGTACAATGATTTTTAATACTATTGCAAACAATGTTTATATGGTTACTGAAAGCTTACAGCACCTAAAGCCTGACAAGCATTCATAATAATATATTATTACTAATCTTAATTTTTAGATTAACTGTCTTCTTAATTTTCCAACATGAATATATAAGGTCTGTAAACATGGTAAAGTTTTTTAAATATTCAACAAACTT
The DNA here is from genome assembly GCF_963676685.1 of Mytilus edulis. Taxonomy (NCBI): domain Eukaryota; kingdom Metazoa; phylum Mollusca; class Bivalvia; order Mytilida; family Mytilidae; genus Mytilus; species Mytilus edulis. Next base: position 94,312,925 of record NC_092345.1, on the reverse strand, counting down.
AAAAGTAAATAAAATAGTCCAGTGAAACTAATAAGCACTCTAAAATAACCAGAGAAATCAAATTTATCTACTTGTAATAAAATAAAAGTTGTAGATAAACCATCACACATTAGAGCTAAATGCACACTTCATAAAAATGTTTATCAAGGTCAAACAGAGGTTATTTTTCATTAATTAACTTTCCATGCTTATCAAGATATCCTGGATTTTTAATGGTTACGGTGCAGTCCAGTGTATCCGCACACCGAATCCTTATGACTTCACTTTTTTAAACTGATAAAACCAATAATCGGATAATATCGTACAAATTCATAACATACATTGGCTAGAGGTATAGGGGGACGGTTGAGATCTCATAAACATGTTTAACCCCCCCCACAATTTTGCGCTTGTCCCAAATCAGAAGCCTCTGGTGTTTGTTAGTCTTGTTTGATTTTTAATTTTAGTTTCTTGTGTATAATTCCGAGTTTAGTATGACGTCCATTATCACTGTACTAGTATACATATTTTTTAAGGGGTCAGCTGAAGGACGCCTACGAGTGCGGGAGTTTCTCGCTATATTGAAGACCCATTGGTGGCCTTCGGCTGTTGTCTGCTCTATTGTCGGGTTATTGTCGCTTTGACACATTCCCCATTTCCTTTCTCAATTTTATTTTATTTCATAAAATCTTCTGTATGTATGGATTTCACCCTTAGGATTTTGTGTATAGGTTGTCCAAAATAAGTGAAAACCATGTTTTGAGAGTTACTCAAATGTCCAGTGATTTCGCAGATGCCTTCTAAAAATAACTTATTTTTAAGAAAAGGGAAGATTTTATACTATGAAATATAGTTGAATTTGAACCAAACAGACTGCTATGGATGCAGAGTAAAATTTATTTCAATCTGATACAAATTTTACTTTAACGAAATAAATTTAATCTGATGATGTTATATTTTGTTATTAAAATTGGCTAAATATGGTTAATCATTAGATTACAGTTAATATTTAATTCTTGAACTTATCAATTTTAATCTCTTTGGAAGACTAACAATTACAAGAAAGATTCTATATGTGTTACATTGCTCTTGAACTTATCAATTTTAATCTCTTCTTTCCCTTCAGAAGACTAACAATTACAAGAAAGATTCTATATGTGTTACATTGCTCTTGAACTTATCAATTTTAATCTCTTCTGTCCCTTCAGAAGACTAACAATTACAAGAAAGATTCTATATGTGTTACATTGCGGATATAACGAAATCAGGTAATGCGAGATGTCACCTGCCGGACACCAGGGACCCACTGTATGCCTCCTTTTTAATTTGGTTTATGATTAAAGTAGAAATACATGTTTTTAAATCACATCAATTTAAACACAATACAAGATTGTCTTATTGTTATGTATATGTATGGTCGCATGTTGTTTTGTAGTTAAGTCATGTGAGTTGTGTCCCTTTGTATAATGATGCATATTTTTCATGTGATGGTATCTGTCTCTGTGTCTCCCCTCCCCCCAATGTATGTAATATTATGATAACAAGAGTGCACACGCTGAAATGTCTCGCCTTCTTTACTTATCATTGATATTATGTTGATAGTCCTAAGTATAAAGATTTATTAAAGACTGTCACATAAACTTAACATTAACCAAGATAACAAAACAAAGACCAATGAACCATGAAAAACAGAGAGAAAACCCCATTACTGTACTTGCCTAACTGCTAACCAAAAATGAAATTATTCTGTATTACCTGAGAAAAGTGTAATGGATATGTTTTTAAGGACAAATGTACAAATGGACTAATAGATGAATGGATAAAGAGACAGACAAAAAAGGTGAATGCAACATATCTTCCACCTAATTAAAGAGGGTTTGGAGGATAATAATAATAATAAAGAATTCAAATCTATGTAGTTCATATATGACATATTCTTCCTTTGTACACTTATTTGAAAAAATAAATTAATGAAAACCAATTTAGTGCTTTTACCTCATTAAAACTGACAAGTGAAATATCAATGGTTTTACTTTTTTTCTGTACTCTGTGCATTGGAACAATGGGTTTGTGACATTGGTATATTTCTCACAACTGAATTTGATTTCTCAAAATAACTTAAATAAAGAAAATTAAAGAAAATCTACTGACTAGTTAAATCAATCCCAAAGTGTGTTTATTCTAAACTGTGTGTATTCCAGATAAAAAAAATCATAGATATTATAAATCTTTAAAAAGAAACATGCAATTTCCTTACCATTTCAATTTGGTCCTTGACAGAAAATTTCTGTAAGTACAATAAGGTATTTAGAGTTATCTCCCATAGATTCTCACTATCAAATCATCTGGAGTTATCTCCCATAGATTCTCACTACTAATCATCTAGAGTTATCTCCCATAGATTCTCACTGACAGATCATCTAGAGTTGTCTGTCTTTGGGCACATCTCTTTTTTCAATTTTAACACATATATATCACAAACTATTAGCAATCTAACTCTAATTCTTACAAGCAATTATCAGTACTGAGTAGATGACACATTATCAGCAATCACTGTTCCTATTTGTCATCAATATGGCCATGCAATATTTAGATGATTTACATGATTAAAACATTGCTAAGATAAATAATTTTGTTACAATGTAAAAGATGAAACATAAAATATTAAGAGCACAGTAACTTAATTAAAGGTTGACTGGATTTGAGGGGATAACAGAAGATGACAGTGAGTTATAAGACATGTTTAAGCCAAAAAATCAATTATATAGAATAAACAATGATCACATACAACTGCACTGTAATACACAGACTTCTTTTTTTCAAAAATATGACAACAGGAGAAACAAAAAAGTTAATCTTTCAAAAAAATACATGCATGCACAACTTGACAGAAACACTTAAAAGAATATAAGAAAATACCCTGACAAAAGCAAGGAACACATGCAAACAAACAATAATGTAAACAAACAAAAGCTTGGGCTGTGAAATTTAGGTGATCCAAAATAGTTAGCATACCAGTTTCTAATAAAACTTTATCATTCAAATACTGGTGAATCTAAGCCAAATGATGAAAAGATCAATTTCAAACTCGTTTAAGGCTCCACTAGTGTACTAATGTAGTAGCAATTGGTTCTTAACAATAATTTTCAGAAATTCTTTCTTTTGTTCTTCAATCTTAACAATGACCAATTATAATAAATTTGAAGACGAGATCCCAACTTTAATTTCAATAAATTGGGAATGTGTCCATTGGACACAGATGATGCCCCCGCTTGCATATCAAAAATAAAGTTATAAAGAAACAAAACTGAAGAACAGTAAAAGTGATGATACCCAAAGTTGTACTTGATCTGAGTTTTGTGGATATAAGTATTGTATACAAGTTTTGTAATATTTGGTTGAGGCAAACTAAAGTTTCAGCATTTTTTCTATTTGTAAAAGGGCATTATAAGTTTAGAACGGCAGATAAAAGCTTCAAACTAACCATTCAAAAACCAGCTAATCAAGTATATTTTATTTTAATTTGATCCTAAATTTTCTTCAGAAACAAAATCAGGTAAAAGACTTAAGAATTGACCAGAGGTAGCAAGGGAGACAATAAATCATACTGGTATTTTGAGGACAGGTGAGGTTAATATTTATAGTATTTTTTTAATTAAGCAGTCTACATCATTGGTTTCTCTAACAATGAAGATGATAGCAAACATGACATACAAGACAACAACCTACAAGATATCACTATGACAACACTCTGCAAGATATCACTATGACAACAACCTGCAAGATATCATTAAGACAACAACCTACAAAATATCACTATGACAACAACCAACAAGATATCATTAAGGCGACAACCTGCAAATTATCATTATCAAAACAACCTACCTGAGCAACTTTTTCTGATACATTATGCTTCATATTTTGAACATTTGGCAAGAAAATTCCTTTGGCACTTGGGATACTCCCATCAGGATCAGGCATTTTGTTCATATTGTCTGCAGTGGCATTCCCTAAACTATCATTCACTTGTTTGGCACGATTTTTGATCAGTTCAGAATCACTTGAAGCTTGAATTATCATACTAGATTTGACATGGTTTCCAATTCCTAAACAAATAAAAAGCAAATGATCTCCATTATCTATGTCAGACTATAATAAAATATTGTGTGAATGTGAACCTGAATCTGCCATCATATTACTACTTATCCTATGGAAATAATTTCTATTGTTATGCTAAAACATGATTTTTAGACATATGTGAAACATACTTTTGTTCATATATATGAAATGACCATACATTGTCATGAAATATAAAATATAATTAAACAATTATAAGAGCATTACCATCACCAATAAATAAAGAATCAAATAATAAATCCTAGCAATACAACAAAGGTAAGACTTCAAAACATCTTTTTTCCTCCCAAAGATGCAGTTTATACAAAATGTGCAAAGTAAAAAAAAAAGCAAGTGAAAGCAGGTAAATAAATTGAAGATATATTTTCCCCTAATTTTGATGAGTCCAGTGTGGTGCCCCGCCCCAGTTTACAAAAGGACACAACTCAAGAAGGTAAAAGTGACACCAGCAAAATTTAAACTAGATTTATGCTTGGCTGTAATAGGTATTGCAAATATATTTTTATAACATTTGTTTGACGCAAATTAAGCTAGAGAATGGAAACATGATCAGATATCAAATTGACAATTCAACATAACATCATCAGACAAGCCTTCTTTGCACGTTAAAGACACCCTTGTAGATTTCGAAAAAGAGTAGGCTAATGCTGCTACAAGGCAGAACTCGCACCCACAAAGTGGAAAGGAATTAATATAAGTTGCAAAACTTGTTTCCCAATCCACTGTAAATAAATATGTTTAAACTAAGCCTTCTTTGTGCCTACAAAGAAAATATATCATGTTAATATTAAACAACTAGATAAACCTAAATCTACCAGTATATACATGTAGTCAGTCTGAAGCTATTGGACTGATTATATTTGTATGTTAGTCTTTAAAGTCTTTTAAGGATTTAAGGAATATTGTTACTGTGTTTGAAGAGTTGCCACTATTAATTGAGGATTACAGTTTTACTGGGAACATAGGACAGAGCCAGTTAAATGGACATTTGAGGCTGTCAAGTCTAAAATTGATGAATGCCCCTCTTCATTACTGATAATATTCTAATGCAATACTCCTAACAGGTTCAACACTTAACAACTTGGGTTGTGCAATGTTTTTGACATAAAATTCCAACTATCAACCACAGAATTGATAGCAGATATAATCATTGTAAATAGCTTTTCCTACAATGTTTTCTAATCAAAGTGCTTGTAAGCACTGAAGGGTAAAGATTGGTTTAGTTTTTCAGTAAAGTTAAACATTGCTTTGTTAAAACATTGGTTGAAGTTGATTCTATGGACAAAGGAAGATAACTTTAAATTAACAGATTTCTTTAACAATGACATTATTGATATTTTAAGACATTAGATAACTACACCTTGTACAGGTTATGTAATTGTCATGACAAGTATACCATCATAATGAACTTGAATATTTAAGTATATATTTCATAGATAGGATGTTTAGAATGTAATGATCAAATTGCACTATATTTTTGGTGTATCTCAAAAGTAGTGATCAGCCTTGGAAGATTTAGAATCATGTCAGTACCATAGGGTTTTGATTGCATTTCATGCAAATTTTAACCCAAAAAACCATGCCCAGAAGAAAGGATTATCACTTAGAAATTTGGGATGTTAATATCATTCTTCTTAAAGCTGTTGGTATTGTTTTAAATACCAATATTATTTTTTTCTGCACTCCCATTTTTGTGTTTTCTCTGTGGTTTAAGTTATTTTACTGATTGCAATCAATGGAGTGTGCATATATTGTATTTATACAAGAGTGACATGCTGAAAAGTCACTTTTGTTTTTATCCTTACTGAATACATGTAATTATAATGAGGTCAAGGTCGGGTGAAACCTGTCAAACAGAACCTGCCATTTTCTGTATGTGCCTATCCCAAGTCAGGAGCCTGTAATTCAGAGGTGGTCATTTGTTGCTGTGTTATATATTTGTTTTTCATTCTTTATTTTGTACATAAATTAGGCTGTTTGAAATGATTTTACATTTGTCATTTCGGGGCCTTTAATAGCTGACTATGTGGCATGACTTTGCTTATTGTTGAAGGCTGTACAGTGACCTATAATTGTTAATTTCTGTGTCATTTTGGTCTCTTCTGAAGAGTTGTATCAATCGCATTCAAACCACATCCACCTTTTTTTTATACACCTTACAATCCTTCTGTACACCATATAGGTTGACCTTTTGATTATGGTATCTGAAAAACTGAAAAAACATGAAAACTTAACATTGACCAATGAACCATGAACATGAGGTCAAGGTGATATGAACCTAGCCAGACAGAAATGTACACCTTATAAGAGGGCATTTCACAAGACAAAAAAAAATCTATCTATTTTTTTAAAGCAGTCACGGAATCATGAAAATGAGACCAAGAACAATGGACATTTAACAGACGGACATTTCATAATATAAGGTTTCTGCATACAAAGTATTGAGCATCCAGGTCTTCTACCTTCTGAAATATAAACCATCATACAAATAGAGAGAAACAAAATCCGACAAAGAAATATAGGTCTGCCACTAAATGGTGTTCTTGGTGGATTCAGCTGAACTCAGTAAACATTCTTTTCAACTATAATTTTGGCTTCTCACCTAGTGATTACCTTCTTTTACGTTATTATTTGCATTATCAGAATATATGCTTCAGGGGTAGGATAAAGTCCATCTGCATATATTTTTTTGGCTAGGACCCAAATTTTGGCAAGTGCTAAAGCAGAGACAATCAAAGTGCTTGTAAGCACTGAATGGTAAAGATTGCTCTTTAAATTGTCAATGGGAAGTAAAATTAAATATTGCATTGTATAAAGCATTGTTTGTAGTTGATTCAACTGCAGTTCTTGACAAAGGAAGATAACACCAATTTTTAAAAGATGACTTTAATAATGACATCATCAATATTTTTAGAACATATATTAGATTACTACACCTTGCAACCTTGTGTATCGCAAAGGTAGTGATAAACCTTGGAAGATTTTGATATCAAGTCAGTCTAATAAGGTTGTGATTGCATTGCATGCAATATTTACCCCAAAAATGGAAGTCTTAAAAAGATAACTTGGAGAATTCCAGATATCTGTAGACCAGTCATTTATAAATAAAAAAAAAGTTTTTACTTTCAAGAAAGTTAAAATAATAAATCAAATACATCATTATTTATACAGCATTAAAAATTCAATATGTTTGCAAAGTTTGTAAAGGTTATAAGAAATTTGTGTGAACAGAACTTGCAGAAAAGACGTATACAATTGAAAGAAAACTGTTTGAGCAGGTTTAAATAAAATTCCATGCAAGCTGTGAACATATTATTTAACATTTATAAGAGTTCATTCAGGAAAGGGCTTGAAGTTAATTTACATTTAAAGTTGTTAGCCCTCAAACAAAATAATCTGTTCCATTTGAAGTTAGTTATGTATGTTCATGGCTAACTTTTCTCAACTTTGCTGCACTTTAGAATCGTCTAATAGTCAGTATGTATATCAGCGGTACCAGCTAGCCTGTTTAGTTAATATGCTATTCATAGATTAGAAAATAAGTATTAGCTTCTGTGAACTTAATTAATTAAAAGCTAAGGGTAAAAGGACACCATGTTTTCTAGGTGAAGGTCACTATTTAAAGGTCAAAGACAGTTTTAAACATGTACATGCTGCAGAATTAGATTAATCTAGTTGTATATGTTAATCATGTGTAGGTGCAAAGATGATGGGACTCACTTGACCCTATTGTCTGGGCTCGAGGTCGTATCTCTGGAGATGAACCTGTAATAATATTCAAACTTTATATATATAAATGTATAGATGCCTTGATGAGAGCTAAATCAAAATTTCTTCCTTCAAGAATGTTTGCCTGTAAGTTTGAAGAAATGGCGGTCTTTATTCTGAGATGTTTTTCTATTGGATATCAACTAATAAGAAAAGTAAACAAAATGTACATTGTAATATATTGTCAAAATACTGCAAAAGTACAAAAAGGTATTCAACCACTTACGTGAGAATATAAAACTGGCATAACATAAAATAATTCTTCCCATTTCTACTTAAATATTTTTTTTAATATTTTAAAAATGATAATTTTACCAAATAAAAATTCAAATCCAATATTACAGTTTTATTTAAACTCAGTGTACAGTAACATGCCAAATTAAAGTTTATAAGATTTATTGCATATATATTAATTATGAGATAAAAATCTTTTCTCAAAAGTTATCTTAGACTTCACCATGATAGGCTAATTTTAAGAAAGAAAAAAAAATCTGATTTAAGACTGACTTTGCAGTCTAATATCAACTAGAACTCAAAACTGGCAAATTGAAGCTAAAAAAACAGTCTTCAATTATTTTTTTCAGTTGTATTATATCAAAATTATACCATCACATAACAAATTATTTCAAATATCATATTGCACAAGTTTATTTTTTTGTTTATTACATTTTTGTGTTTGTTATAAAAAGTACATTAATATTGTCGATAATATTACAAGATTATGTTGTGTATAATCTCATGTGTTAGAATTCAATGAATATCAATATCTGTAATCTTCTCATTACATTTAGTAATGTATTAGAATAACATTTAAGTTTAGATACTATTACAACTAGTGATTAACAAATAATCTATGACAGTCTAATTCATAATTAATCTACTCTCATTAATTATTCCCACTGCTATTACCTTTCTCATAAATGGATTCCCAATCTGAAAGTTCTGAAATAAGATGGGAAGAGTCATTGAGTTATTTCCCTTTCATTAGCAAAAAAAAAAGCAAAAATGCCTACCACTCTTTAGAGTTGAGAAAAATGGAATACATGTGTAGAATTATGATTTATCAAACATTAATAAATGTATTTCTATATTTAATCTATTCAGAATGTCTCAAAGTTTGTTGCTACAGTTGAAATTGAATATCTATGGTCTTGTTACTGAACTACTACATTACAAATATCTCTTGAATTCCCTTTTGATAGTGATTATTTTTGCTGATTTGAAACCTATTTCTAAATTAGAATCCTCTTCAATTTGTCTATTTCCTGTAGCAATCCTAATTGGCTTTTTGTAGAACAATATGGACAATGCCTAAAATTCATTAAGTATTAAGCTGCAAAATAAATGTTTTGAACTTTTGAGAAAAACTAAATGTGGTTACGTTTAATTCCAAGATTGCTCAACTATCAAATTAATAAAGGAGAATTAAATGAGATTTAGGTGACAATACTAACCACCACTGTTATCACTGGTTCTATCTAGATCATTTTGTTTCTGTGTCTCTATACCCTCCAAAGAAGAAGCTCGTCTAATGAATCCTTGACTAGCCTTTTCTGCCTCCATTACATCAAGAATACAGCCATCCACTGGTCTGTGTCGTAGGGGTGGAGAGTTGATAGGGAAATCAGGGCCAGGCACTGGTAGTTGATTAAGCGGCATATTTTCTTCTTCAGGAATGGGTGGGTTCTCAGGGTCAGGTGACTTATCTGAGACTTTAACTTTTGTTCTAAGTTCTCTACGTATTGATGGTAAACGTAATCTAAAGCTTTTGTGGCGATCTATCAAAAAACAAAAATCAAAATATCTACTTTGCCTTCTCAAAATGGTAATTCATAGAAAAATAAGTAAAAGAGCAATGCAATATCTTTCTGTTTAGAATTACTTTGGAGCTATTTACTCAAAGATAATATGGGGCTCAGTGACTCGAGTGGCCTAGGTAGTTCATCTAATGTATCACTATAAAAATAAAAAGATGTGTTATGATTGCCAATGAGACAACTCTCCAAATGAGACCAAGAAATAAACAATGTATAGGTCACTGTTAAACAACCAGAGCATGTCAACACTGAGGTAGTGAGTTTGAATATTAATTGACTACGATTGCTAATCCATTTTCCTTCATAAGATTGATGATTCTTTCCAGACACTGCTTACTGTTCGGTATGAGCCAAGGCTCTGTGTTGAAGACAGTACTTTGACCCATTATTTTTTACTTTTACAAATTGTGACTTGGATGGAGAGTTGTCTCATTGGCACTCATACTACATCTTATATCTACTCAAACTTCCTCTACCAATAAAAACTGGCTGCCACAATATAGCCAAAAGTGTTGAAGGGGGGGGGGGGGGGGGGGGCTTAACACAACCAATCAATCATAACGTAAACCCTTTGAATTCCCACATTTTTTTTGTCCTATCACCCAAAAAAAACTGTGAAAGTCAAATCACAACAGATGACTGTAAATACAATTTCTTATTCAATTTTTTTTTAAAGAGTTTTGAATGGATCATTTTAAAAGTGACGACAGAGTTTCAATACACTTATTTTCAAAAATAAATCAATTAACAATAATTTTTATATATGTTGAATTAAAACTTTATAAGATTTATTTCCATATAGATGCCATGTTTACTGAAATCTGTATTCCCCCTTGACAATAACAATGTATTTTTTTTTAATTAATGAAACCAGACCTCTGCAGAAATGAAAATTTAAAAGTTCAATTCTGTCTCCAATGTTATTTTACACTTAATGCATTGGTTTTTTGGTGTATCAATCACAAAATTTCCCATGTGGATATGTTTTTCTTCTTTAAGGCAGCCATACAAACCAATGATAGTCTAATTGAGAATTTTAACATCACAAAAACAACATCAGACATCAATAAGTGTCTGTAAGTTTGTATTTCCTATTTATCAGTACTACTGAAGCTGCTTATATAAGGTTTTAGATTAAAAAATAGTTAAAACAAATTATCAACCAAAGCAAAACCAAACAAAAATATAAGGTCATCATATTTGTTATTCATAATTGTCAACACTATAATGGAACTTTTATCTATTTTGACTAAATAGACCCCAATAAACCTGCTTTAGAAAACCTCGGTAATTAAGAAGCACAATGTAAGCTTTCCGAAAATTGACTGAGGAATTACTTTTGTTTGAAGTACTACAATTCTTGCAAGTATCAAAATCAGCAAAAATAGTCCATTGCAAAACCAATATTTTTACAATATGAAAAATCAAATAATGGCATCACAGCTGCCTATAATTGCTCAAATAAACTTCATTTGAACTTTGGTGGATAGTTGTCTCATTGGCAATCATACCACATCTCCTTTTTTCATAGTCTGTATATCCTATGATATTTTGGCTGAAGTCATATTGTATTTAATAAACTCCAATGATATAATAACCACTGTTACTTACTGTTTCTGAAGGTTGAAACATCCACAGAATGAGTTCTGTTGGAGTTAGAAGTGATGTCCTCATAGTTTATAATAAACATTATAACTTCACCATGCTCATTCTTGACAGGGGCTATGAGGACACTACATACAAACTTTGTTCCTAAAAATAAAAAATTTAAAAAAAATCATTTCAATCAAAGGTGTCAAAATAACTAAACATATAACAAGAGTGTACACACTATCATGTAGTCTTGAGTGCAAATGCAATGAAATTTCCTATACTAGAATAATAAATATTTCCTAGGGTCATATAAATTGACAAATAAATCTGGCAGAAATTGTGCATGCGAGAGAGCATGTGCACTACAATTTCCCATATGATTAATATTTATAAGGGGCATAACTCAAATAAACCTATGATATGAGTTTCATAAAAATATGGCAAGTATTGTACACATGAGAGTTCTTACAATGCAATTTCCCATATACATTTCCATGTAGCATAAATCATGAAAAAAAGTTGGTCAACACTGACTTCCAAACCTACCAAAGATATTGTTGATATAGACCTATGATATAAGTTTTACTAAAATGTGGCAAGGATTATACAAGTGAGAGTTCTAACAAGACCAGACAGACACCCAGTTTTTCTACGTCTCCAAACAACCTGTTCCTGATTTGCAATACAATGTATAACAATGTCATATTGCAAATAAGATATGTTACATTATAACAAAACATGCATTGTTCAGTAGTTATCTTTTGTTGATGTTGTTCTTTTAAAAGTGTTTCTCGTTTTTTATATAGATTAGACCGTTGATTTTCCCGTTTGAATGATTTTATACAAGTCATTTTTGGGACCTTTTATAGCTTACTGTGCAGTGTGAGCCAAGGCTCCGTGTTGAAGACTGTACATTCACCTATAATGGTTTACTCTTTACATATTGTGACTTGGATGGAGAGATATCTAATTGGCACTCATACCACATCTTCTTATATCTATTGAATAATAACCAGAAATAATATACTGTTTACACTAACATATGTCTTGCCTGATTTTAGCAGTATATAATGTAAAGGTTGAAATCAAAATTGCCTTACTTAAAAATAAACTTTAAAACATATTGAACCATGACTGAGTTATGTCAATGCTAATACAACTGCATCCCAAATACTGAATTATTGTCAGAGGTTCTCCTTAAATGTGTAAAAAGTCAAGTCTATCATGCCTGAGATGGGGCAAAGCCAAATTATCTCCAAGAAAAGGAGATGTGCTATTGCTATTACAATTGCATATCAAATATCTTTCACTACACCTTAGCTGTTCTCCTTGACCTAAAGGTTTCTCATTGTTGAAGGCTGTACAGTTTACTTTAATTGCTAAAATCCATCCACTTCATATGAACTCTAATCATACTAATCGCAGACCTCAACATATAAAATATGCAAGTTTCAAAGTCAAAAGACCAAGACTGTGCGGTGGGGCCAAAGAAACAGCATGCCTAAGTTTGGTCTCCAAATCTCCATCAAAGCCAGACAAAAACAACTTTCTACATTGAAACATTGGGAACTTTGATTGACTTATTGTAACGCATCACTGCTGTTTCACTTTAGAATGACAAATCAAAGCTATAGCCTACTACTGTACTGACAATCTGTAAAATGTCAGTCAATTGACTTCAGTCAAACATCCAGTCACAAATATACACTTTAAATGTTATACATGTAGTGATAAATCTAAAACAATCATTGATTTTTGGTAGGACTGATAATACAAAAGCAGGTCCATCTTCTCCAATTTCAATTGATTTTGAAATTGTCTTGAAGATGCTAAATGGATTGATGTGAACTTTAATTGCACCATTACATAACTTTCAATCAATAAACTTCCAAAGCATTTCAACTTCAAGTTGTTTAATAACAAGTGAACAAGAAAGATACAATCAGGAAAAACAATAACAAAGAGAACTTGATTACAAAGACAAATAAATTCAAAGGGACACAAATGTGAAAATGTCAATATCATCCAACAGATCATACATTAATAGTAGTGAGTATTCATGTCATGAAGTCTAACCGAATTATTCCTTACTCAATCCATCATTTAAATTATTTCAACAATATTGTCCTATAAATGTACATGGAAAATGTGTTTCTAGACTTTCATCCAACAACAATTTGTTTTAATCAAGATTCCTTTCATATCGCTACTTCAATCCATAAACAAATCATCTTAGCTTTTATGCTTTTCAGGAAATGGTGAAAACATAACAAAATAGTCTCTCAAGACAAAATACAACATCGAATTTACCAGAACAATTACAGGGGGAAATTTGACTAAAACATTTGTATATCTATTTGATATTATGCAGTAACATTACACAGATTTCAGTGAATCACAATGGTTTCCCCAATAGAGATACTCCAAGTTAAGTGAAGGTGTTATTAGATCACTGATTTCAGATTTTCAGTAATCATCTTCAAACCTCAATGAATGCTTAATGACCTTCTATTGATTCCTAATCATTATGGTGTGTTTGTTCTTTTACCTAAAAAAGAGGTCACATTGATTCTAAACAAGTGGTGGGTGGACCAAGGATCTGAACCAAATTCCTATATAAACCAATAATTAAATAGAGCAAACACTCCGATGTGGTGTAAGGACAAAGGAACAGAACCAAATTCCTAAATAAACTAATAATAAAATAGAACAGAGACTCAAATGGCTGGGTTGCAAATGGCTAGAACAATGGAAAACCACAGAAATACAACCAAAAGACAAACTAGGGGCTTTAAAGAGCCTGTGTCGCTCACCTTGGTCTATGTGCATATTAAACAAAGGACACCTGTAGATGGATTCATGACAAAATTGTGTTTTGGTGATGGTGATGTGTTTGTAGATCTTACTTTACTGAACATTATTGATGCTTACAATTATCTCTATCTATAATGAACTTGACCTAGTAGTTTCAGTGGAAATTATTTTGTAAAAATTCACAAAATTTATGAAAATTGTTAAAAATTGATTATAAAGGGCAATAACTCCTTAAGGGGTCAATTGGCCATTTTGGTCATGTTTTGACTTATTTGTAGGTCTTACTTTGCTGTACATTATTGCTGTTTGCAGTGTGTCTCTATCTATAATAGTATTCAAGATAATAACCAAAAACATAAAATTTCTTTAAAAATTACCAATTGGGGGCAGCAATTATATTCAAGATAATAACCAAAAGCTGAAAAAAAATCTTAAAATTACCATTTCAGGGGCAGCAATCGAACAAAGGGTTGCCTGAATGGTCTGAAAATTTAAGGGCAGTTAGATCTTGACCTAATGAACAAATTTGTTTGTGAAAGATTTGCTTGAAATGCATTGGGTTTAGATATATGAGCCAAAAATGTACTATTATTAGCCATGTCCACCATCTTGGTTCGCGGGCGGGGTCATCAGACACAATTTTTAAACTACCTACCCTAATGATGATTGTTTACAACTTTGGTTAAATTCATCTTAGTAGTTTCAGAGAAGATTTTTTGGAAAAGCTAACAAAAAATATTCCTTAACAATTCAATTAAATTTTTTTTTTCGTCAGATTAATTTTACACTGAAGATTTTTTGTGAAAAGGGCTACTGATCTTTGGACAACATATTGCCATGTTGCTTGTGCTAGGGGCTGTCTTAAACTTGCAGAGAGGTGAGAGTTATTTTTTCCCAATTTGAGACCCTCACTGTGACTTTGAGATGAAGAACTGCAAGAAAAGAGCTGTTCCTTTGTTTGTTGTGGGTTTTGTTGTTGTTGTTGTGCTTGTACTGATTTTGTGTCATAGATAGATACCCCATCCTTTGTTTTTCTATTGTAAGAATGTTACAGTTTAAAGTTTTTAAAAGGTATTTTCCAGATCACAATAGGGAGATCTAATGTTAGCTTTAAATGAAGAGTTGCAACCTAACTGACTTTATGATTTGAAGGCAACATAGTTAATAAATTAAAACAACAAGAGTGCACACGCTGAAATGTCTCACCTTCTTAACAAATCATTGATATTATGTTGATAGTCCTAAACATAAAGCTTTATTACACCTGTCACATAAACTTAACATTAACCAAGAAAACTAAATATTGACCGGTGAACCATGAAAATGAGGTTATGATCAGATTACCATGCCAGACAGGCATGTGCAGCTAACAATTCCTCCATACAACACATATAGTTGACCTATTGCTTATAGTTTAAGAAAAACAAACCAAAACATGAAAACTTAACTTTGACCACTGAACCATGAAATAAGATCAAGGTTAGATGACACCTGACAGTTGGACATGTACACCTTACAATCATTTCATACACCAAATACAGTAGACCTATTGCATACAGTATAAGAAAAAAAGACCAAAACACAAAAACTAAACTATAACCACTGAACCATGAAAATGAGGTCAAGGTCAGATGACACCTGCCAGTTGGACATATACACCTTACAGTCTTCCATACACCAAATATACTAGACCTATTGCTTATAGTATCTGAGATATGGATTTGACCACCAAAACTTAACCTTGTTCAATGATCAATGAAATGAGGTCGAGGTCAAGTGAAAACTGTCTGATGGGCATGAGAACCTTGCAAGGTATGCACATACCAAAAATAGTTATCCTATTACTTGTAATAAGAGAGAATTTAACATTACAAAAAATCATATCTTTTTTTCAAGTAGTCACAGAACCATGAAAATGGGGTCAAGGACATTGGACATGTGACGGACAGAAACTTTGTAACATGAGGCATCCATATACAAAGTAAGAAGCATCAAGGTCTTCCACCTTCAAAAATTATAAGCTTTTAAGCAGTTAGCTAACGCCACTGCTGCTGGATCACTATCCCTATGTCGAGCTTTCTGCAACAAAAGTTGCAGGCTCAACAAAAATGCACATGGTTCAACTATATGAAAATAATAAAAGAGAACATGGATCTTTTATTATGGGGTCTCTGATATTTATTATTTTACAATGAACAAGCCTCTTTTTTACTTGAATTTTTACTGGGATAGTGAAAAGAAGGAGAGGTAAATGATTTGGGTTTATAAAATGCATATAGGTTATCCACATAAAAATTGAGATAGAAATAATTAATTTTTGAGTAAAAACATAAATGACATTAGAACTCTTTTTTGTTAATATTAATCCTATAGGCTGCAGAAGAAAATCTGTTCACTGGTCCAAATGTTTTGCTACATATATGAGAGGGGTTTCCTTAAAATCAAGTGACCAAAAGAGGTATTTTACAGATCTGTTTAATTCATTATTATCTAATGCAACAATCTCATCAGGGAAGCTGTATGCATAGGGGTTTATTAGCTGACCTTATTTTTCACCACTAGAGGTGTTCTCCAAATTTTATAAAATCTACATAAATTTGAGATTATTTTTTATAAATAATTGTGGTACATTATATTTCTGTTAAGTTCAAAAAATATAATTAACCTCTTCAAAGCTAACATCTGCTTAAAACATTGTTAAAAAAAATCGTGTGCACCAACATTTTATCATGCTAATACAACATATAGTTACTAGGGTAATGCAACAATGTGATAGTTGCTGTACCACGGTGTACATTTGAGTCCCTCTAGATCATTTAATTCTTTATACTTAGTTCATTTCAATTGACCAGATTTTACTTTTGACATTTAAAATCTTAATATTCCTAAGAAAATCCTCAACTGCTTGAATCCAATAAAAGTAATTTACAACAACAGTTCTTAAGAACTGTCAAATAAAACAGTAAAAATCAGGGAATATCAAGTAAAGCAAGATAAATGAACTTTCCGTTATCCTCTAAACCACGAGCATTAGTACTGAGACAAAAACACTGACAAATATAAATAACTATTTAACAAAATGACTTGGGGATAATCACTAAATCTTGGTTCTAGTTAGATTGGTGTGAGTTTGCTAATGTTTCACTTGGGGTTAATAAATAGCAGCTCTTTTGCATATTTCATTTTCTTCACATAAATCTATCTACAAGTGTATTATAAATAGTTTCTGTACTGGTTGATTTACAGTGCTGGGAACTTGACAAACCTAAGATATTGATCAAATATCAATCATTCATCGTAGGAGCGAAAAATTTATATTGAATATTATCATAGATGTTTGGCTCTCGACCATCTGACATGATCCTATTCAAATAATTTTCTATTTGTATTAGGGGAGAAGATTAAAGGTGCTATTCAAATACCATACAAAACATACTGTTACTGAATGTAGACAACAATCACTATCAAGAAAATTTGCATAATGAAATCGAAAAAACACGGCAATTCAATAACAGTAAATGAATATTGGACCAGAGTTTCCAAATTGTACTTATTTTTTTACTAAACAAATTTCAGTAACCTTTCAGTATGGATAGACATATTATACTGAAAGACAAAAAAAAAGAAAACAATTTATTTGAAGAAATTGTGTCCAGATGGAATCAGAAGAAATTGCAATTCAATAATACCAAATGTTATTGGAAATTGTGTAAAAGGTTGAAATTACTCTTTACTTGGAGGGAAAAAATAGAGTTTTGTAATCAAATTCTAGTGTGAAATTGACCAATAAACTATTTTCTAATTTAATAAAATGTTCAGATTGAAAATCTTCTTTACATCAATTCCAAGGAAAGACAACAACACCATTATGACATTTAAGTCAATCTTTTATACAAATTATATTAAAATCCAGAGTAAATCAATTTGAGTGCAGCAGTAATTGAAAAGGTTGTGTTACACGAAATTTTCCAATAAAAGTATGTATGAGACAGTAATTTCATTTTGAGCTTTATATTATTAAGGTCTATGCATAGAATTTAATAGAAAGTTCAGAATAAAGAAGGTAAATAATGCATTTCATTACTCTAAACAAATGTTACAAAACCCAGTTGCTTACATCCATGTGGACTCAACCTTATTTAGGTGAATAGTTGTCTCATTGGCAATCATACCACATCTCCTTATGTTTTACCAGTAAAAGATAAACAAGTCTACAGATGCTCTAATATTTAAAATTGACTAGAATTACTGGGCAAAGTCAAAACAAATATTATTTCTTATTCTTTAAGGTCTATGAAGCTTGATTGTTAACATTATATACCAAGGTACGACATGTTTTAACAATTAAATCCATATAAGACTTCTTTTACTTGATGTTGATATTTGGGTTTTAAGGTAACTTAGGATTGATATTTGTATGCAAGGACATGTTTTAACAATTAAATCCATCTAAGACTTCTTTTACTTAATGTTGATATTTGGGTTTTAAGGTAACTTAGGTTTGATATTTGTATGCAAGGACATGTTTTAACAATTAAATCCATATAAGACTTCTTATACTTAATGTTGATATTTGGGTTTTAAGGTAACTTAGGATTGATATTTGTATGCAAGGACATGTTTTATCAATTAAATCCATATAAGACATCTTATACTTAATGTTGATATTTGGGTTTTAAGGTAACTTAGGATTGATATTTGTATGCAAGGACATGTTTTAACAATTAAATCCATATAAGACTTCTTTTACTTAATGTTGATATTTGGGTTTTAAGGTAACTTAGGTTTGATATTTGTATGCAAGGACATGTTTTAACAATTAAATCCATATAAGACTTCTTTTACTTAATGTTGATATTTGGGTTTTAAGGTAACTTAGGTTTGATATTTGTATGCAAGGACATGTTTTAACAATTAAATCCATATAAGACTTCTTTTACTTGATGTTGATATTTGGGTTTTAAGGTAACTTAGGATTGATATTTGTATGCAAGGACATGTTTTAACAATTAAATCCATATAAGACTTCTTTTACTTGATGTTGATATTTGGGTTTTAAGGTAACTTAGGATTGATATTTGTATGCAAGGACATGTTTTATCAATTAAATCCATATAAGACTTCTTTTACTTAATGTTGATATTTGGGTTTTAAGGTAACTTAGGTTTGATATTTGTATGCAAGGACATGTTTTAACAATTAAATCCATATAAGACTTCTTTTACTTGATGTTGATATTTGGGTTTTAAGGTAACTTAGGTTTGATATTTGTATGCAAGGACATGTTTTATCAATTAAATCCATATAAGACTTCTTATACTTGATGTTGATATTTGGGTTTTAAGGTAACTTAGGTTTGATATTTGTATGCAAGGACATGTTTTAACAATTAAATCCATATAAGACATCTTTTACTTAATGTTGATATTTGGGTTTTAAGGTAACTTAGGTTTGATATTTGTATGCAAGGACATGTTTTATCAATTAAATCCATATAAGACTTCTTTTACTTGATGTTGATATTTGGGTTTTAAGGTAACTTAGGATTGATATTTGTATGCAAGGACATGTTTTAACAATTAAATCCATATAAGACATCTTATACTTAATGTTGATATTTGGGTTTTAAGGTAACTTAGGATTGATATTTGTATGCAAGGACATGTTTTAACAATTAAATCCATATAAGACTTCTTTTACTTGATGTTGATATTTGGGTTTTAAGGTAACTTAGGATTGATATTTGTATGCAAGGACATGTTTTAACAATTAAATCCATATAAGACATCTTATACTTGATGTTGATATTTGGGTTTTAAGGTAACTTAGGTTTGATATTTGTATGCAAGGACATGTTTTATCAATTAAATCCATATAAGACATCTTATACTTGATGTTGATATTTGGGTTTTAAGGTAACTTAGGATTGATATTTGTATGCAAGGACATGTTTTAACAATTAAATCCATATAAGACATCTTATACTTAATGTTGATATTTGGGTTTTAAGGTAACTTAGGATTGATATTTGTATGCAAGGACATGTTTTAACAATTAAATCCATATAAGACATCTTATACTTAATGTTGATATTTGGGTTTTAAGGTAACTTAGGATTGATATTTGTATGCAAGGACATGTTACGGGTGCGGGAATTCTCGCTACATTGAAGACCCATTGGTTGCCTTCGGCTGTTGTTTGCTCTATGGTCGGGTGGTTGTCGCTTTGACATATTCACCATTTCCTTTCTCAATTTCAAGGACATGTTTTAACAATTAAATCCATATAAGACATCTTATACTTAATGTTGATATTTGGGTTTTAAGGTAACTTAGGATTGATATTTGTATGCAAGGACATGTTTTAACAATTAAATCCATATAAGACTTCTTTTACTTAATGTTGATATTTGGGTTTTAAGGTAACTTAGGATTGATATTTGTATGCAAGGACATGTTTTATCAATTAAATCCATTTAAGACATCTTTTACTTGATGTTGATATTTGGGTTTTAAGGTAACTTAGGATTGATATTTGTATGCAAGGACATGTTTTATCAATTAAATCCATATAAGACTTCTTATACTTGATGTTGATATTTGGGTTTTAAGGTAACTTAGGTTTGATATTTGTATGCAAGGACATGTTTTAACAATTAAATCCATATAAGACTTCTTTTACTTAATGTTGATATTTGGGTTTTAAGGTAACTTAGGTTTGATATTTGTATGCAAGGACATGTTTTAACAATTAAATCCATATAAGACATCTTTTACTTAATGTTGATATTTGGGTTTTAAGGTAACTTAGGTTTGATATTTGTATGCAAGGACATGTTTTAACAATTAAATCCATATAAGACATCTTATACTTAATGTTGATATTTGGGTTTTAAGGTAACTTAGGATTGATATTTGTATGCAAGGACATGTTTTAACAATTAAATCCATATAAGACATCTTTTACTTGATGTTGATATTTGGGTTTTAAGGTAACTTAGGATTGATATTTGTATGCAAGGACATGTTTTAACAATTAAATCCATATAAGACATCTTATACTTAATGTTGATATTTGGGTTTTAAGGTAACTTAGGTTTGATATTTGTATGCAAGGACATGTTTTAACAATTAAATCCATATAAGACATCTTTTACTTAATGTTGATATTTGGGTTTTAAGGTAACTTAGGTTTGATATTTGTATGCAAGGACATGTTTTAACAATTAAATCCATATAAGACTTCTTATACTTGATGTTGATATTTGGGTTTTAAGGTAACTTAGGATTGATATTTGTATGCAAGAACATGTTTTAACAATTAAATCCATATAAGACTTCTTTTACTTGATGTTGATATTTGGGTTTTAAGGTAACTTAGGTTTGATATTTGTATGCAAGGACATGTTTTAACAATTAAATCCATATAAGACTTCTTATACTTAATGCTGATATTTGGGTTTTAAGGTAACTTAGGATTGATATTTGTATGCAAGGACATGTTTTAACAATTAAATCCATATAAGACTTCTTTTACTTAATGTTGATATTTGGGTTTTAAGGTAACTTAGGTTTGATATTTGTATGCAAGGACATGTTTTAACAATTAAATCCATATAAGACTTCTTATACTTGATGTTGATATTTGGGTTTTAAGTTAACTTAGGATTGATATTTGTATGCAAGGACATGTTTTAACAATTAAATCCATATAAGACATCTTATACTTGATGTTGATATTTGGGTTTTAAGTTAACTTAGGATTGATATTTGTATGCAAGGACATGTTTTAACAATTAAATCCATTTCAGACTTCTTTTACTTGATGTTGATATTTGGGTTTTAAGGTAACTTAGGATTGATATTTGTATGCAAGGACATGTTTTAACAATTAAATCCATTTAAGACTTCTTATACTTGATGTTGATATTTGGGTTTTAAGGTAACTTAGGTTTGATATTTGTATGCAAGGACATGTTTTAACAATTAAATCCATATAAGACTTCTTATACTTAATGTTGATATTTGGGTTTTAAGGTAACTTAGGATTGATATTTGTATGCAAGGACATGTTTTAACAATTAAATCCATATAAGACTTCTTTTACTTAATGTTGATATTTGGGTTTTAAGGTAACTTAGGTTTGATATTTGTATGCAAGGACATGTTTTAACAATTAAATCCATATAAGACTTCTGTTGTTTGCTCTATGGTCGGGTGGTTGTCGCTTTGACATATTCACCATTTCCTTTCTCAATTTTATTTAACAATTAAATCCATATAAGACTTCTTTTACTTAATGTTGATATTTGGGTTTTAAGGTAACTTAGGTTTGATATTTGTATGCAAGGACATGTTTTAACAATTAAATCCATATAAGACTTCTTATACTTAATGTTGATATTTGGGTTTTAAGGTAACTTAGGATTGATATTTGTATGCAAGGACATGTTTTATCAATTAAATCCATATAAGACTTCTTATACTTGATGTTGATATTTGGGTTTTAAGGTAACTTAGGTTTGATATTTGTATGCAAGGACATGTTTTAACAATTAAATCCATATAAGACTTCTTTTACTTGATGTTGATATTTGGGTTTTAAGGTAACTTAGGTTTGATATTTGTATGCAAGGACATGTTTTAACAATTAAATCCATATAAGACATCTTTTACTTGATGTTGATATTTGGGTTTTAAGGTAACTTAGGATTGATATTTGTATGCAAGGACATGTTTTAACAATTAAATCCATATAAGACATCTTTTACTTGATGTTGATATTTGGGTTTTAAGGTAACTTAGGTTTGATATTTGTATGCAAGGACATGTTTTAACAATTAAATCCATTTAAGACATCTTTTACTTGATGTTGATATTTGGGTTTTAAGGTAACTTAGGTTTGATATTTGTATGCAAGGACATGTTTTAACAATTAAATCCATATAAGACATCTTTTACTTGATGTTGATATTTGGGTTTTAAGGTAACTTAGGATTGATATTTGTATGCAAGGACATGTTTTAACAATTAAATCCATATAAGACATCTTTTACTTGATGTTGATATTTGGGTTTTAAGGTAACTTAGGTTTGATATTTGTATGCAAGGACATGTTTTAACAATTAAATCCATATAAGACATCTTTTACTTGATGTTGATATTTGGGTTTTAAGGTAACTTAGGTTTGATATTTGTATGCAAGGACATGTTTTAACAATTAAATCCATATAAGACATCTTATACTTGATGTTGATATTTGGGTTTTAAGGTAACTTAGGTTTGATATTTGTATGCAAGGACATGTTTTAACAATTAAATCCATATAAGACATCTTTTACTTGATGTTGATATTTGGGTTTTAAGGTAACTTAGGTTTGATATTTGTATGCAAGGACATGTTTTAACAATTAAATCCATATAAGACATCTTATACTTGATGTTGATATTTGGGTTTTAAGGTAACTTAGGTTTGATATTTGTATGCAAGGACATGTTTTAACAATTAAATCCATATAAGACATCTTATACTTGATGTTGATATTTGGGTTTTAAGGTAACTTAGGTTTGATATTTGTATGCAAGGACATGTTTTAACAATTAAATCCATATAAGACATCTTTTACTTAATGTTGATATTTGGGTTTTAAGGTAACTTAGGTTTGATATTTGTATGCAAGGACATGTTTTAACAATTAAATCCATATAAGACATCTTTTACTTGATGTTGATATTTGGGTTTTAAGGTAACTTAGGTTTGATATTTGTATGCAAGGACATGTTTTAACAATTAAATCCATTTAAGACATCTTTTACTTGATGTTGATATTTGGGTTTTAAGGTAACTTAGGTTTGATATTTGTATGCAAGGACATGTTTTAACAATTAAATCCATATAAGACATCTTATACTTGATGTTGATATTTGGGTTTTAAGGTAACTTAGGTTTGATATTTGTATGCAAGGACATGTTTTAACAATTAAATCCATATAAGACATCTTTTACTTGATGTTGATATTTGGGTTTTAAGGTAACTTAGGATTGATATTTGTATGCAAGGACATGTTTTAACAATTAAATCCATATAAGACATCTTTTACTTGATGTTGATATTTGGGTTTTAAGGTAACTTAGGTTTGATATTTGTATGCAAGGACATGTTTTAACAATTAAATCCATTTAAGACATCTTTTACTTGATGTTGATATTTGGGTTTTAAGGTAACTTAGGTTTGATATTTGTATGCAAGGACATGTTTTAACAATTAAATCCATATAAGACATCTTTTACTTGATGTTGATATTTGGGTTTTAAGGTAACTTAGGATTGATATTTGTATGCAAGGACATGTTTTATCAATTAAATCCATATAAGACTTTTTTACTTAATGTTGATATTTGGGTTTTAAGGTAACTTAGGTTTGATATTTGTATGCAAGGACATGTTTTAACAATTAAATCCATTTAAGACATCTTTTACTTAATGTTGATATTTGGGTTTTAAGGTAACTTAGGTTTGATATTTGTATGCAAGGACATGTTTTAACAATTAAATCCATATAAGACATCTTATACTTAATGTTGATATTTGGGTTTTAAGTTAACTTAGGATTGATATTTGTATGCAAGGACATGTTTTAACAATTAAATCCATATAAGACTTCTTATACTTGATGCTGATATTTGGGTTTTAAGGTAACTTAGGTTTGATATTTGTATGCAAGGACATGTTTTAACAATTAAATCCATATAAGACATCTTATACTTAATGCTGATATTTGGGTTTTAAGGTAACTTAGGATTGATATTTGTATGCAAGGACATGTTTTAACAATTAAATCCATATAAGACATCTTTTACTTAATGTTGATATTTGGGTTTTAAGGTAACTTAGGATTGATATTTGTATGCAAGGACATGTTTTAACAATTAAATCCATATAAGACATCTTTTACTTAATGTTGATATTTGGGTTTTAAGGTAACTTAGGTTTGATATTTGTATGCAAGGACATGTTTTAACAATTAAATCCATATAAGACTTCTTTTACTTAATGTTGATATTTGGGTTTTAAGGTAACTTAGGTTTGATATTTGTATGCAAGGACATGTTTTAACAATTAAATCCATATAAGACATCTTTTACTTGATGTTGATATTTGGGTTTTAAGGTAACTTAGGATTGATATTTGTATGCAAGGACATGTTTTATCAATTAAATCCATATAAGACTTCTTTTACTTAATGTTGATATTTGGGTTTTAAGGTAACTTAGGTTTGATATTTGTATGCAAGGACATGTTTTAACAATTAAATCCATATAAGACATCTTTTACTTGATGTTGATATTTGGGTTTTAAGGTAACTTAGGTTTGATATTTGTATGCAAGGACATGTTTTAACAATTAAATCCATATAAGACATCTTATACTTGATGTTGATATTTGGGTTTTAAGGTAACTTAGGTTTGATATTTGTATGCAAGGACATGTTTTAACAATTAAATCCATATAAGACATCTTTTACTTGATGTTGATATTTGGGTTTTAAGGTAACTTAGGATTGATATTTGTATGCAAGGACATGTTTTAACAATTAAATCCATATAAGACATCTTTTACTTGATGTTGATATTTGGGTTTTAAGGTAACTTAGGTTTGATATTTGTATGCAAGGACATGTTTTAACAATTAAATCCATTTAAGACATCTTTTACTTGATGTTGATATTTGGGTTTTAAGGTAACTTAGGTTTGATATTTGTATGCAAGGACATGTTTTAACAATTAAATCCATATAAGACATCTTTTACTTGATGTTGATATTTGGGTTTTAAGGTAACTTAGGATTGATATTTGTATGCAAGGACATGTTTTATCAATTAAATCCATATAAGACTTCTTTTACTTAATGTTGATATTTGGGTTTTAAGGTAACTTAGGTTTGATATTTGTATGCAAGGACATGTTTTAACAATTAAATCCATTTAAGACATCTTTTACTTAATGTTGATATTTGGGTTTTAAGGTAACTTAGGATTGATATTTGTATGCAAGGACATGTTTTAACAATTAAATCCATATAAGACTTCTTATACTTGATGCTGATATTTGGGTTTTAAGGTAACTTAGGATTGATATTTGTATGCAAGGACATGTTTTAACAATTAAATCCATATAAGACTTCTTTTACTTAATGTTGATATTTGGGTTTTAAGGTAACTTAGGTTTGATATTTGTATGCAAGGACATGTTTTAACAATTAAATCCATATAAGACTTCTTATACTTAATGTTGATATTTGGGTTTTAAGGTAACTTAGGATTGATATTTGTATGCAAGGACATGTTTTAACAATTAAATCCATATAAGACTTCTTTTACTTGATGTTGATATTTGGGTTTTAAGGTAACTTAGGATTGATATTTGTATGCAAGGACATGTTTTAACAATTAAATCCATATAAGACATCTTATACTTAATGTTGATATTTGGGTTTTAAGGTAACTTAGGATTGATATTTGTATGCAAGGACATGTTTTAACAATTAAATCCATATAAGACTTCTTTTACTTGATGTTGATATTTGGGTTTTAAGGTAACTTAGGATTGATATTTGTATGCAAGGACATGTTTTAACAATTAAATCCATATAAGACATCTTATACTTAATGTTGATATTTGGGTTTTAAGGTAACTTAGGATTGATATTTGTATGCAAGGACATGTTTTAACAATTAAATCCATATAAGACTTCTTTTACTTGATGTTGATATTTGGGTTTTAAGGTAACTTAGGATTGATATTTGTATGCAAGGACATGTTTTATCAATTAAATCCATATAAGACTTCTTTTACTTAATGTTGATATTTGGGTTTTAAGGTAACTTAGGTTTGATATTTGTATGCAAGGACATGTTTTAACAATTAAATCCATATAAGACTTCTTATACTTGATGTTGATATTTGGGTTTTAAGGTAACTTAGGTTTGATATTTGTATGCAAGGACATGTTTTAACAATTAAATCCATATAAGACATCTTATACTTGATGTTGATATTTGGG